>NC_044031.1:155297287-155616767 GCF_901765095.1 Microcaecilia unicolor
TCCCAGTTATGGCAATACTTACGTATTTATCTATGCCAGCCTTCCCCCACCTGTTACACTTGTGGTGGAAAATGTGAGCCCTCCAAAATTCACCAGAAACCCACTGAACCCACATATAGGTACCCCCTTCACCCATAAGGGCTATTGTAGTGGTGTACAGTTGGGGGTAGTGAGTTATGGGGGGCTTAGCAGACAAGATAAGGAGCAACGATGAGATGTGTACCTGGGAGCATTTATTTGAAGTAAACAACAGTGCCCCCTAGGGTGCTCCATTGCTCTCCTGGGATGTCTATGTGGCCAGCTCCTCCTACATCCCAATGGCTTGATTTGGTGCATTTTTTAATAGGATTTTTTTGTTTTTTTCTAAAATGGACCAGAAAGATAAACACACAGAGCACAAAAACATCTAACAAATAGTCATTAAAAAAAAAGGATAGGTGTTTTTCTGTTTTAGAAAAACATCCAAAGTTGGATTTAGGTATCATATTGAAAATGTCCCTCCACGTTAACTATAGTGCAGTAGGTTTTGCAGTTACTGCACCTTTAGGGCCAGATTTTATATATGGCACCAAATGATCTGTACTAAGCGCCTTTCTATAAAGGTTGTGTGACCTTTATAGAATATGAGCGAAGCACACAAGTCACCCCTACCTTTGGATGCCAAACTTATACCTCATAAAAGCAGATGTAATTCCCGTGCCCAAAGTTAGGAGCAGATAGGCCTGATTCTGTAAAACTGTGCCTAACGTTTCGAACCCCCCCTAACCTGATCCGCATGGTGGTCGGTCAGTGGAGAAGATGTGAACCAGAGATGCACATGTAACCCCTAATTGATGTCAATAAGATGCCATCAACACTAATAATTACACCAATTAATTGACCCAATAAAGCAATTAAGTTGCATGTGGATCTCTGATCCATGCGCAAATTTCTACGATGATCTTTCAGCCATACATAGAATTTGGGGGCTAATGCAAAAAGTAATGTGTGGTAGCTACAAAGCCTTTGCAGTAAATGTGGGGGAGGAGGGCATGGTCAGCATCTGCCCTGCATTTATTGCACAGGGCAGTTGCTTCCATAATGGAAGGATGAACCCTAGTGGTAGTACTGCAAGTCATTGCTGCCATTTTGGAGTTGGTTGCTGAGCTGGACAGCAGTGAAGCAGGATCACTGCTACCTGGGACCACCAACCACCTTTGCTGGTCCCTGGGTGAATACTGTGGGATTGAGGGTGGGGGGTGGGTAGGCCTTGGGGGTGGTGTTTGACAGGAGAATGGGTGTGGTTTTTCCTGGCAAGGGTGAGGTTGGTGAGTTGGGAGGGGGGTTGTTGAGTGGAGTATAGAGTATTGATGAGGATAACAGGGTCTCATTGGCTTGTGTTGGGGGTGTAGAGAAATCATTGACTTGAGGGTGAGGGAGAGCCATTTGAATGTGTCAGATGTATGGGCTGTGTCATGGGGATGTGTCATGGGCACACAGTTGGGGGTGTGGAAATGTAACTGGGGAGTATTGGGGAAGAGCGCTGCCGCATCCACATTGATAATGCATTGTACTATTGCATCACCAGTAGTGGAGTTGCTAGCTGTTGCAGCCAGCTACACCTCTGCCCACCCATGTCAAGCCTAGATGCTATCCACTCCCGCATTAGGCAGCTAATGCAAGGGCTCATTTTGTAACACAGTACATGGTAGTGCTCTTCTGATCTACTGTCCAGTGCACTGAAAACCTTGAGTTAGCTGCTTAACCCAAGGACCCCTCAATGTATAAGCCCTCTGGGAACAAGGAAATACCTACAGTACCTGCTTCTAATGAGAAAGGTGTGTGCTAAATCCAAATCCTTGAGCTTTATAACATGAACTGCATTACTCATTTTGCAGAATAATGAGCTGTTTGCCTGCATTTTTTTGCTTTGCATCTCATTATTACATAATGTTCACTGCAATAAAACAAATCCATGTTAAGGTTCGCCATTGGCAAACTGTTAACATAATTGCCGTTTAACACATGTAAACAGGGCCCTGAATGTTGTTAAACTTGATGCAAATGTTTCACTGATATACAGATTCTACTGAGTATTCATGAAGACAATTGCTACATGCGGAAAAAAATGGTCTCCCCTCCTTATCCATGAGAGAAATTTTAGTCTAAAAGAACATCGCTCTCTCTCTGTTTTTTAGTTCAAAATTCTTAATTCAGTTTTCAACTTAGCACACAGCAACAACATATATTAGTGCTTTCTGTATACAAAATAAAGCAAAAACAGAAACAACTGTATCATGGCTATTGCATGTTAGTCAGTAATAAAAATATGTCCTGGAGTTCAAACGTTTCAGCAATAATACAGAAAACCATCCTGATAGTTCTTAAGACGTTTTTGTTATACCATAGACCACAAAGTAGAACAAATCCCTTTGTGAAACAAGAGCCTATTAAAAAGAAGTACATTTCACTATATAGACTTTTACGATCGGAAATAGCAGTTCCCAAGGGAGCTAAATTAGTCTATTTCCTCTTTATGTCAACAGTTTTAATCTCATTAGTCTTTAAATCTGTAAACTCTTAACATTCAAGACACCAAACAATCTGCATTAGAATTTATGCACTGGCATTTGCATATTTTGAGGTACCCTGTCATTTGGCTGGAATCTCTGACATTCCTGATACCGTGGTAGAAGAGTATTCAGAATTCAGGCATTTAGCAAAATAGATAATGTGTTTTAGAGATGTTTGATGATAACCGTGTACAGCATGTAATGAGTATTACGAAGTATAGTTAAAATGAGTTTCTACAAAAGAGGAAATGATGTCTCTGGGAGCCTGGCTCAGGTTCCTACTATAAATGTGTAAATAACTGTGTATAAATGATGTTTCCTCTAAATTATGCTTTTACTTCATTGACAGAATTGGTAATTAGAAAATCACATCAATTTGCCACTTTTTTGGAATGTTGGCTCCAATTATTGAAACAGCAAAGGGGCTTGACGTGTTTTTAAAGCTTCTCCTACTGTGCCAATTATATCATGGCTATAAATAAATCAATGTTTTCATGTTCCTCATGATCAGAAACCGCTGCTACTACCATGGCAGAGCTCAGCACGCGAGATGTAATAATACACACACTGGGACATTCTAAGTGGTCTGGAGTCAGCTCCTTACAGGATGCCAGTAATTGCTTCTAGTAGAGGCACACATCCTATAAATGAGACCTAGCCTCTGACTATTTTACCCATTTCAAGAGCACCCAATACAAAATGCAACCTTTTTTTTTCTAACTAAAATAGTTAAAACATTTTTTAAAGATTTTGAAAAGATACCCTCCCTTTTGTTAATGACCCCAGTGGGAAAGTATAGTTGACATGAAACTAGTCTCACTGTGTGGCTGAAATAAGCTTATATGTGATATCAAGTTTACATGCATGTCATTCTTGAAATATGCTTCCTGACCTTCAAAAACAAGGATAAGAAAAACTATTGTGGTGTAGGTCTCCCCAACTGAATTGGGTAAGACCCTACATCCTACAAGACTACAAAAAGCGACATAGAAATCTAATTTTGTGTTCTAGATGTGGCCAGTCCTTAAAACAGAACAAAAGAAGACTGTTTTCAGTATTTTTATAGCTTTTGGAGATGCTTTTTGCACAGAGGTGCCGAGTAATTGATGGTGTGGCTTGTGGGATGCTGGTTTTTGTGGGCTCCAGGAACCCTGCTCAGTATTGTCTCACAGTGCTTTCCGCTGGGCACCATGAAATAAATATAGAGCCCTGTTTACTAAGCAGCTTATAGGCCCGTTAATGTTGTTAACGCACGTTAACCATGTACACGCGTTTATCATGTATGTGCCTACAATATACCTCTAGGCACCTACATGGTTAGTGCACGTGCTAACTGTACGCACATTAAAAACACTGACGCACTTAGTAAACAGAGCCCTTAGTGTCCTCGTATACCTCCTTCCTATGAAAAACTCTGCACACATGTCAACCTGTGCTTGGATGAACAGGAATTTCCCATCTTTATTCTTCCTCTTAGAGAACAGTAAATAGTGGAAGGAAGGGGGAAGAGTTCAAGAACTATTAGGTTTATGATGGACCTCCACAAAATTTGTTCCTTCTGTGGCAGTTTATGATTAGTCACTGTTGAAAATTAGTTTATGAGAGGCACCAGGTTACTGTTTCGGTTTATATTGACTAATTTTCAGTTCCCTGTACCTTTGCCTGATTTAACTCTTCCTCTTCCTGTCCCTGGACCACTTCTATCTGCTTCAGCAAAATGTACGCAGAGGTAATACGAGATAGTTTTCTTTTTGATAGCTGCGATATGCAGAGGATCAGAAGGGTCAATAGTACACATAACTTGAATACCATCTGCATAAACATATGCTGTGAAATCTAACCTTGACCTTAATGCGTATCTCCAGCAAATACTTCACCTTCTGTAGTGAACTCTGGCCCTAGAGTAATTCATTTCTTCATTTCAACAATGAATATTGAAGAGATCTCTCTATACTTGACCAAAGTCAAGGTACATTTGCAACATGGATTCCATGAAAACCAGAGCTTGGCTGTAGCACTTTGAGGATCAGAGTTAGCCATTATTGCTTCAGTCTGCTGTGATCTATGACTTCCCCCATCTTTTCAGTCTTTCGTAGTGATATTCAATTCCAGTTACTGAAGACCAGAAATGGGTTGGGTTTTCAGGCTATTCTTAATACATATGTATGAGATAGGCTTGCATACAACTGAGGTAATATGCATGCAAATCTATCTCATACATATTCAGTTGGTGGGTCCTGAAAACATGGCCTGTTGTAGACCTCAAGGTACATCAGTGAATACCACAGGCCTATTGATAGTAGAATATAAAAATGAACGGATAATCTGAGGAGAGCCTGCTGGCATAGAAGCAGCACTGCTCACTGCCTTATAATATGCAGAAGGAAGAAGTCATATATCAGGTTTTCCACCCTCTAGGCAGAATAGGGCTGGGGTGCTATAGAAACAACCAAGGTCAACTGAATGATTAGGCAGACTAGGCAGCTTCCAGAGAAGAGGCAGTTCATGGGATCAGCTGCAGCCAAAGACAGGAGGTCCTGGCAGAAACATAAACTGGTCCAGCACATGCTTTTTACCAGTAGAAAGGGAAGACAATTTTCAGATAGCTCATCTTGGTAAATGGCTTTTGGAAACTGCCCTCAATTCTGTAAGGAGCTGTCTAATTTTCAGCAGCAGGAAAGCATGTGAATGGCAGCATTCTAGTCTTTTAAATGCATAAGTAGTCACATATAGAATTCCATCTACCAGAAAGGTATATACCCTGATTCGATGACGCACACTTTGCCATGAGCGTGCGCATGAAAGGAGCATATAGGTATGCGTATAAACTATAGATTTCTATCATTTACACCCATACGTGCTAACACCTAGGCATGAACATTTACCCCAGCTACAGAACTGGTGTAGATGATTTGGCCACCTGCACTAATACTCTGTAATGAAAATTAGGTGCCAATTTTTCTTTATAGAATAGGCTTAAAATTGGCACCATAACCTTGTTATATATGTATACGTATTTCTGTGTGTGTGTGTTCGTTATCTCTATGCATTCTTTGGAAGTATGAAGTCTGATTATGTGTATTTGCAGGATTATTGTGAAATGGGGGCAGGGGTCATAATTGTTGAGTTTACTTAACAAATCTCAGGGAGGCCTATCAGTTAATTGAGGGAGATTGAAGATTTGCCTAAGGTTCTTAATATCCTTTCACGGGCTCTGGAGAAATTCACACACACTCCCTAATCCCTAAGTGGGAGAGAGTCGAGGTTATGGTTCAACTGCAACACTTAGGAAATACTTCTGTAACTGAACAGTTGTAACTATATGGCCAGAGGGTGCTTGGTAGGAGTCTATTCTGTAAAGAAGTACAGATGCCTATGTTCCTTTCTGCAATGCTAGCATAACTGTAAAGCTATGCCCCTATGACTTAGGCACAAGAATTTATTGCCAGCCATAGAGCTGGTGTAAATGCTCACACCTAAATGTCAGAGATGCTTGCAAAGTTATATCATTGTAAAAACTACATGCATAAATGTGAGTCCTGCCTGGACTCCACCTATGTGTACATCTATCATTTTTTTAAAATACCAGCTTATGTTTTTTTGCAAGACATATAGTCAAGGATAGATGTGATTGTCAAATATAAGCATCAAGACTCCTGAGGCAGGCACGTATGTGCCAAAACATGGTACCATGTCGAGTCATCTTAAATAAATGTCTTTAATTTCACATTGAGAGTCCTGAGTCTGTTTTAAAGAGCCTGATCAAGTTCCCACTCCTTGTTTTTGGCTTTGTCTATACCGTGGGATTTAGGTGTTCTCTCCACTTGTTGTGGTCTTAACTCAATATCCTGCTTATTTTCAAATGAGAAGGCCGGCCATCTTCCGACACAAATCGAGAGATGGCCAAAATTAAAGGGGGCATTTCAGCAGGGTATGGACGCGGGACGGGGGCGTGGTTATGAGATGGCCGGCTTCGGCCGATAATGGAAAAAAGAAGGCCGGTTCTGACGAGTACTTGGCCGACTTCACTTGGTCCATATTTTTAGGACCAAGCCTCCAAAAGTGCTCCAAATGACCAGATGACCACCAGAGGGAACCAGGGATGACTTCCCCTTACTCCCCCAGTGGTCACCAACCCCCTCCCACCCCCCAAAACATTTTTAATTAATTTTTTGCCAGCCTCTATGCCAGCCTGAAATGTCATACCCAGCTCCATGACAGCAGTATGCAGGTCCCTGGAGCAGTTTTTAGTGGGTGCAGTGCACTTCAGGTAGGTGGACCCAGGTCCATCCCCCCCTATCTGTTACACTTGTGGTGGTAAATGGGAGCCCTTCAAACCCCCCCAAACCCACTGTACCTACATGTAGGTGCCCCCCTTCACCCCTAAGGGCTATGGTATTGGTGTACAGTTGTGGGTAGTGGGTTTTGGGGGGCTCAGCACACAAGGTAAGGGAGGTATGCACCTAGGAGCTATTTTTGAAGTCCACTGCAGTGCCCCCTAGGGTGCCCGGTTGGTGTCCTGGCATGTGAGGGGGACCAGTGTACTACAAATGCTGGCTCCTCCCATGACCAAATGCCTTGGATTTGGCCGGGTTTGAGATGGCCGCCATTAGTTTCCATTATCGCTGAAAAACAATGCCAGCCATCTCTAAAGCTGGCCTAAATGTTGAGATTTGGCCGGCTCTGACCGTATTTTCAAAACAAAAGATGGCCGGCCATCTTTTTTCGATAATACGATCGGGACGTCGCTTTATGGGGCTGACCTTGAAGATGGTCACCCATATAGATGGCCGGCCCCGTTCGATTATGCCCCTCCACATGATCCATGATTGCAGGTCACAACCTTTTAAAAACATTTTTTATGAAATAAAGCCCAATTTCCCACTCATCTATTCTCTCACCACCATAACCAACTTCCCAGTCTCTCTACTCTATCTTTCCACAAGTTAGGGCCTTCAGTTTCCCCTAATCTCGCCATAGGTCTTGCCATACCCACCATCCCCACCTGTTAAAAAATAAACAACCTAACCAAAAGAAAAATAATCACAGATAAGTCAACCTTATCATTTTTAACCCCAGACTGAAAAACAAATTCCTTCAGTATAGCTCCAGCACTAATTCACTGGGCTGGTCCTGAAAAGTGCTCCTTCACAGAGAAGTTTTTACGTTTGGGGAGCGTGCCAGGTGCCCTTGACCTGGATTGGCCACTGTCGGTGACAGGATGCTGGGCTAGATGGACCTTTGGTCTTTCCCAGTATGGCACTACTTATGTACTTATGTACTTAAGTCTTGTTGGTTTTCTCTACACATGTGGCCTAATTTCTGTGTGGGATGATTCTTTTCTATCTTTGTCCCATAGATATACTTTTTTTTTTTTTTACATAACCATGCAAGTAATAGTCTTAGTGCCAGGCATAAAACAATAGAGCAAAGAAAAGGAACCTCTCACAGATGGTTTCCAAATATATATAAAGAAAGGTCCATACCTAGGAATTTGTTATAAAATACGTGTTTCTAGATAAGTCGTCAAACAGCAATGTCTCCTATTAACAATTTAAAAGCATATATAAAAAAATAGATAAAGGAGACAGAACAAATATATGTTTATATATAAGAGACACGCACCCCTTTTAGACCCCTGATACAGGCCGGTAGGGCCGAAACAGGAGTCGAGTCGGGGCTACTTTACTGTTTTAGAAGATTTTTTTAATAATGCCTTTATTTGGACACCATCTGCGAGAGGTTTCTTTTCTTTTCTCTACTGTTTTATGTCTGGCGTTTTTCCTTCAGTGGAGTATTTGCCTTCTGTTGGTGACAGTAATTGTCTTAGCTCATATTCTATAACGTTATCCGCATAAATTCTACTGTGTGGATCCCCAAAGGGGGCGTGGCTGTGGGAGGAGCATGGGTGGGTCATGGATGTTCAAAAGATTTGCACGCAGTGTTATAAAATAACCTGCTCCATGCCTAAAGATAGGTATTGGCATTTATTTTTATTACATTTGTACCCTGTGCTTTCCCACTCATGGCAGGCTCAATGCGGCTTACATATGCAGTTACTTATTTGTACCTGGGGCAATGGAGGGTTAAGTGACTTGCCCAGAGTCACAAGGAGCTGCCTGTGCCTGAAGTGGGAATTGAACTCAGTTCTCCAGGACCAGAGTCCACCACCCTAGCCACTAGGCTACTCCTCCAGGTTTTTATTGGTGTAATTGGCTGTACCCCCACTACCCTGGTTAACCCCTTGCATCCGTTACCTTCGCTCCTGCACCCGATCTGCTGAATGACTATGGAGGAAATCTCGCACCCTGTCAGATTTCACCCATTACAAATTCATGCTATCCTCCTTCCAGTCCTCCCTATTCCTTGCCAAACAGGAATATTATTCTCAATTAACCAATTCTCTCAGCTCCAACCCTCGTCGCCTCTCCGCCACCCTCAACTCCCTACTCAAGGTGCCCTCCGCTCCCACCCCCCTCACTCTCTCCTCAAACACTAGCTGACTACTTCCGCGATAAAGTGCAGAAGATAAACCTTGAATTCACTTCCAAGCCTTCTCCTCCCTGTGACTTCTTAACCCACTCCCTCAACCAACCTAACATAGCCTCCTTCTCCTCCTTCCCTGAGATCACCGAAAAGGAAACTGCTCGCCTTCTTTCTTCCTCTAAGTGCACCACCTGTTCCTCTGATCCCATTCCCACCAATCTGCTTACCAACATCTCTCCTACAGTTAACCCCTCAATCTGTCACATCCTCAACCTCTCTCTCTCCACTGCTACTGTCCCTGACACCTTCAAGCACGCTGTAGTCACACCACTTCTCAAAAAACCATCACTTGACCCCACCTGTCCCTCCAATTACCGCCCCATCTCCCTTCTACCGCTGCCTTGATTTCCTCTCCTCTCAGGCCATCCTCGATACGCTTCAATCCGGCTTTCACCCACTACACTCAACAGAAACAGCACTCTCTAAAGTCTGCAATGACCCGTTCCTTGCCAAATCCAAAGGTCACTATTCCATCCTCATCCTCCTCGACCTATCTGCCACCTTTGACACCGTCAATCATAATTTACTTCTTGACACACTGTCCTCATTCGGGTTCTAGGGTTCCGTCCTCTCCTGGTTCTCCTCGTATCTTTCCCAACGCACCTTCAGAGTATTTTCTAATGGCTCTTCTTCCACCCCCGTCCCACTCTCTGTTAGGGTTCCTCAAGGATCTGTCCTTGGACCGCTTCTTTTCTCGATATACACCTCTTCCCTGGGCTCGCTGATCTCATCACATGGTTTCCAGTACCATCTCTATGCCGATGACACCCAGCTTTACCTCTCCACTCCCGACATCACAGTCGAAACCCAGGCCAAAGTTTCGGCCTGCCTTTCAGACATCGCTGCCTGGATGTCCAACCGGCATCTGAAACTGAACATGGCAAAGACTGAGCTCCTTGTCTTTCCACCCAAATCCTCCTCTCCTCTTCCCCCACTTTCCGTCTCTGTTGACAACGCCCTCATCCTCCCCGTCTCCTCAGCCCGCAATCTCGGAGTCATTTTCGACTCCTCCCTCTCCTTCTCTGCCCATATCCAGCAAACAGCTAAGACCTGTTACTTCTTCCTCTATAATATTAGCAAAGTTCGCCCATTCCTCTCTGAACAGACCACCCGAACCCTCGTCCACACGCTCGTTACCTCTCGTCTTGACTATTGCAACCTTCTCCTCGCTGGTCTCCCGCTTAGCCACCTATCCCCCCTCCAATCTGTCCAAAATTCCGCCGCACGTCTTATCTACCGCGTGAACCAATACTCTCATATCACCCCTCTCCTCAAGTCGCTTCACTGGCTCCCGATCCGCTATCGTATACAGTTCAAGCTTTTCCTATTGACCTTCAAGTGCACTCAATCTGCAGCCCCCCATTACCTCTCTACCCGTAACCTCCGCTCTCAGGACAAATCACTCCTATCTGTACCCTTCTCCACCACCGCTAACTCCAGACTCCGCCCCTTCTGCCTCGCATCACCTTATGCCTGGAACAGACTTCCTGAGCCCATACGCCATGCGCCCTCCCTGCCCATTTTCAAGTCCTTACTCAAAGCCCATCTCTTCTCCCTTGCTTTTGGCGCCTAACCACCTTCCCCATTCATGATACCTACACTGACTACATAGTTTATTATCTTTAGATTGTAAGCTCTCTTGAGCAGGGACTGTCCTTCCCCTTGTTTAAAATTGTACAGTGCTGTGTAACCCTAGCAGCGCTATAGAAATGCTAAGTAGTAGTAGTTGTACCTATAGTCATGTGGACGGATTTAGGTGTACTCTATAAACTGGGCCTAACATTGGGCACTGTCTACAGAATACGCCTAAGTATGTTTTCCTTCGGCACCAATTTTTTTTAGATAACATATATAGAATTAAGTCCTTGATCCCTAACCATGAAAGGTAAATATTTTCACCATGTACACAAGAACGTAAGAAGACATAGTTCACTGAGCCTAACCTCCTTCTTTGTTTTGATACAAAATGTTTCTTTTCTTTACATTTTGCAGTAAGAATCTTTGAAAAGGAACACCGAAAACAGAACATACTTTTTCCATACTTCTGCATATTATTTATAGTACAGTGCAACCTTTCTCTCTCTCTCTTTCCGTGGTTGTGGAGAGAGTTGTACTGAGCAATACAAAAAGCATAGCTGAGTTTTTTTTTCAGTTCCTCAGTTGTTAAAGCCAGAGGAAGAAGGATGTCTAAACACTGCCGATTGAATCAGTGGTTTTGAGGTGAAGAGAAGCAAAGGAGTGCTAGAGTAATGAAGGAACTTAATCAGACTACAAAATGTGAAAGTAACTAACGAGAAGCACAGATTAAAAAAGAGAAATGAAAAAAAGAAAGAAAGAAAGAAAAGAAATTACACTAGCCTTTATGCCAGCAGTTCTGAATGCTGGTCCTTGAGGACCACATTTGGATATCTGTAATTATGAGCTGCTTTTGAATATATTTGGTCTAATGATCAGACTTTTCTTTAGGGGACTTGGACTGGAGCTTTTGATTGCTGCTCCACAACTATTGACTTTGCAATGGAAAGATGGGTCATTTTCAGATTCAATTAGTGTGGCTTTTTTGAATCACTTCAGTGGTCCCCCAACTTTTACAGCTCTGTAGCAAGGATGCAGATAGCGTACAAGCACTGTATATTTTTTCAGGATGTGTTACATCAGTGCTTCCCAACCAAGTCCTTGGGACACACCTAGCCAGTCAGGTTTTCAGGATACCCACAATGACTATGCATGAGACCAATTGGCATGCACTACCTCCCATTGAATGCAAATCTATCTCATGCATATTCATTGTGGATATCCTGGGAACCTGACTGGCTAGGTGTGTCGTGAGGACTGGCTTGAGAACCTCTGCATTACATAACTAAGAGGCTGTGATGTGTAGCAGAGTGTTTTATTTTTATTTTACAGGGTTTAACTCCAGTGTTTGTCTTTCTACTGAGATATAGACGCATGCCTCAAATTCTGTAAAGGTCACCCAAATCTGAGCGCCCAAATTTGGGTGCAGTTCTCAGATCCACATGCAAACTAATTAATGAGTTGTTAATCAATTATTGACATTCATTGGTACTAATGAGGATTGTGCATGGATCTGTATGCACGCTATTCTGTAACACTGAGCACCTAAATTGCCTTGCGTCTAACTCAAAAGGGGACATGGCCATGGGAGGGGCATGGGTGGGGCATAGGCATTCCCAAAATGTAGATGTAGTGTTATAGAATACTGGGGTTGTGCACTCAACTTTCAGGATTTATGCCTGTTTCAGCAGACATAAGTCCTTTGGCACGGGAATTCATGCTAAACACTGTTCTGTTAAAGGTGCTCAGCCCAGAGTGTCCTTCATATGATAACGTTTAATGGGATTCTACCTGTCGCATAACTTTAGTTGGTATTTTCTGAATCTGGCCCATGGGAACATGTTTATCAGTTAGTGATGCAGCAGTACTTTCCTGACCCCAGAGGCATAACCAGACCTGTCCGGGGGGGGGGGGGGGGGGAGGGGCAGAGCCTAAAGTGTGTGCATGGGGGGCACATTTTAGCCCACCTCCCCACTGCTGCCACCGCCGTCACTACTGCTGCACAATGGTATCTTGGCTGGCGGGGATCCCCAACCCCTGCCAAATGAAGTGTTTGCCCCGCATTGGTCTCACATTGCCTGCTCTGCTCTGTTCTCAGTCTTACCCTGCATGCTCATTTTAATGAAACTAAGCATGTGCAAAGTGTCGCTCATGCTCAGCTTCACTAAAATAAGCATGCAGGACGTGACTGAAAAGAGCAGGGTAGGCAACGCGGCAAGACCAGCATGGGGCAAACGCTTCAGCTGGTGTGGGTTGGGGACCCCCGCCAGCCAAAAACGGGAGCCACAGAGCAAATTTGGGTGGCCCAGGCCTCTGTGGGCTCCCATAGCTATGTCAATGCCTAACACGGGCTATGTTTTGTATCTACAGATGCTGGTTCAAGGTGAACACTGAGAGTTTGCTTTGAAGCAGTATCTCTATATTAAAAACATGGCTCATGTCAGGCTGGCTTTGTTGCAGGTTCTTCATCTATTAAGGGACAGTTTTGTGCTCCTCTCAAGCAGGATAATTAATGTCCATATTTATATATGAATATCTGAGTTTTCTACCCAGTGTCTCTGGATTAAGGACTTTAACAACTTGCTACTGCTGTGATTATAATAGAGAGCCTGGTGACGAGTTATAAGGTACCACAGCAGAGGTATGAGTCTATTTTAATCAAGCTGCCTTTCAGGCTTATTTTCAAAAAGAGAAGGGCGCCCATCTTTCGACACAAATCGGGAGATGGGCGTCCTTCTCTCAGGGTCGCCCAAATCGGCATAATCGAAAGCAGATTTTGGGCGTCCTCAACTGCTTTCCGTTGTGGAGACGACCAAAGTTCATGGGGACATGTCGGAAACGTAGCGAAAGCGGGACTGGGGTGTGCCTAACACATGGGCATCCTCGACCAATAATGGAAAAAAGAGGGGCATCCCTTACAAGCACTTGGGCGACTTTACTTGGTCCATTATTTCTTATGACCAAGCCTCAAAAAGGTGCCCGAACTGATCAGATGACCACCGGAGGGAATTAGGGATGACCTCCCCTTATTCCCCCAGTGGTCACTAACCCCCTCCCACCCTCAAAAAAACTTTTTAAAATATTTTTTTGCCAGTTTTAGTGGGTACTGCAGTGCACTTCAGGCAGGTGGACCCAGGCCCACCCCACCCCCACCTGTTACACTTGTTGTGGTAAATGTGAACCCTTCAAAACCCACCAGAAACCCACTGTACCCACATGTAGGTGCCCCCTTTCACCCCTTAGGGCTATGGTAGTGGTGTACAGTTGTGGGGAGTGGGGAGTGTGGGGGGGGGGGGTGGGGGGCTCAGCACACAAAGTAAGGGAGCTATGCACCTGGGAGCAATTTCTGAAGTCCACTGCAGTGCCCTCTAGGATGCCCGGTTGGTGTCCTGGCATGTCAGGGGGACCAGTGCACTACGAATGCTGGCTCCTCCCATGACCAAATGCCTTGGATTTGGTCGTTTCTGAGATGGGCGTCCTCGGTTTCCATTATCGCCGAAAATCGGGGACGACCATCTCTAAGGACAACCATCTCTAAGGTTGACCTAAATTTTGCGATTTGGGCATCCCTGACCGTATTTTTGAAGTGAAAGATGGACACCAATCTTGTTTCAATAATACAGGTTTCCCCACCCCTTTGCTGGGATGTTCTTCGAGGACGTCCTCAGGAAAACTTGAGTGCCCCTTTCGATTATGCCCCTTTTTATATATCTGCAGTGCTGGTTACATTAAAGAACAGAATGCTGCAAAATCTTTTTTTTCTTCTTAAATTTATGTGGCACTAACAGGCAAATGCTCAAAGCTCTGCTGCTGTTCCAAATAGCACCAGAAAAATACCACCAGATCAGTGTGGTGAAGAAACGTCCTAATGCTCAATGCTAATGAGATGCAAATTTAGGCACGCTGATAATGTTGAGCATTAGGGAGTTTGACAGGAGGGTAGTACCTAGCACATGTGCTCAAGAGTTGTATGTTAAGCACAGCTCTTGAATGCATGCCAGAATGCCAAAGGGAGAGGATTAAGGAGGAGGAAGAGGTGTCGGTTGCCCATCTCCCAGCTACAGGGTAAGGCAAGCCTGCTTTTTCATAAGATTTCTGGTACACACCGCTTTCTATAACATCCAGTTGTCCACGATTAGCAAGAATGAAATATCAATTTATGGCTGGCATCCCACATTAGAATGATAAACAGCACCAGCATATTTACTGCAATATGAGGCAGTATCAAAGTCTAAAATCCCAGCCTTAGGCTTTTTCTTCCCTTCACTAGAGAGCTGTAAGCAAGACAGTGAGAAGGTGTTCCAGAGAAAAAAGGTCCTATAGGAGAAATCTCATTCCTTGTCTCAGAAACAAAAAAAAGCAGAGCTTCTCCTGCCTCAGCGACCCTAATGCCAGCTCCAAGCTGGTGTAGGGTTTGTAGCGGTATGGACGCCCTTATTCCCTGTTTTGTTCTTTGAACATCAGAGGAAATAGGAGATGACCTCTATTTACATTTTCTGGCATACATTAGCATGCTGTTTGCATTGTCCCTTCCCACGCTTCTTGTTTCCTGTGGTGAGGGCTTCTCAGCATGCTGCGTAGGTAAATTTGGCGCTAGTCTGGCGCTAACGGCCTCTAGCACCCGCATTTACATCTGAGCATCAGGGCCTAAGCTCTGATTGATGGGTTACCACACCATTTCTTTCATCTGTGGTAACACTTTCTATATGGATAACAAAATATCATGGATAGTAACTCATTCTATTAGTTCCTCACTTCTTCTGCATTTAAGGCTCCATTCAGTCTTTTGCACCCTAATGAATAAGATTATTAAATGCAGAGCATGGTAACAATACCTTCTAGGTGGAGGTAGTAAGGACAAAAATAGTGATGGAATTCAAAGATGCATGGAATAAACACAGAGGATGGAATCAAAGAAAATTGAATAACCTTAGCACCTTAGAGGGCTGTATAATGTACGGAGCAGCAGGTACCACTCTGCCTGCCTCATGGACCACACAGTCTTTTTCTGCCACCATTTACTATATTAGTTTGGTGGTTATTTTAGAAGCGCTATTCTAGTTTTGGACACCTGAAAACTGGCATTTAGACGTACATTGTGCATGGACGTGCAAATCCTAATTTTACAAAGGCAGGATATAGATGTCTAACACTGCAATACATCCATATGGCAAGGGGGCGTGGCCTTGGACGGGATTAGGGAGGGCCCAAAATTTGGACAGCCAACTCGGATCACAGAAGGGGAAAGGACATCTAAGTCTAAAGAGATGTTTTGTACTTTTTTGAGATCTTGCAAGGTATTTGTGACCTGGATTGGCCACTGTTGGAAACAGGATGCTGGGCTTGATGGACCCAGTATGGCAATACTTACATACTTATGATTTCTGTATTTAAACCTGGTACTTGTCATGTTCAGCTTACAGAAAGGTTGTGCAATTGAGCATTTTCCACTGAACAGAATATTTTCCTTTCCTTGGAGGACTCACAATTTAAAAAAACAAACAAACAAACAACAACTACTACTACTACTATTTAACATTTCTAAAGCGCTACTAGGGTTACGCAGCGCTGTACACTTAACAAAGAAGGACAGTCACTGCTCAAAGGAGCTTACAATCTAATGGACAGTATGTGCGGACAGACAAATTGGGGCAGTCTAGATTCCTGGGTAGAGGTGAAATGGTTAGGTGCTGAAGGTGACATTGAAGAGATGGGCTTTGTGATGAACAAGCCACTCGTGGATCTCAGCAGGAGGCTGCTCTAACCACTAGACTACTCTTTCACCTGAATGTCTCTGTGCCACACAGATGTCCATGTCCCTTGTTCTGCCCCATTCATAATCTGGATGTTTCAGTTTTTAAAATGGATATTTGTGCTGGACATTTCCAACACATGGATGTCCATCTCTCATGTATTTTAAAACAGGCTGTATCCTGTTCTAAAATATATGTGAGACGGACGTGCATTTGTGATGTTCTGACTTGGATGTCCATATTCCGAGCTAGACGTCCTTTCTAAAATACCGCTTCACATTGCTGTGCAATTGGACAGGGGTAAAGAGGTCACAGCTCTTAGTGTGATTCTGCACAAGGTGATTTTCCCCTGTGCAACTTAGCCCAGGGAACATCATCTCCAGTTACCTAACCCTAACCAAAGCGAGGCCCCTTCCCGTCCTGATCCCTTCTCTCACTGCAATAAGCATTCCTTGAATTTCCTCCCTCTTTTCTGCTGCATCAAGTTCCCCACTGGACACCCTTCCTTTTCCTATCACCACATCTACCCTCCATTTCCATCCATAAATCTCTTCAGACTGAATGAGGAACAGAATCTCTTACCAGCTTGGCTTCCCTTTCTGTAATGGACTAAAGAAGAAATATGTTGATTTGGTAGGAGGCAAAAGATTTCCATCCTGCTTGCTGAGCCTGGGTTCTGGGTGTGGAGAAGGGGAGGTTTGGGGCTGGCAGGATATCGGGAGGAGCATTGGGTTTGTGGAAGTGGGTAAATTGGAAGGGCTAGGGGGCTGGTACTTTAGTAAGTAGTATGACAGCTGCTAGTAGTCATTAGCTTGCTATTTGAATATTTTGCATATATGGGCACTTTAACATGTAACATACTTGCATGTATGGTAAATACTTTGAGGCTGATATTTAGCAGTGAGGCTACTGAATAATGTAATGTGTATATACATATACAATTATGTATAATTTCAGTGCTAGTATATATGTAAATTCTAGTGCTGATAATCCACTTATAACTTTGTGTAGTAGCATTGTAACATATAGTAAATGGCAGCAGATAAAGACCAGCATTACCAGTCTGCCCAGTAAGATGGCTAGGGTTGTAACTGTGGTTCCATGCAAGTTACTTCCCTTTATGATTGTTTGAAGCATGGAAGCCCTATACATTGATTCCATTCTTTTGCTATATAGAGATTCTGTGCTTATCCCATGCCTTTTCGAATTCCGTCTCTACCACTTCCAATGGGAGGGCACTCCAAGCATCCATCACCCTTTCTGTGAAAAAAAATATTTCTTGATGTCACTTTTAAATTTTCCTCTTCTCAGATTTATTTCATGTCCTCTGGTTCTACAGTTTTCCTGAATGTAGAAAAGTTTTGTTTGTTCACTAAACATTTGGATCATGGTTATGGTTTATTAGACTTAATATATACTGCTAGAGAATGACAAGGGGATGGGGACCTGCAGTAACCGTGGGGATGCAGACAGAGTGTCTGGGAACGGGGTGGGGACAGAGCCCGCGGGGACAGGGTCAGAGCCTGCAGGGATGGGGCACTGATGGGACAGAGCCCACGGGAATGGGAACAAACTTTGTTCCTGTCTCATTCTGTACTTTGAAGGCTGTTAATGGTTTGGACAGTTATTTATGTTTGAGTGATGCAGATGATAATGTTTCCATTTTTTGGAAAAACAAGCAAAAGTGCTGGCCACAACTGGCAAAATTTGCACAGGGGATCCTGTGCATTCCTGCTACCAGCACATTTTCTGAGAAGACATTTTTTATTGCAGGAAGGACTGTGCAAGACAGGAGAGCTAGACTGAATCCTGAAATTGTTGATGACTTATTATTCATCTATAGATTTAAAAAATCATAACAGTGCTTCGTAGGGCATATTTCTCCCCTACTAGGGCATACAGAGTTGGTTGTATTTTGTACCCCTGGACATTTTAACAGGGTGGATTAAGGTCCCTTGGGGTAGTAGAAGTCAGCTGTTGTTGGGGTTGGAAAGGTAGTGGTGGTAGGGGGTTATTATAGTTTCTTGTTCTTATTATTGTTTTCTATTTGTGATTTATAAACAACTAGTACAAGAGGCCCGTTTCTGGAGCAAATGAAACGGGCGCTAGCAAGGTTTTCCTCCCCAACCCCCCCTTCTCCCTCCCTCCCTATCTACCTACCTGCCGACCCCTTCGTCGTTCTGACGCCATTGCTCCACACCTCCTGAACACACCGTACGCCATTGCTCCACCCTCAGTGTATGACGCCATTGCTCCGCCCTCGACATCATCACGTTTGACGCGAGGGTGGAGCCCCGAGACTTGGCGATTTCGGTGGCTTCACCACCACGAACCCTTCGAACCCGTCTTGAAGGAAGTGACATCAGTGGCTTGGCTTCACTGACGTCAGTGTCTTCAGAACGTGGAGGGTGAATTTTATTATATAGGATGGTTGCACATAATATTGTTCCTTTTTATACTTCTGCAGACGAGGACAGAGCCCACGGGATGGGGTGGGGATGAGTACAGAGCCCACGGGGACGAGGTTTGTCCCCGTGTCATTCTCTATATACTGCCTCTTGTATCACTACAGTAAAGCAGTTTGCAAACAAAAGAGTGGGGGGAGAAGAGAAAAAAAACTCAATTTATTATAGGACAGAGAAGATATTTGTATCATATCTCCCATGTCTCTCCTCTCAACTAGGGTATGCATTCAGGTCTTCAAATCTTCTGGTGCAGACTCCATACCATTTTGATTGCTTTCTTCTGAACCACTTCAAGTCTTTTTGTATCCTTAGTGAGATACAGCCTCCAAACCTAAACACAGTACTCTAAGGCAGGCCTCACCAAGAACCTGTACAGGGGAATAGTCGTCACTTTCTTTCTACTGGTTTTGCCCCTCACTATTCAGCATTGCATACTTTGGGCTTTGGCAACTACCTTGTCACATTGTTTCACTGCCTTGAGATTCTCCGACACTATCCCCCTGAGGTCTCTCTTCTGGTCCGTACGTATCAGCCTCTCATCCCATCACATATAACTTATTAGGATTTTTACAGCCAAGTACAAAACTCTGCCCTTCTTTGCATTAAATATTAACTACCACACACTAGATCATGCTTCTAATTTTTGTAGATAATTTTTTCATGTCCACTTTGTTGCAAATCTTTGTAACATCTTCAAAAAGGCAATTTTTTTCATTTTAACCTTTCAGCTATTTTGCTCACAAAGATAGTGAACAGAATCAGCCCCATGACCAATCCTCAAGGCACTCCACTGCTCACCTTTCTGTCCTCTGAGTGGATTCTATTTACAACCATCCTCTGTTGTCTATCAATGAACCAGTTTCTAATCCAGTTCATAACCTTGGGATCTAATCTTAGGCTGCTCAATTTACTCACGAGCCACCTGTGAGGAACTGTATCGAAATATTTGCTGAAATCTAAGTAGACTATATCCAGTGTATGTTCTCAATCTAGTTATCTGGTCACCCAGCCAAAGAAATCAATCAGATTTGTCTGGCACAGTTTTCTTCTGGGTAGGGTTAGAGACCAAAACAACCTGCTTCTTTGTGTTGCATCTCATCCAAAGAGAGGATACAGGTGTTGGTTTTGTGGAATGTGGAACTCAAGCTATACAGTTTTTAACACTTCCAGTATTTTCTGCGGTTGATAAGAAAAATCCACATTTTTTTCTTACTTCTTAAAAATACTGCAGCTGTATAATCTGTGAATCAACAGAATTTACTGCAGATTTTGCATAACAATCTATGAGACCATTTCCACTACCCTTAATAGATATTGCTATAGCCACTTTGTAAGAAAATTAGCCTTGGATTTTATGGGCTTTGAAAGGATTTGTTTATAAACAGGGGGGCTTTTTACAAAAGACTATCGTGCGCTACAGGACATTAATGTGTGTTAATTGCCACATTGCCCATAGATATAAAATAGGACATGCAACATTTAATACATGCTAATTCCATTACTGAGCACTAAGCTTTAGTAAAAGGGCTACTTGATGTGGTAAGGATTGCAATTACAGCATATTAGATTCAAAAAATTGATGGGTTTTAAGTGCAAAGCCTGTGTGTTCACCATTGGAAGTATTTCCAGTTTGTTCCCTTACAATTACCAAACAGAAAAGTTATTCATCACGCAGTAACCCGAGATTCTATAAAGGTCGCCCAAATTTGGGCACCCAGATCCACATGCAAAATAATTAGCTAATAGGTCCCAATTTAATTATTGGAGTTAACAAGCACCTAATTATGATTTGCATGTGGATCCGCCTGTATGCTATTCTGTAAAAATGAGCACCTAAATTGGATCATGCGCAACTCAAAAGGGGGTGTGACCATGAGACGGGCATGGGCGGGTCAGAGGTGTTCACAAAAGAAGCGCACAGTGCAAGAGAATAGTAGGGATCTTCGTCCAATTTGCATGCCAGGAATTATACCGGATTTTGGCTGGCATAAGATCTGACACCCAATTTGGCACTCAAGAGCGCTCATCCCAGAGCACCCTTTATTGAGTAGCACTGAGTGCCAATTTTTATCAATGCCTAATTTTTAGCACCATTTATAGAACTTTTTCCCCCTAAGAGTATTTACAGTTGGCACCAATGCGCTTGCCAGAAGTGTATTGCTAACTGCAAGGACAGCATGCACTAAATTACTGTGTGCTAACTACAATGTACAGTTCACAGCCATTCTCTCCATAATCCGCATATTTTCCACCCAATAACAGGCTATGCAGTTTGCACAAGAATTAGCATGTGCTGTTATGCCAGTGTGGTAATGGTTACCTTGTTCTGCACTAACAACATGTGTTAATTCATGACTGCATAGAACACTTGAGTAAACAAAGCTCCAAAATTTACTAGGTTTTTACTTGCTTGGACACAGTCCTTTGTAGGCATTGAATCTACCAATCAGGAAGGTACTAGCTAATCTTAAACCTCTGCTCTTACAGTCAACCAAATGGGATTTCCAGCACTTCTTGTACTGATACCAACCTTTCACTGCCAGTTCATTTGTAGTTTGATTCGCCAAAGCATAAACAACCAGTGCTTCTCTTATGTCTCTGCGACTATTAGTCTGTTAATTGATTTTCTAGGGAGGATCAATTCTTTTTTGTTTTTTAATCTTGGGCTTCCAATTCAATTAGAGGTGGCTTTGGTTAGGCATTAGAACCTTAAGTCTTAATTCACAACTGCCAGGGTTTTCCTCCTATTTTATGTTCCTATCCCAAATCACTTAGCCCAGTCACTGCAGTAGCAATCTTCAGCCACTGGACATGCAACAGAACTACTTCTGGAGTCTTGTCAATCATGGACCCAAAAATCTGGCCACTAGATGTTACTGCATGACGGCTGTGACTGCCTCCCTCCAGGTGCTGGGAACATTGCTCTACAGCATGTCCAGCCTGGAGAGCAGAAGCCAAGCCCAAGAATCAATTCGGACCTGCATGGCAGCATGCAGCACTTGCCAGTGAGTCACTAGACTGACCCAAAGAAGTATTTTCTACTGTCTCTCAACGTGATAGTCAATTCCTCAACTTCTGTCTCTCACTCTGGACTCCCCATTTAATTGTGTTGCCACTTGTGTTTTTCCTTTGGAGAAGGGTTTATCTTGCCAAGATGCCGCCCCTCCAAGGTGCCACTCCTAATGAATGCCACCTGAGGCCCCCGCCTCAAGTTGCCTAATGGTCGGGCTGCCCCTGGTGGAGGCGTGTTTTCAAAGCACTTAGACTTCCAAAGTTCCATAGGTTACTTTACGGTTAATTTGGGTTAATAGTAACTAGATCCACTGCATAAAATGGGACCTGTGCTAGCATAGGTCAGTGGTAAAATAACACATCTTAATAGTAGCCCATATTGATAACTATGCCCCTAGATGGTCATCTTCTGAGGCACTGCATGTCATTTCCAGCCAATTTACATTTGAAAATGTTTGCTGCATCAATTTGTAATTCCCTTGGTTTCCTAAGTACAGTTAAAGTGCTTTTAGGTTGAGTGTGACTCATAGTGGCTTGATATAGCACTTGGTTTTCTGTGATGTACTTTATTTGCTGCTAAGGTGATGTTCATTGCTGTTATTGAGTCGATCCACCAGGCTGCTGGCATTAATCATTTACACTGTCCTTCCACCTTTCCCAGTATAATATAATGAGAAATATAGAATGCCCCAATCTATCCACCCTATCAGATTAACTGTTCACTCGTCCTCTAGATTGTACACTTGTCTTTAGATTGTTCTCTTGTGTTTTAGATTGTAAGCTCTTTGAGCAGGGACTGTCCTTCTATGTTTAAATTGTACAGCGCTGCGTAACACTAGTAGCGCTTTAGAAATGTTAGTTAGTAGTAGTAGTTAGTAGTAGTATAATATCTTTCTCCAATGAGACTCCTCATAATATGACCAAAGTATGAAAGTCTAAGTTTAGTCATTTGGGACTCTAGGGAGCATTCTGGATGTATATCCTTGAAAATTCACTGAGTTGTTCTTTTTTCAGTCTTTAGTACTTGCAAATCTTTTCCAATGCCATATTCAAAGGAATTGATTTTTGTCTGTATTGTCTCTTGCACAGCTATCTGATGTGATTGGAAAAAGAAATGGTCTGAAAGTGGACAGTTGTTTTGTTATGTGACAGTACGTCTCTGGATTTCTGACAACCCATCATATTTTATGCTCGCTGGGTGTTTTACATTTGAATATATTTATGTGATTGATATGATTAAAAAAAGGTTTCTTTAATTATTGTTTTTTATGATTGTTATTTGCCTTGTATTTCCCAGTTGCTACGTGAACATACGAACATAAGAATAGTCATACTGGGTCAGATCAGGTCCATCTAGCACAGTATTCTGTTTCCAACAGTAACCAGTCCAGGTCACAAGTACCTGAAAGAATACCAAATAGTAGCAAGATTCCATGCTACCAATCCCAGGGTATGTAGTGGCTTCATCGTGTCTATCTCAATAAAAGACTATGGACTTTTCCTCTAGGAACTTGTCCAAACCTTTTTAAACCCAGACATGCTAACCGCTATTACCACATCCTCCGGCAATGAGTTCCAGAGCTTAACTTTTCACTGACTGAAAAAATATTTCCTCCTATTTGTTTTAAAAGTACTTCCATGTAACTTTGTTGACTGTCCCCTAGTCTTTGTACTTTTTGAAAAAGTAAAAAATTGATTCACTTCTACTCATTTTACACCACTCAGGATTTTGTAAACCTCAATCATATCTCCCCTCAGTTGTCTTGTTTCCAAGCTGACGAGCCTCAACTCTTTAGTCTTTCCTCATATGAGAAGAATTCCATTCCCTTGATCATTTTGGTTGCTCTTCTTTGATCCTTTTCTAATTCCACTATCTTTTCTGAGATACAATAACTAGAATTTACCACAATACTCAAGGTGAGGTAACATTGTGGAGCGATACAGAGGCATTATAGTATTCTTAGTCTTATTTACCATCCCTTTACTAATAATTCCTAGCATCCTATTTGCTTTTTTAGCCAGAGCCACACACTGGGAAGAAGATTTCAGCATATTGTCTACACGACACCTAGATCTTTTTCTTGAGAGCTGACTCCCAAGGTGGACCCTAGCATCAGGTAACTATAATTTGGATTATTCTTCCCAATGTGTATCACTTTTATCTGCCATTTGGATGCCCAGTTTTCAAATTTCCTAAGGTCTTCCTACAATTTTACACAGTCTGCATGTGTTTTAACAACTTTGAATAGTTCTGTATCATCTGCACATTAGTCATTTTCAGATCAGTTATAAATGTTAAATAGCACCGGTTCCAGTACATATCCCTTTGGCACTCCACTATTCACCCTCCTCCATTGAGAGAAATGACTTTTTACCCCTACCCTTTGTTTTCTGTCCAATAACCAACTCCTAATTCACAACAGAACATTGCCTCCTGTCGCATGACTGTTTAATTTTCTCAAGAGTCTCTCATGAGGAGCTTTGTCAAAAGCTTTCTGAAAATCTAGATGCATTACATCAACTGTCAAGCTTGCCAGGTGCCCTGGGCCTGGATTGGCAGCTGTCATGGACAGGATGCTGGGCTCGATGGACCCTTGGTCTTTTCCCAGTGTGGCATTACTTATGTGCTTATGTACCTTTATCCACATGTTTATTCATGCCTTCAAAGAAATGAAATAAATTGCTGACACAAGACTTCCCTTAGCTGAATCCATGCTGACTATCCAGCTCATTTTCGAAAGAGAAGGGCACCCATCTTTTGACACAAAACGGGAGATGGGCGCCCTTCTCTCAGGGGCGCCAGAATCAGCATAATCGAAAGCTGATTTTGGGCGTCCCCAACTGCTTTCCGTCGCCGGTACGACCGAAGATCACAGGGGCATATCGGAAGGGTAGCGAAGGTGGGACAGGGGCGTACCAGGGCGTGGTTAAGAGATGGCTGGCTGCGGCCGATAATGGAAAAAAATGGGCGTCCCTGGCGAGAATTTGATCCACTTTTTTTTGGTCCCTTTTTTTTAGGTCCGTCACAAAAAAGAGCCCGAACTGCCCAGATGACCACCAGAAGGAATCAGGGATGACCTGCCCTGACTCCCCCAGTGGTCACTAAACCCCTCCCACCCTCAAAAAAATAACTTTAAGAACTTTTTTTGCCAGCATCTATGCCAGCCTCAAATGTCATACTCCGGTCCATGACAGCAGTATGCAGGTCCCTGGAGCAGGTTTAGTGGGTGCAGTATACCTCAGGCAGGCGGACCCAGGCCCACCCCCCCTCCTACCTGTTACACTTGTGGTGGAAAATGGGAGCCCTTCAAAACCCACCAGAAACCCACTGTACCCACATGTGGGTGCCCCCTTCACCCCTTAGGGCTATGGTAGTGGTGTATAGTTGTGGGGAGTGGGGTTTGGGGGGCTCAGCACCCAAGGTAAGGGAGCTATGCACCTGGGACCAATTTTCCAAGTCCACTGTAGTGCCCCCTAGGGTGCCTGGTTGGTGCCCTGGCATGTGAGGGGGACCAGTGCACTACGAATCCTGGCCCTTCCCACGACCAAATGCCTTGGTTTGGTTAGTTTTTGAGATGGGCGCCGTCAGTTTCCATTATGGGGGAAAACCGAGGGCGCCCATCTCTAAATCTGGCGAACTCAGCATTTAGGTCGCAATTTGGGCACCCCCAAACGTATTTTCAAAATGAAAGATGGACACCCATCTCGTTCGAAAATACGGTTGGCCCTGCCCCTTTGCCGTGCCATCCTCGGAGATGGGTGCCCTTAGCGATGGGCGTCCCCATTCTAAAATGCCCCTCCACGTGTTCCATAGTTTTATTCTTTATAATAGTTTCCATTATGTTACTCGGCAGTGACATCAGGCTTACTGGTCTGTAATTTCCCCAATCTCTCCCAGAACCCTTTTTAAAAATCGATGTTTCATTGGCCACCCTCCAATCTTCAGCTACTATGGATGATTTTAATGACAGATTACTGATCACTAACATTAGATCAGCAATTTCATGTTTGAGTTCTTTCAGTACTCTAGGGTGCATGCCATCCTGTCCATGTGATTTACTACTCTAATTTGTCGATTTGACTCAGTACGCCTTCTAGGTTCACTGAGATTTCTTTCAGCTCCTCCATATTTTCACCCTTGAAAACCATTTCTGGTACAGGTAGATCTCTACAATCTTTTTCTGCAAAGACTGAAGCAAAGAATTCATTCAGTCTATCCACTGTGGTCTTGTCCTCCCTGAGTTCCCCTTTTGCTCCGTCCCACAGAGTCACTCACAGGCTTTATGATTCTGATGTACCTGAAAAATTTGTTACTGTGAGTTTTTGCCTCTGAAGCAAGTTTCTCTTCATATTCTTTTTTAGCCTTCTTTATCAATGCTTTGCATCTAACTTGCCACTGCTTACGTTGCTTCTTATTTTCTTCATTCAATTCCTTTTTCAATTCTTTGAAGGATGTTCTTTTGGGTCTAATAGCCTCTTCTACTTCACCTTTTAACCATGCTGGCTGTCATTTGTTCTTCTTTCCACCTTTGTAAATATGTGGAATGCATCTGGTCTGGGCTTCCAAGATGATATTTTTAAACAACATCCATGCCTGATTTAAAGTCTTATCCTTTGAAGCCGATTCTTTCAGCTTCTTTTTAACCATTCCCTCATTTTATCATAGTAACCCTTTTGAAATTAAATATACTACAGTAGATTTCCTTAGTGACTTCACTCCAGATATTAGCTCAAATTTGATCATGCTATGATTACTGTTTCCCAGCAGACCTAACACTGTTGTCTCTCATACTGTGCCTTGCATTCCACTGAGAGCTAGATCTAAAATAGCTCCCCCTCTTGGTGGTTCCTGGACCAGTTGCTCCAAGAAGCCGTCATTTATTATGTCTAGGAATTTTACCTCCCTAGAGCTCCTTGATGCAACATTTATCCAATATTGGGATAATTGAAATCGCCCATTATTATACTGTTACCCATTTTCCAGATTTCCTAATTTCTGTAAACATTTCTTCATCTGTCTGTTCATTTTGTCTTGGCAGACAGTAGTACAGCCCTATCAGAATACTCTTTCCCTTCACACATTGAATTTCTATCCATAAGGATTCCATGTCGCTCTCTGTTTCATGTAGAATGTTGTTTGACACAATTCCCTCTTTAATATGCAGTGCAACTTTCCCCTCCGATTTGATCCACTCTTTCAATACAATGTAATTTGTACCCTGTTAACACAGTGTCTCATTGATTGTCCTCCTTCCATCAGGTATTCATATTCAGGAAAATTTACACTTCTTGGTGATATTTCACTTCCTGATCAGAGATTTCTATGAAGAGCCTGTACCAAATACAGTTCATTATTATCTAAAATTCTGTCAGTCTTTTCTGAACAAATTGTTTTGCTTTTCCAAACTTGGGAGAAGGCATCATAGTGATGTGTTAGCATTAGAGAATGACATTGCACTTAAACCATCTTCCCATCAGGTTGCTAGAAAGGGAGGGGAGACACACAGTGTTGTGCAAAGTACTAGGTCAAAGTACTTAAGTAAAAGTAAGGATAAATATATATTTTAATACTTAAGTGAAAGTAAAAGTACAGTGAAAAACACATTTAAAAATTTAGTACAAATAAAAAGTTATTTCCTAATATAATACTTTATGAGTAAAAAGTAAAAATACCACAACTACAATGAATGCAACTATTGTTAATGTTTTTATACCAACAACTTAATTGATCTACAATTCAACCCACTTTGATTTTAGTAAAACTAAATTTTTGAAAATGCTCGAATCATTAATCCAGAACAACTAAAAAGATTCAACAACTACACTAGAAGAAAGTGGATTGTTCAGTCTGATAAAAAGTTCCTTCAAATCAGGCCAGGTTGCAATATTACTGATGTCTTCTGACTGGTTCTGCAGATTTTGATCAAGGGGATCTCTGAAACATTTGCCTTTCATATAGCAAAGAGTACTTTATAATCATTATTGGCATTATTATCTGCATTAGAAGTAGTGGTAATTCATCATTATCATTGTCGTTCTGTCCAATTTCAAAAAAGGCTTTCACAAAGTTGGAATCTTTGCCTGTTGTTGTTCTAACAATTTGTTGTCTGATGGCAAACTCTGAATATCTTTGAGAACTGATGCAAGAACATCAAATATGTGGGAACCCTTCAGTCTTAAGGCCAAATAAGAAAACGTCCTCTCTAAAGACTCTATCAATCAAATGGACAATTGATATGTCAATGACCATCAGTCTTTTGTAATAGAGACATATCTCTGTTCACTAAAAAGTGCAACCAGCAAAACAGAGGTTTCAACTTTATGCAGCTAAGTGATTTAGCGCTTTTTTTGAAACCCCTGTTTTCCGGACCCTGAAGAAGCAAAGTGAAATGCTGGCCATTGTTGGTCCAATTTGGGGATCCGTGTTATGATGATTTAAGCTCACACATACAGAAACCATCATTGAGATAAGTGCACATTTAGTAGCTTTCTTTAGCACAGTTTTGTTTTTTTGCACTGTTTTTTTATGAACACTATGTTTTGGATTTTGAAGGGTAAAGGTGGGGAGATTTTTCACCTGTGATGAAGAGTATGGCTCTACTAGTTGAGGTCACTATGAGCCAATAGCTGTATAGGGCTGTGTCCCTGGAGCTCTTTGAGGCTTTTTCCTTCCCTTTCCTTCATATTTATACAGACTGAATTTTGCATTCTTTAGATGCTCACTTTCATTTTATTGTATAGATAGTAAAATTGTTTGTTTAGTTAGTTATTTCATCTATACCCTGCTCTATAATTTTGTAGTTGATTAGAAAATAATTGGCATTAAGCTTGAGGGGACACTGGTAAGAACGTTTAAACAAGGCATAGTGACTGACATACTACAAGGAGTCAGGTGCCACCATTTTTCAGAATGCCTGCAGAGGAGGCAGGAACAAATGAGAATCCTTTGTGCGCCCAACTAGAACTTGGGTTGGGGAGAAGGGGAAGAAGGGAGTGTTTGGTTTTCTCTTGGACCACCATGCATTATTTTTAGGGAGGAAGATGGGGGGCTTTGGAGCCTAACTGGGTTATCAAGGATTTTTTGCGAGAGGGGTAGAGAAGGTTCAGGCCGTACTTGGGCTATCAAGGATTGTTTTTGAGAGGGGGAAAGGGGCTTTAGGCTATCTGAGTTTATATACTACACATCACCTCAAATAATTCCTTCATTCCTGCACAACAAGTCAGGGCCATAGTAAAGAGTAAGTGTTAAAGGGAAAGTGAGAAATCGTTCAAAAATTTGGTACAGATTTTTACATTGGAAGCAATTTCCAATTTTTGCAGCCACCTTCTATTATTTGAGGCTGATGTAACAGAGGTATTATTCAAATTATTGGCTTCTTTCTTTGTTAATTCACTTACTTTTATTAGCCATATTCCTAGATCCAAAGCTTAGAAACAGAGAAAAATGAAGGCAGATAAATATAGCTTATCCAGCCTGTCCATCCATACCATCCACTATCCCTTCAAGATCTTAAGTGCATGTGTTCTTGAATTCAGATACAGTATTCAGCTCCTCCACTTCCACCAGGAGGCCATTCCACAAATTCACCACCCTTTCCATGAAGAAATATTTAATCTCTTATGTAATATGGAGCAGCATAATCGAACGGGGGCACCCATCTGTAAGGGCGCCCATCTCTAAGGTCGGCCCCGTAAAGCGGCATCCCCAACCGTATTATCGAAACAAGATGGGTGGCCATCTTTCATTTTGATAATACAGTCGGAGACAGCCAAATCTCAACATTTGGGTCGACCTTAGAGATGGCCGCCCTTAGAGATGGTTGACATTGGTTTTCGCCAATAATGGAAACTAAGGACGGCCATCTCAAAATTGGCCAAATCCAAGCCATTTGGTCATGGGAGGAGCCAGCATTTGTACTGCACTGGTCCCCCTCACATGCCAGGACACCAAATGGGCACCCTAGGGGGCACTGTAGTGGACTTCAGAAATTGCTCCCAGGTGCATAGCTCCCTTACCTTGGGTGCTGAGCCCCTCAAACCCCCCCCCCCCAAAACCCACTACCCACAACTGAACAACACTACCATAGCCCTTAAAGGGTAACAGGGGCACCTAGATGTGGGTACAGTGGGTTTCAGGTGGGTTTTGGAGGGCTCCCATTTACCACCACAAGTGTAACAGGTAGGGGGGGATGGGCCTGTGTCTGCCTGCCTGAAGTGCACTGCAGTAACCACTAAAAACTGCTCCAGGGACCTGCATAGTGCTGTGATGGAGCTGGGTATGACATTTGAGGCTGCCAAAAAAATGTTTTTTAATTTTTTGGGGGGGGTGGGAGGGGGTTGGTGGCCACTGGGGGAGTAAGGGGAGGTCATCCCCGATTCCCTCCGGTGGTCATCTGGTCAGTTCGGGCACCTTTTCAAGGCTTGGTCATGAACAAAAAGGGACCAAGTAAAGTTGGCCAAATGCTTGTCAGGGCCACCCTTCTTTTTTCCATTATCGTCCGAGGACGGCCATCTCTTAACCACGCCCCTGTCCCGCCTTCGGTACACTGCCAACACGCCCCCTTGAATTTTGGCTGGCGGTACGAAGGAAAGCAGTTGAGGATGGCCAAAATCGGCTTTCGACTATACCGATTTGGCCGCCCTTAGGAGAAGGGCGCCCATCTCCCGATTTGTGTTGGAAGATGGGCGCCCTTCTCCTTCAAAAATAAGCAGGATGGTTATGTCCCAAGCTTTTTAAATTCTCCTCTCTTGACTCTTCGGTTTTTCATGCTGTATTTAATCCTTTGCTGGGCAATTTTCAAATGTCATGTCCACATGTAAATAGCTACTTATCTGGATAGACTATCTGAAAACTGCCCAACACATGACAAAGAAGGGGAACCTACTAGTAATATCAAAAACAAGCAGAGGATGCAAAAAAAAAAAGGGACATTGGTAAAAATGTGTGCAGATCAACAGTGCCCATACAGTGAAAATGTAGGATCTTTTTGGTAACAGAGGCCAGACTCTCATAAGTACATAAGTATTGCCATATTAAGACAGACTGAAGGTCCATCAAGCCCAGCATCCTGTTTCCAGGGACTTTTTCTTGGACAGTTTTCAAAAGGAGGATATGCATACACTTTGAGAAATGGTATCGAGTGTGTGTGTGTGTGTGTGTGTGTGTGTGTGTGTGTGTGTGTGTGTGTGTGTGTGTAAATTTGCAACTACTCAATCAGTTTTCAAACTTCCCCCTTATGTATGCCAGTAGAGTGATGACAGCTGCATCCATTATGCAGTTGCAGGATTTTTAAAGCAAAAAATATGCACACACTTTCACTTTCAAAATTCACCCAAGAAATGTATACACACACTGACATCTGCTATTTGAGTGCAAAATGTTTCTGAGGTAAAATGCACATTTACTTCTGAACATTCAAAAGTATTCAAATAACTGAAAACTCCACTCTGACTCTGCCCATGCGAACATCTCCTCAAACCGCAGGTAGTGTTATATATACAGACTGTAAGTGCATAAGCATCCCTGAGTATTAGGCTGAAAGTTTCATGAATCAGGCCCAAGGAATGTCTCAGGAAGTGGAACAGACCTGGTGAGAGGGCCTCTTGAGAAACTGGCAGCATATCATGGAAGACCTTTATGAGTGTTTTATTTTAACTGTCTGTGGGGCTCCTTTACTAAAGCTTAATGGACATTACTGTGCACTAAGTGCCACATGGCCCATAGGTATAAAATAGGACATGCAGCATTTAATAAACACTAGTGTCTATTAACACACACTAAACTTTAGTAAAAAAGGGTCCCTATATGTTTGTTTAAAATGAAATTACCATCCTTGCTTCAGGAAGTGGATCTTGTAAACTCAGCAACAGACTAAAAAAGATCCAGCCCTGAGAATCTGTTTGCACAAATAAGTATATTGTGGCATTTGCTTTGTAGTACTCAGCTGCAGTATTTTTCGAGCTTGTAAAAGAAAAGGCAAAACAGAAGAGAGAGGATTCTTTTAAACAGGTATTCTGAGCATTTCTTGTGGAAAAATAAAAAGAAGAAATGTAATTTTTGCCCAAGTAAAACCTTGCAGCAACAGTTTTTTCATGTAGGCAAATTGTTGAGGCGTTGCTTTAGGCCTGAGATGACAGGTACAGAATATTCAGCATATGCAGTGTAAATGAAGTGGCTGAACATGTTTTTTTATAGGGCAATTAATTGTGCGATTAAAGGTATGTTATTTTGTATTTATTTATTTTCTTTCCCACTTGCTCCTTGTGACTCTGGGAAAGTCACTTACCCCCGGATTCTATATATCATGCCTAGAGATCTGCGCCGAACTCCAGACGTATTCTATAGTAATGCACGTAACTTAATTGGCTTAACAAGTGAATTAGCATTGATAACAGCACTTAACAAGCAATAATGAACACTAATTGGCAATAATTATAATTTACATGCACAACTCACTAAATGTATTCTGTAATACAGTGCATCTAACTTGTAACGTGCACAGGCAAAAGGGGGTGTGGTTATAGGCGGGGAAATGGGCGTTTCTTGGGCGTTCTGAAATTTACACGTGTGGATATAGAATATGGCCCAGTGCACGTAAATGTACATGCCGGAATTTACACCACATTTTCATCCGTGTAAATGGAGACGCAGTTTTAGGCGCTAAAATATCAACTAAGCGCATTTTATATACTGCGCCTAATTCTAGGCACCGCTTATAGAATACACTTAGTTGGCAATGTTTTCCACATGGATTTTTTTAGGCGCCATATATAGAATCTCCCCCTTAACCCTCCATTGCCCAGAGTCACAAGGAGTGTGTCACGATTGTGACTTTTTCTTGGTTTGTGTTCCTCTCGCCCTCTGGTGGCCAGAACCGGTGGCTGCCATAGACTTTCCAGACTCTCTTTTCAGTCCAGTCCAGATATTTCAGCCCTCCAGTCTTGCTTGGAAGTTTGGCAGCTAGCCTCACCCTTAGCTGCCTTAAGATTGCTGCAGCTGAGCTTAGCTGCTGATGGGCTTATTAGCCACCTGGAAACTTTCTAGTTGGCCTTTGCAAACGCCAAAGGTCCAGGTTAGTGTTTGGTGCTGATAGGAGCACTTCTGTCTTGTGCTGTTAGGAGCACTTCTGCCTTGCGTGTTTGAGCTTCCCTGCTTTACCCTTTTGAGCTTCCCTCCTTACCCTTTTGGTGCTATTAGGAGCACTTCTGCCTTGTCTTGTGCCTTACCTATATGCCTTGTTCTTCTCTGGGTGCCTGTGGGCACTCCTGTTTTGAACCCTACCCTGTTTCTGTCAAGCTTGTTCTGTATCTTATTCCCTGTCTGAGAATCCCAAATCCTCAGTAGTCCCAAACCCTGTGTTAGTCAAGCTTGTTTAGAAGCCTGTTGGTCTAGTCTGTCTGCAAGCTAGGTCCAGTAAGTCATGCCGGTGGTCAAGCGCAGGTGAAGACCGGTGGCTCTGTCCTGTTTATTCCCTGCTTGCCTTCTGCTGTAGTTCCAGTCCTGTGGTTCCAGTTCGGTTGTTCCAGCTTTGCGTGTCTACAGCTTCTACTGCCTTGCTTGTTTACCCAGTCCTGGTTGAGGGTCTTGCCTACTGCTGCTGCCAATGTAAGCCCTTGAGTGAAGGTTGTGAGAAACAGCAGACCTAAACATGAAGCACACATTGGCATTCTTGTCCTATGTCTAAATTTAAAATGGCCATGCTTAAAAAAATAAGAAAAACAGAGCAGACATTGGTGTCTGTTGCTTGCATCTAAATATACGCATCCAGAAAAAAAATGATTATATTTAGGCTGCAGCAGGGGCGTAGCTAGGTGGGGGCAAGGGGGCATGGGCCCCCACAGATTAGTCCTGGCCCTCTCCACTTTCACCCCCCCCCCCAGCCGACCCTCCCCCGCCACTTTCATGCTCAGTTTCACTTAAAGTAATGTGCAGGATGTGCAGAATGTCAGGACTCGCAGCACAGATCAGCGAACATGCCGGAGACCGGCACTGAAGAAGACTTCGGCTGGCGAGGGTTGGGGACCCCTGCCAGCAAACGTACCTTGCGGCGGTGGCAGGGGGAGTCGAAAGTGGCGGGGGAGGGGCAGCGGCGGCAGGGGGGATTTGAACATGGCAGGGGAGGGTCGGCAGCGACGGTGGGGTGGTCAGCGGTGGGGGTGTCAGCATCTGGGGGAGGTGGACTAAAATGTGCCCCCCCCCCACCTTGGGCGCTGGACCCCTCTCCCGCCGAGGTTTGGCTACGCCCCTGGGCTGCAGAAAACACACTAATGTGTACTTCACGTTTGAGTTTTACCAGGTGCATGCGCACAGGAGCTGAGCTTACCACTTTGTGCCACCACTTTGTAAAAGGGGCTCTAAGTTTCTTCAGTCCTCCGTGTGACTATTGTTGTTTCAGGAAAGATTTTAAGAAACTTTTTCACTCCATAACATTTTGCTTGTCTCAGAAATTTTATTATATGCTTATCTTCTAGCGAAAAGCTCATGACAACCAGTTAAAAATCATGATATCACTATTAAGTCATGATTTGCAAAGAATATTTATCTCGCTACATATTTGTTGTATGATGATAAACACCTAGGGTTACCGTATGGCTCCAGAAAAAGGAAGACACATTGATCCAGCCCAGGTTTTGATTCCATTGAAAGCAATGGAAGTAAAACCCAGACTGGCTCAATCTGTCCTCCTTTTTCTGGAGCCATATGGTAACCCTATACACACCCAGCCATTTGTCATTGGAAAAATATCATGGGTCCTGATATTTTGAAACACAGTGAGAAAGACACGAGAAAGGAAGGTGCAGGGCTTCTCAACCAGCTGTTATAAGAGGGTGGTCGGTCTGTACTGTGCCTTGGAGATCTGGTAATCCTTTTCTAGCTTACAGTGACCCCTCCCCCTGACCATTATGGAATGAATGCAGATATTGTAGACCTTATCCTTGTATGAACTGAGGCAGTTGCAAGAAATTTATTTTTTGTTTGAGAGTGAAAATAAGAAATTTTGCTTCTTCTTGGCTGCAGATAGCTTATGAACTTCTAGAACATATTATTTCTCTACATGATTGATTTCAAATATTCCCTCTATGTTTACGAGTTTGACGCCCTGTCCTTCCACTCTTTTACTAAGTTAACGTAAAGTGTATATGCCTATTTTTTAGTTATATGAAGGTGCTTCATATCAGAACGGAATTAAATGAAAATAGAGTTCCTGTACTGCAACTGAAACTTATCACCTGGTTTCGGCTGAAACCGAAACTGAAACCTAAAGTTTGGTTGTGTGAATGTGAACAAATGAGGCCCACTGGGGATTGTCAGAGCTTGCAGTCAGTAGCCCTCTGCTAAACCCACAGGAGATTATTACCCTCCAGTCTCAGAAACTGCAAGCACAGGCTGACAACTGGGAGAGCCATTTTAACAAGGATTTCTCACGTTTGGCAAATTTAGATTCCCAAGTCAATGCAGATATTGTTAAATATCTTCTGAGACAGAAACTTTGTAAGAACATGTAAAAAGAAATCATGATTACCTGCTTTTTACGCTTACTCAAACTGTGCACAAGTAGCATTCATATGTTTCCTGTTTTGTGTTTAGTTATAAAATTGAATAAGGACAAGCGTGATATAGATTCATTCTTTGGCCTCTGAATTAGATAAATCTCTTGCTTTGAGAAAGTATTTTCAGGAAAAAGATGAGGAGTTTTGTGACGTGAATTTCCTGATGTTTCTAGGGCAACTCAACTTAGGCATAGGGCATTGTTGGCCTTAAACCTAGAAATTTGGCCCTTGGAGCAAATTTTTTTCTAACGTTCCCTTGCAAATGTGTTATATCTTTTCAGGGTAAAGATTTATTTTTTGGGATTCTGTGCAGTTGGAACAGTTTCTTAAAGGTGAAGAGAAATAGTGATATGATAAATTCTTGAGCTAAAGTAATTTACACGCCTGTTAATTCCTAGGTTATAGACCTGGCTGGAATTTTTTTTATTGTGTTTAGTTTTTTGTTTGGTATTTCACCGCCCTTGATGTGGGCCAATAAGATTTCCTTTGTTTTAAATTGGATGCGGTATATTTCTTGTGATAGTTTTCTTATTCATTCATTCTTTTATGATTATGTACTTTCAAATAAATGAAAAATAAATAGGGTAAAAGAGTCGAGACACTGGTCTACACTGTGGATATTATACCAGCCTGATGCATAATTCAGAATAAAAAAGCACATTGATGTTACTGAATGCGAGGAATATATGCTCTGAAAAATTACAATCAAGAGTAATACATTTCTGAAATTATTTTCTAATATATAAACTTCATTTCATTATAATATTTCCCTACTAACACTACAAGCTGACCAGTACTTGTACTTCAAAACAATCACTGCAGGTTCTTCTCTTAAAGAATGTAGCTTCTGCAAACCACAAGTTTGATTAAAATGCTGCATCTTTATAATGCCCAATAGAGCCTGGAAATTCTTTAGAATGATCCAAATAGTATCTAAAGCAGAATATATACAATAATTTAAATAATGAAAGACTATATTTTACCACCAAGCAAAATAGCCTCCGGACATGCGGACCTCAGCTAATGAAAACTGAAACTAAAAGCCATGGCTGACTTTGCACCACATTTTGGAGTGATAGCTGATGTCATATCTCCACAGAGAGGATAATTCCTAAGGGACTTCTCATCCCAAATTTACAGACTTAAGTTCCTGCTGAACTTTTGTATCAAAAGCATTTATTTGAAGCACTATATTTACCTTATAAACTACTATGCAGGATCATAACTGCATTACTTGCAATTACACTACACATGCCCAAAAAGAAAAGAATACAAAGAGTAGCCCCCCCCCCCCCCCCCCCCCACACACACACACACAAGTAGCCTAGTGGTTAGTGCAGCGGGCTTTCTGGGCAAATCACTTAACCCTCCATTGCCCCAGGTATAAAATAAGTACCTGTATATATTATGCTGTGATTGTAACTACAGAAATGTGGTATATCAAGTCCTATCCCCTAACCCCCTACAGTCCCTGGTAGGGCAAGAGTGATCCCTAGTCACTCTTGCCCATGTCAGCTCTATTCTCAGAATGGCTCATGACCTCTTTAAGCAGTCTTGCAAGATTGCTGTTAAAGGTCATAGCAACCATTTTGAGAGCAGAGTCAGCATGGGCAAGAGTGACTGGGGATCACTCCTGCCCTTATTACACCCCTAGACCACTGGAGATTGTAAGATGGGCCAGAGGGGGGCACCTACAAGTGGGCAGGGGGAGATGTAGCTCCAAGTTGAGCTTTTACCTGAATGTTCTTCCTGAATGCCCTCTTGCTTGTATCTAAGGGTCACTTACTTATGACTTTATGCAGTTTTTCATGGTGCTCTGTGAGGTGTCACAATTACTGACTATAAGCCAATGAGAAGCGCCATAGTTACTAGTTAAAAGTAGCTAATATTCGAGTTCTTTAACAGGAACAATAGGTCGGTTTTTAGCTGGTGCAGTCACTATGACGATTTAAATGCCTCCAGTGCCTCTGTCCATACAGGCAAGCCCAAACTAAATGGATAACATCTGTTTAGCGGATGAACTTCACAATGAAATGGATTGCCTCTGCCCCTAATCTGGCCTCTGTTTATATAGATAGTATCTGGCTGTTTAACAATTTAAATGATTATTATCCACATAAATTTTGAAAATATTTAGATAAGCTTTGAATATTGGCCCAAATGTTTCTTCATCAATGCTATATATCATATGAGATAGTACAGTAAGGTAACTTTTATCTGACAGTCCTATATTCCCAAACTCCCATGACCTGGAAAAGAAATCAGAGCTTTAGTCTATGTTCCATTATCTGGAAAAAAATATCTATACAGTCCTTTCCCAATGTCCAAAAATCTACAAGTACTCAGTCAAGTTTTACTGTGTACTTCTGTTCCCTTGTTCAAAACCAACACGGCCCTAACTCCTTTGGGTAATAGCTATTCTCCTTCAGATGCCACTATTTCACTTTTTTTCCCCCATTCACATCTCTACGGTAGATCAATCCTCTGTCTTTCAGTAGGGTTCAAATTGTTCTCCAGGTTTGAGCACCTGAGCATATTTAAGAAAATGCATTGTGCTCAGAACAAAGACGATGAAGGATGGTTTGAAGCCTCGCTGATTAATTTAGAATATCAGCGTCTGTGGTTTGTAAAGATGCAAAATCTCAGACAACAGTAAAGGATAACTGCACAGCTCTGGTAGCATAAGGTAAAGTAATATGAATGTAGCATCCCCTGGTGGTCATTGATATAACATTCATTGTAATTGCTGTTTTGTGCTGGAAACTCTGGTCAAAGTTCTGTTGTTTATGGGGTCCTTTTACTAAGGTGCGCTAAAAAAACGGCCTGCGGTAGTATAGGCACGGGTTTTGGGCAAGCGCAGGTCCATTTTTCAGCATGCCTGTAAAAAAGGCCTTTTTAAAAAAATTTTGGCAAAAATGTACATGCGGCAAAATCAAAATCGGCACACATCGATTTTGCGTCTGAGACCTTACCACCGGCTATTGACCTAGTGGTAAAGTCTCACACGGTAACCATGTGCTAATGACCTACACATGTCAAATACCACTTGGCGCAGGTCCAATACGCATGTCTGAAAATACTTTTTCAGACGCGCGTATCGAATGCGTACCAAAATTGAAATTACCGCAAAAGCCACACGGTAGCTGGGTGGTAACTCCATTTTGGCGTGCATTGGGCACGCGTAGATGCTGACATGGCTTAGTAAAAGGGCCCCTCGGTTTGTTAGATTCTTGATATACTGCCTTTCTGTGGTACAATCAAAGCAGTTTACATATTACATTCAGGCACTTTCTCTGTTCTTAATGTCTCACAATCTAAGTTCTGTTGACGTTCACTAGAAAAATATTTTTTAATATTTCATTTTTTTCAGTACCTGGGTCTTATATTCCACCGTTACCTCCGTAGTTCTAGGTGGATCCATAAATAAGAGACCAGACCACAACGTCCAGGAATTATAATAAAAATAAAAACTAAAAATACAGATTCAGTCTAGACTACCACAAACATATTTACTAAGGGCCCTGTTTACAAAGGCACGCTAGTGTTTTTAGCATATGCTAACCGTGTAGATTGCCATAATATTCCTATTATGGGCTAGTGCAGCTTTGTAAACAGGACCCTTAATAACAAAGTTTTTAATCTCTTCCTAAACAATGGATAATATCTGCAAGATCTCTTTGATTAGGGTAGAGAGTTCGAGACAGCCACAGTTTGGTATGCAAAAGAAAAAGAAAACCATTTCTTAGATGTTATCTTGCTTGGGACAGGGAAACTTAATAAAAAAGCATTGCAAGTATTGGGCTAGATTCAGTAAATGACGCCTAAAAAACTGGTGCTGAAAAAACCTGCTTAAGCGTTATTCTATAAGCCGTGCCTAAGGTTTAGCATGGTTTATAGAATAATGCTTAAGCGGTATGGTCATGTGTAAATTTAGGTGCCACCATTTGCACCGATGAAAATGTGGTGCAAATTCCAACGCCTAAATTTATGATCGGATCACCATTGTTCAGTAATTACACATGAAGCTCAAAGCCACACCCCTATTCTGCCCTGAAATGTCCATGACTATCGCCTTTCCACACACCCCTTTTTCAGGCCATGTGTAAAGTTTAGGCACATATCCCATGCTTAACGTGTGTAACACCCAATTAAATCTAATTTGTGTCAATATTGCTTGTTAAAAGTCAACTGGCATGAGTCAGCTATGTGCGCAAACTGGCATTTGGCACACGTAAGTCATTACCGTCCGATTACCGTGTGAGACTTTACCTCTTAGTCAATGGCTGGCGGTAAGGTCTCAGACCCAAAATGAATACACGGCAATTTTGATTTTTCTGCACTTCCATTTTCGCCAAAATTTTAAAAAGGGCTTTTTTATAGGCACACTGAAAAATGGATTGGCATTCACCCAAAACCAGCGCCTATACTACCGCAAGCCATTTTTCAGCGCACCTTAGTAAAAGGACCCCTTAGTGCTCTATTGCTTCTGGTACAAAAGTAGACTGTGAGCCCTCCAGGTACCTAAATGTAACTGTCATTATATTACTACTGAAAAAGGTGTAATCAAAATTCCAAATTAATATTTAAAATCTGCAGATATTCCTGGTACTAGCTCAGCTGTATAGCTACTATGCCAAAACAGCTTTAAAATTTATGTATTTGGAAAGTCACACAAACAAATAGAACTACATATCACAGAGCCAATGTTTGTAAATTAAAAAAAAAAAAAGCTTTCAATGGAGTGGAGGCACCAGGTTGACAATCATACCTAGTTCAAATCCCACTGTAGCTCCTTGTAATCTTGGGCAAGCCACTAGCTCTTCATTGCCACAGATAACTGGCAATAGATAAAGTACCATAGTGCTGCAACCCTCTGGCCCTCTGATCCTTTCCTGATATCCAGTCCTCCTTTCCAATTCTCCCCCCCCCCCCCCCACACACACACAAGATCTGTTCCCACTTCCAGACCTCCCCTCAAATTCTTCCCAATCTGATCTCTTTGAGAGTCAAACTTTGCTCCCATTATAACAACCCTGCCCCACCCCTGCCCTTGAACCTACTTGGGAGTCAGCAGTGATTGGTTCGGCAGTCACAGATGGCAGTAATCCTCCTCCTCTGCCACCCGGTTTAGTGCCTGTATCCAAAATGCTGCCTCTACCCCCTAGTGGTAGTCTCACAGTAATACCGCTAGGGATCATCCTTCCTTATCTAGATGACGGACATGCCCACTGCATTTACCACACAGGCTTCAGGCTATATTTACCATTTCAGGTGTGGTAAGTGCAATAACTTACCGCACTTTTATAAAAGAACCCCTAGAGGCAGATGCACATGACACAGAAGTCCATAACATGGGATGAACGCATAAACATAGCAAAGCAATGCTCAGAAGAAATTCTGTGCAAATGATATGTGCGCTTAATTCACGCTAGTAAACCGAATATAAGGGGAGGAACATGCATGGCACATGCACACAATGGATTTGATATTAGCTTTGAAGTAAGTATACATGGGAAATCAAATACATTAGCGTTTAACTTTAAAAAAGGAGACTATGATAAAATGAGAAGAACGGTGAAAAAAAAAACTTGGAGGAGCGACTGTGACGGTCAGGCGTGGATGCTGTTCAAAAACACCATCCTGGAAGCCTAGGCCAAATATATTCCGCATATTAAAAAAGGAGGACAGCCCCTCCGAAGGGACACCACCTTGTAGGGGTGGAGGGGCTTGTGTGTTTCAATGACTTAGAGGGCTATGCTGAAGGGTTACCCATATCAGACAGGCCTCCAAGGAGAAACCAGACAAAGAGTGTCCCAAACTGGGAGAGTGGTAAGATGGTGACCTGAACTTCGTATGCCCAACGGCCCAGCTGCCCTCTGAAGTTTCGTCTTCTTTATGTAAATTTCCTCTCTGCAATTGCAGTTACCTTAACTGAGAGGAAGGGGATAACTGGCAGTCAGCCGCCGATGGCCAGCGTTTTATCCCCTGAGCAGCAAGTGCAGAACTGCTGCGCGACGAACTGCCCACAGATGAAAGGGTTGGCGAGTCCTTTGATTAGCGTCGGCGAAGGAGCGTCGATGCTCTTGGACCTGGAAAAAACAACTCCATCGCTCCCGAATTATTCGACCACCATGCCCAAAGGAGTGGAGGAGTGAGTTAGAGGTATATGCTGAAACGGAGGATGTTTACAGCAGAACCCGAATCGGTGGAACCACTCCTAAACACCTATGAGAAATCAACTTGAAGTTTTTGGCTCCCGTGGAGGTTACATTGAATACCATCTGGAGGGCGCTACGGGACCTAATTTTATTAGAGAGTTACATGGACAATTCAACTGAACCCTTTGAGAGTAAAAAATTGATATAACAAATGATTCTACATGAGCAAGAAGGAGGGGCGTAGCCAGACTTGCGTGGGAGGGGGGTCCACAGCTCGAGGGGAGGGGGCACATTTTAGCCCCCCCCCTGCCGCCGCCATTGTCGCCCCCCGTCTCTGCCAACCCCCCTCCCGCCGTGAACCCTCCCCCGCCACCGCCTACCTTCCGTTTTGCTGGCGGGGGACCCCACTCCCCGCCAGCCGATGTCCTCTCCCGTAGAACGCAGTGGCACTGTCTGGCAGAGAAAAGTCTTCTTCCTTGCATGCTGACGTCCTGCACGTTGTACGTGCAGGACGTCAGGCTCAGAGAACAGAGAACAGAGAACAGAACTGTTCGCTGAGTCTGACGTCCTGCACGTACAACGTGCAGGACGTCAGCATGCAAGGAAGAAGACTTTTCTCTGCCAGTGCCACTGCGTTCTACGGGAGAGGACGTCGGCTGGCGGGGAGTGGGGTCCCCCGCCAGCAAAACGGAAGGTAGGCGGCGGAGGGTTCGCCAGGAGGGGGGTCCCCACTGAAATCTACGGGGGCCCAGGCCCCCTCAGGCCCCACGTAGCTACGCCACAGGCAAGAAGTGGTTATGATTTTGAAAATGATAATAGACCAGAAATTTTGATTAATAAAATGAATATTATTATAGATGATTAATATCGAGATTACTGTTTTTCCTAGAGTTCCGGGTATGACTCCTAAAGTTTTCCTCAGAAATATTTCCTCAAATTATTACTTTAAAAGGAGTGAAGCCTGTGAAAACTGGGATTACTTTAATAAGTGGGATTTGAATTAGAGACTTAAGTATATGTATTGTTAAATAACTTCTGGTTTTTAAAAGAGAAAGAATGTAATCAGATGTATTATTTCTAATAATATAGGACAATAAGTATGTTTTCAATGAAATGATTTGACTATACATCGTATTGGCCCTGAAGAAGCCAACCAGATGATCAATGTGAAATAATGAATTAGACGAGTAATATCTGGGGATAATCAGGTTAATACCACGGGTTTTTTTTCTGTTTACTGTTTAATTGATCTCCTTATCTTGTTTCACTCTCCCTATTTAGTGGTCTAAGGAAGAGAATAGAATTACCTGACTGAAATAATTCCTACATATTACTTTCTCTGTATTTCCAGCAAGTTGTTTTATCGCTTGTAAAAATTTAAATGGTTATAAATAAAACATTTAAAAAAAGGAGGATCTAGGTGTCGTCGTTGATGATACGTTGAAAACTTCTGCTCAGTGTGCTGTTGCGGCTAAGAAAGCAAATAGAATGTTAGGTATAATTAGGAAAGGAATGGAAAACAAAAATGAGGAGTGGCCTAGTGGTTAGAGTGGTGGACTTTGGTCCTGGGGAACTGGGTTCAATTCCCACTTCAGGCACAGGCAGCTCCTTGTGACTCTGGGCAAGTCACTTAACCCTCCTTTGCCCCAGGTACAAATAAGTACCTGTATATAATATTTGAGCTGCATTGAACCTGCTTTGAGTGGGAAAGCGTGGGGTAGAAATGTAACTAAAATAAAATAAAAAATAAATGTTATAATGGCTTTGTATCGCTCCATGGTGCAACTGCACCTCGAATATTGTGTTCAATTCTGGTCGCCACATCTTAAAAAAGATATAGTGGAATTAGAAAAGGTGCAGAGAAGGGTGACGAAAATGATAAAGGGGATGGGATGAGTTCCCTATGAGGAAAGGCTAAAGTGGCTAGGGCTCTTCAGCTTAGAGAAAAGGCAGCTGAAGGGAGATATGATAGAGGTCTATAAAATAATGAGTGGAGTTGAACGGGTAGAAGTGAAGTGCCTGTTTATGCTTTCCAAAAATACTAGGACTAGGGGGCATGCAATGAAGCTACAATGTAGTAAATTTAAAACGAATCGGAGAAAATTTTTCTTCACTCAACGTGTAATTAAACTCTGGAATTCGTTGCCAGAGAATGTGGTAAAGGCGGTTAGCTTAACGGAGTTTAAAAAAGGTTTGGCCGGCTTCCTAAAGGAAAAGTCCATAGACCATTATTAAATGGACTTGGGGAAAATCCACTATTTCTGGGATAAGCAGTATAAAATGTTTTGTATTTTTTGGGGATCTTGCCAGGTATTTGTGACCTGGATTGGCCACTGTTGGAAACAGGATGCTGGGCTTGATGGACCTTTGGTCTTTCCCAGTATGGCAATACTTATGTACTTAGGTACTTACGGTATTGCAGTAAGTGTGCCTCTTGTGTACGTTTTCAGACAAAAAAGACTGGAGGTGCAAGCATAGATTCGTAGTGTTCTTCTGCGCTTGTAAATATGAGCCTTTCAAAAATTGTTTGATCTTATGTTTTTGAAAGTTCATATTTAAGACAGGACAACAAGTGCCAATGCATGCTTTCACTTTTGTTTTTTCTTGGACTCACATGTGATTGTTTCTCACTACAGCACTTAAAACTTGCACGGGCTTTGTTCCCCTTGCAAAAGAGGACAAAACTCGCAGTTCAATGTGCCAAATTGACGAGAAATTTTCTCCTGAAAACCTTCAATGCCACCTCTGAACTGGCATTACGTTTTTAGCGTTAAGGCCAGCATTTGCTTCTGAGCATTGGGAAGGAATACTACTGACCTCATTTACATTCATTTAAATACTATTTGAATAGAATTGGTAGCCATCTTTGGCGTGCACGTTAATACCTGTGCTACAGCCTTCTGAATATCCTGTTCACATTAATGTGCGTGCTAGTCTGGCATAGGTTTGCCAACTTTTTGACATAGAAAAACCTAACACCTGCCCTGCTCCATGCCCCACACCTACCCCTCCCTTGCCATGCCTACTGCTGCACCCTTCACCCGCCCTTCTACAATCATCAGCACTAGAGTTGCCATCTCAAAAGAAAAAAACTGTCACATTTGCATATGTTCCATGATTATGTCACAAACTTTACATATTAGAAGCAGAGCTCCAGTAGCCAAACTGCAAATAACAAACACATTCTAGACATACATACTGTAGAAAGCCTGTCATAATATAGCAGCACTAACATCCAGGGCAGGGCAGAGGAGCAGCCTAATGGTTAGTGCAGCAGACTAGAAATCAGAGGGCCCAAGTTCAAATCCCACCGCAACTTCTTGTGGCCTTAGGCAAGCCACTTAACCCTCCATTGCCTTGAAAGGACAAGGGGTGGCACTGGCAACCTCACACCATGTACAGCCTGCCAGTGGCCCCCATAAGCCTTTCCGAGCTTGCTGTTTGTGGGCAGCAAGGACTAGAGAGAGAGACAAATAGTAACAACCCTACCTTTAAAAGGCAGCAACACCCTAGAACACCAGTTTTCTTCCTAGTGAAAAAAACAACCAGAAAAAGTCATACTGCTACAGATCCCTACACAAAAAAATGAACACTAAGGGGGGCCCTTTTACTAAAGGGTTGGCGTGCAACAACAGGCTTGTCACGCTCCAAGCCAGATCTGTCACCAGGCTACTGCCAGAGCCCTGTGGTAGCGCCAGTGCTTACTTGGTGGTAATTGAGCAGCGCTGCATACTGCTCGGTTATTCCCGGGTTAGCGTGGGAGCCCTTACCGCCACCTCAATGGGTGGTGTTAAGTGCTCCCCCTCCCCCCAAATGGCCTTGCAGTAAGTGATTCACTTACCACACAGCCATTTCTTTTTGGGAAAAAAGACAGGTTTTTACCCGCTGTGGTACAGAAGGGGCCTCATGTGCTGATGCTAGCGCATGACCTCTTTTACTACAGCTTAGTAAAAGGACCCCTTACAGAATACCTCACAGAAGCCACCTGCTGGGAGAATACCATATCTTGGTCACATGCACCAGGGGCGTAGCCAGACACCCAAGTTTGGGTGGGCCTGAACCCAAGGTGGGTGGGCAGAACTCCACCTTGTCCTACAAGTGATTTGGTTTCTCCCTCTCTCGCCTGCATGCCATATGGTCTTTCAAACATCCCCTCTCCCCCGTATACCTTTTAAATAGCAGATTTTCACCGGCAGCAAACAGTTGTTGGGAATTTTTGGCTGGTGGGGCTTGGGGTCCCTGCCAGCCACATTATAGGTGTGCTGCCACTTGGTGGGCCTGAACCTAAAGTGGGTGGGCCCAGGCCCACCCCAGCCCACCCTTGGCTACGCCACTGACATGCACACAAAAAAAAAAAACCAGACCCTCAATAAATATTAAACAGGGACCACACATCAATAATAGAGATATGAAGGCAAAAAAACTGAACTGGAACCCTCAAAAAGTCAGACTTGCATATACAGCAATAGTAGTGGAATAGAAACTGAAATATAAGATATTGAAGAAATGCATTTAGAATAAATAACTTAATAAATTTAGAATAAATATTGTTTTCTACCTTGGTTGTCTGAGTATTTTGTTTTTCCATTTGCTTTGGTCCCAGTGTCTGTCTTCTTTTCTTCTCTTGTCTGGGTCTCCTGTCCATTTAACATTGCATCTCACTGTATATCCACCATCCATCTTCTCTCTGTGTCCCTTATTCATCCTGTCAAACATCTCCCCTCTATGTCCCTGTCTGTCTTCCCCAATGTTTTCCATCTACCCTCTCAGTGTCTCTGTATCCATCCCTATGCACCCTCCATGCCTAGCATTTTTTCTCTATGTCCCTGTCCCATCCCTTGTCCAGTTTATTCTCTCTTTTTCCCATCAGCACCCTTCAACCTGCAGCTAGAATCTCCCCCTCTCTTTCCCCTGCCCCCTCATCTGGCATCATTCCCTCCATCCCTATATTGGTCCAGCATCTGTCCCTCTCTCATCATTTCTTGGTCTGGTGTGGTCTGGTCTTTCTCTCTTTTTCCTCCCCCACCCCCATCCCCAAGTCCAGCATTTCTCTCCCCTCCCCAATCCGAACTCTCACTCTCTCTTTCCCCTCCTGGAGTACAAAATCTTTCCCCCTTTCTTCTTCCTCCCCATCTTGGTCTGGTATCTCTACCCTCTCTGCTCTCACTCTGCTCCCACCCCACCAGTCTGGCATCTCATCCTGCAGGTCTGGCATTTCTCCCTCTGCCCTGCTCCCACCCCCTTATGGGTTTGTGCTCTCACTTTTTCCCTCTCCCCCTCCCCTCCACATGTCTAGCCCCGCTCCTCTCCTGCTCCCACCCGCTGTCCTTGAAATGTGCTAAGGTACCAGTCTTCCCCCCACATGTTTGGCACAGTTCCTCTCCTGCTTCCACCTGTGTGGTCCTTCAAACATGATGAGACATTAGCAGTGAGTGAGAAAGACACACGGTTTCCGCTAGCCTCAGAACCATTCTCTCTACTGCTGTCCCGCTCACAGGAAGTTGCATCACAGGAGGCGGAAGAGCAGCAAAGAGAAGCCCTGGGGCAGCCGGAAGTAATGTGTCTTTACTCGCTGCCAGTGGCTCACTGCTTTGGAGGACCGCAGAAGAGAGGAAGTGAGGAGAGATGAGATGAGATGCTATGCTATGCTATAATGCTGCCAAACCTACAGAAGCTGCCTGTAGGGGAGAGGAACACAAAGTTCAGCTGCCAGACCCAAGGGAGGGAAGTGAGAGATAGCTGCCGGACCGTGGGAGACAAAAAAAAATGGCTTTTCTCTTGCCAGTGTTAGTGTTCCGCTGGCACCCAGCCTGGCAATTCATAAACCGGCCAGGCTGGCTGAAAACTGGCCAGTTGGCAACCCTAGTCTGGCGCTAACTGCTTTTAATGTTGACATTAGGCTTTGAACATCGGCCTCTTGGATTGTAAACCCTCTGAAGACAAGGAAATACCTAGTGTACCTGAATGCAAGTCACCTAGAGCTACAACAGAAAAAAGGTGCAAGTTCAATCCAAAGAAACTGCTGAAAGGCTGGTGGCATTTATTTACTTAGCTCCTTTGTGGAGGTTTGATGGTGAGCTAATTTCTTATACTGTGATCTCATGGTTGGAGTAGGGAAGCAAACAGAAATATGTGTTAGCAGAAAATCTTGTTCAGTTAACTTTTGCCCTATTATTCACACTGAGTTGCTTCTAGCAAGCTATGATGTACCTTCCTCCTTCCTCTCTCTAAGGCCCCATTGCTCAGGGCGCTAGAGCCATTAGCACCAAACTAGTACCTGCATTTGCTCTCCTAGAATGCTAAGAGCCGGCTAGCACATGAAATAATGAGCTCACTGGCTCTGGGAGCAATTAGCATGCAAATGCATCCTAATGAAGGCCTCCTGCATTCCTCCTCAATGCTCAGCGGGCAGGATGCCAAACAAGCATGCTCCTCCCATGGCAAACCCTACGCCAGCTCGCAGCTGGCATTAGGGTTTACCGTACAGGGGAGGAATAGGGAGACCGGCAATCACAGCCCTGGTGGTCCAGTGAACCCCAGACCCCCCATCCTCCACTGCAAAGACTTCCATGCCTGGTGGTCCAGTGGACCCAACAACCCCCTTCCCCCCACCACAAAAATTTCCATCCTTCCCAGACCCCCACCATACTTCCATCCCTGGTGGTCCAGTGGACCCCAGAACCCTGCTCCCCAAAATAAATAAAGCCCTGATGGTTCAGTGGAACCCCTGTTCATGCCCCCCCCCCCCACATCCTGAAGGCTAGCCCCGGTGATCTAGTGTTGCAAACCCCTTCTACCTTGATGAAGGAGGGGGGACTAGGACTCCCTTCCTCCTCTTGCCAGGCTCCTCCTCAAAATGGCAGTACCCTGCCTGGTGTATCCTGGGATACACTGGGTGGGGCTTAACTATCATATAAGGGAGTTTCACATGCTTGCTGGCTCTGAGGATTCTGTGGGAGCAAATGCGGGCACCAGTTCGGTACTAATATCCTCTAGCACCCATATTTGCTTCTGAGCATCGGGGCCTTAGAGAGGCTGTTCAGAACAACACCAGAGTTTTGAGTATCTGGGCATAAAAGCTTCAGTAGAGACAAGAAGGTTGAAGAAGACAGCATTCATAGTCACAATTACAAAAGAAGAATTTGTGTATGCTTCTTTAACTTTGCTTTGTCCTTAGAATAAGGCCACCTACTGGATCCAGATTCGCAGAACAGGATTGATCCAGTCCTCAGTTAACCGCATTACATGCAGGGACTTGTAGTTCTGATTTTCCTGGAGTGGAGGAGTAGCCTGGGGAACTGAGTTCAATTCCCACTGCAGCTCCTTGTGACTATAGGCAAGTCACTTAACCCTCTATTGCCCCAGGTACAAATAAGTAACTGTATACTATGTAAATTGCTTTGAATGCAGTTGCAAAAACCACAGAAAGGCAGTGTATCAAGTCCCATTCCCTAAGAAAAGCAAGCTTACAAGTCCCAGCATGCACTAATAAAATATCATCCTTTAACCTTCTTCTGCCTCCTACATCATTTGCCAGTACATTGGGACTTTGTGTCTTTCCAACATCTCTCAAAGGATATATATATCTATATATCTATATAGATATATATATTTATTTTTTAATTGTGGGGAGAAACTCTTAGAGCAGTGTTCTGGCTGGTAATTTTATTCTGGATAGAGGGGTCATGGAATTCTTTCCTGCAGCTGAGCGATGGGGCTGCTGGCTCTTATTTTTGCCTTGCTGGGCAAGTGATGAGCGTAACCTGTTGAAATAAAGACAAATTGCAGGTTTCTCAGCACCAGGGGTCAAAGGGCACCCAGAACAATTTTTTATTTGCCTCCAAACCCAAGAAAGAATATGATTTATGGAGGATATTAGCTTATAGTCTTGCAGGTGCTGCCATGGGAGCTTGACCCTCCTCTAATCCCTGGAAGTACATACTCTTTGTTCCTGCCGCTTTGCTTCTTCACATGCTTCTCAGCCCTGGAATCCTGCAAAACATTTTATTTTTGGCAGGAGAGACAGTAGGAGAAGTTAAGTTTGTCTTACAGTTACCTGATTTTGCTAAAGTAGATAAAAGGCAGTGTTGCCAATATGTTTCTTACATGAACAAGAATACAAAGATTTGCTTCACTAACCTGCTTATTTTCGAAGGAGAAGGACGCCCATCTTCTGACACAAATCGGGAGATGGGCGCCCTTCTCCTAATGGCGGCCAAATCGGTATAATGGAAAGCCGATTTTGGCCGCCCTCAACTGCAGTCCATCGCAGGAGCTGCGAAAGTTTAAGGGGGCGTGTCAGAGGCATAGGGCAAAGTTTAAGGGGCGTGTCGACGGTGGGACAGGGGCGTGGTTAACACATGGAAAAAAGAAGGGCTGCCCTGACAAGCATTTGGCCGACTTTACTTGGTCCATTTATTTTCAGGACCAAGCCTCAAAAAGGTGCCCAAACTGACCAGATGACCACCGGAGGGAATCGGGGATGACCTCCGCATACTCCACCAGTGGATTAAAAGCATTTTTTTGCCAGCCTCTATGCCAGCCTGAAATGTCATACCCAGCAGGTCACTGGAGCAGTTTAATGGGTGCAGTGCACTTCAGGTAGGCGGAGCCAGGCCCATCCCCCCCCCCTAACTGTTACACTTGTGGTGGTAAATGTGAGCCCTCCAAAACCCACCAGAAACCCACTGTACCCACATGTAGGTGCCCCCCTTCACCCATAAGGGCTATGGTAGTGGTGTACATTTGTGGGGAGTGGGTTTTGGGGGGCTCAGCACCTAAGGGAAGGGTGCTATGTACCTGGAGCAATTTATAAAGTCCACTGCAGTGCCCCCTAGGGTGCCTGGTTGGTCTCTTGGCATGTGAGGGGGACCAGTGCACTACAAATGCTGGCTCCTCCCATGACCAAATGGCTTGGATTTGGCCAGTTTTGAGATAGCTGGCCTTGGTTTCCATTATCGGCGAAAACCGAGGCCGTCCATCTCTAAGTCCGGCGATCTCAACATTTAGGTCAACTATCTGTAAGGTTGACCTAAATGTTGAGATTTGGCCGGCTCTGACCATATTATTGAAACAAAAGATGGACGCCCATCTTGTTTGATAATACAGTTGGCTCCGCCCCTTCCCGGGGCCAGCCCCGGAGATGAGCGCCCTTATAGATGGGTGCCCCCATTCGATTATGCCCCTCTAAGTGGGTCTTTTACTAACAGTTAGTATGTGCTATTTGCCAGAGCTCCTTCTGTTCCATTATACTGGTTATACGTGTGAATTGTTAGTAAATGACTCCTTAGACAGAAGTAATGGCCTGCAAACGAGATGTAGGTGATACCTTTTTATTGGACTGACTTAATATATCTGGCCCCAAGGCTCAGAAGCAAATGCAGGTGCTAGAGGCCTTTAGCGCCAGACTTGCGCACGTGTTTGCCTGCGCACAATGTTCAGAGGCCCCTGCCACAGGGAATAACGAGCTTGCCCAGGAGCAGCGCAAGTAGCAGGCTAATGTATGCAAAAGCATGCAAATAGGCTCATTTCCTATTCCCCCTTGATGCTCGGACTTACCACAGTAAACCCAGTGCCAGCTCGGAACTGGCATGAGGGTGTCTGGAGAGGCATTCTTCTATATTCTTTTGCTTCCCATCTGGGATCCATTGAAGGGTTCATTATACTGACTCCGCCCGCCCCCAGCTGATTGGATGGGAGTTTTGAATGCTTCCTTTCTGGTATACAAGTAGTCAGAGGAAATGGCAGAGACAGACCCAGGAAGGTACCGGGCGCTGGTGCACGCCAGTTGCTCTGCTGCACCTGAGCTAAAATTCTGTAGGTGCCTTGTGCAGCCTTGCAAACGGGGTGGTAAAGGACCAGCAGTGAGGTGGGACAACGGATAGCGACAGATATACTTCTGTCTGTGGGGGGATTGATTGTCTGATGAGCCTGATGAACACCTTGGTTTCCGCTCCTCTGGTGCCTCCTCCCCTGGCCATGCAGACCGTGCATGTGCTGGGTATGTCCCTCCTTCTTACATCCCAATGCTAACAGCGCAAATAAAATTTGCATGCCATTAGCATTGAGCATTGGGGAGGAACTTTGCAGCATTGTTTGAGCGTTATTTTCCGGTACTGTTTTGTACAGCGCTTGAGTTTTGAGTGTCAGACCCTCTGCAGCTATCTTTTGAGAGCTGTACTCCCTTCTCCCAATCACATGTGAAGTGTGTTCAGCAACAAGGTTTTGATTTTATTTCTATGTATCCAAGCAGGTTAACATAGCAACCATCTTAAAAAGAACTTGGTGATCTTTAAAACAAACCTATACATTAGAGTTTTATTGCTTTCTTTTTTTTACTGTTTTAATTTGAAAAGTTGCTCATCAACCATAGCTATTGCTTTTTGTATATGATTGGTATGATTGTCATGTCTTTTGAAAATCATTTTGCCAGTGTAATTTTCATTCTAAGTTAAGAAGGCTATCATCTTATCTACAATGCTTTCAGTGTGCCAGTCAGCAGTTCACCCTCTGTTGGAAGGTTTTTAATCTTACTGGAAGCTGCACACTGGAGCCGATGCAGAAACCTTGCTTAGTACGTCGCTTCTTAATGCAAGAGTAACACCAAAGTTTTGGTCTCCAACACAGAAGCCAAATAATATGCAAATCAGCAATGTGCAAAAAATGTGGCACTATCATGAGAGAGCATACTGGGTGCATAGGCGCAAATGAACACCTGGAACTGCATTCACGCACATCTGCACATGTGCAGGAATGCAATGCAAGTAATTTTTGTGATATCAATTTCTACACACAGAATGACATAACATATTGAATTGCCATTTGTTTGTCTGGCGCCTCAGTGTCCCTCCGACACTACAGACAGGTTGAGATGGCTGTGCTATTATTTCACACCAGGTTTCCTTGTTTTTAAGTGGTATTGTGACCCCTGAAGTAGGCAATTTCACTGCCGAAACATGGCCCGTGTTGGGTCTAATTACTGGTGCTTTGAATAAAGAACTCTTCACTTCATCCTGTTGGCCAGTGTGGTTTGTGGCATCCTTTATGTTTTCAATCTTCGGTTCCTACCTGTTTTTCTATTTAGCTTGCAGAATAATGTTCCAGCATATGAGCAGCCATATATGCACATGTCAGTGTGCCAGTGGCATAGCTACGGATGGGCCTGGGTGGGCACAGGTTCAACCATTCTTGGCTCAGACCCACTCAGCAGTGGCACCACACTGCTCTCGCCCTTCTTTCCTCCACGGTGTCCCGGCATCTTACCTCCTGCCTCTGAACCTCAACCCTCCCCGGTGTATCTTGCAGGTTTTCCCGGTGCCTGCAGCAATTCATTTTTGCTGCTTGCACTGGCCCTGCAGGCTTCCATCTACCATGTCCTACCAGAGAGGAAATAGGCAATGACATCAGTGATGGCAGGAAGTGGCAGATGGAAGCCTGCGGGGTTGGCACAATCAGCAAAAATGGAGCGCTGGTGCTGGGGATGCCTGTACAGTACACCGGGGAGGGTTGGGGTTCAGAGGCAGGAGGACAGATGCTGGAATGTCACGAAGGAGAGAGGTGAGAGAGGTTGATGCAGAGTATGGTGGAAAAAGCTTGCAATTTTATGTCTCTGGGAAGGGGGGGGGGGGGGTGGCATGGAAGGGCCCATCCAAATTAACTCTGGGCCCATCCAAAATACTGGATCTGGCTAAACCACTGCAGTGTACTGGCATATAATGTAGCAGGTGTAATTTTTTTGTGTGCACACTCTGACTTCCCACAGTCCTGCAACTAAGCTTTTTGTACCAGTGCACCTCCAACATGCTCTTTAAAAAAATGTAGATCCTTTTGCACACAGTAAAGGGATGACACACACATGAAATTCTCACTAACACTACCACAGAAGTTCCGCGCTAACCTTTTACACCTCCTCAGATCTGTCATTCATACCCCAGGATTGTGCTCAGCCTTTTGGTCTTCTGTGCACTCCCAAGGGTTTTAATGTGCTGTGCACTAGCTTTTGCACACAGTTCATGCTTTTTACATAGGGCACCCACAAAATTGTGCACTGAAGTGGAGCAAACCATTGCACGAAGCTTAGTGCATTGTACTGCATTCAAGCCTCTGTGGCAGAAAGAAAGATTCAGACACCAACCAGTGATCATCATTATCTGAGGAGAGAGAAGGGGACGCAGGGATCCTGTGTAATTCAGAGGCTGGAGGTGGTGTGCGGGGTGGTGGTGTGTGCATATATGCAGAGAGGGATGCATCCAGATTTCTGCTAGCAGCTGGTAAGCCTCACACTGAGCTGAACTGTGTGACACTGAGAATGTAATAAACTGAATGCTTTTGACAGCAAAAGCTTCCTGTAAGAGACAGAACGGTCTGCTCTACTGTAATCAAATCATATTTTCAGGCAAATATAAGGGCAATTTTCTGGATGAAGGAACCTGTTGCCAAAGGGACTGCGGCAGTGGGGGAAAAAGCATTAATGATAATAACAAAAAATGTAACAATTTATTTGTTTTAAATTACTGTTGTAGTTCAGAAGGGATTCTGTTGTTAGAACTGCTAGTTGATGGGCTGGTAAGAAGCACCTGGGGTTCAGTTTTGTTCCTGCTCAAATGAGACTATACGTACAGTCTATGAAGTGGAAAAGGGAAAGGGGAAGGGATTTGATATATCGTCTGTCTGTGGTTACAATCAAAGTGGTTTATATATTGGGGAAATTCTATAAATGGCACACAGATTTGGGCACTGAACAAAAACCGTGCTTAACGCTACCGTTTATAGAATAGGTGTACCTCCAGGATAAGTGCCCAACTTTTTCACACATGCATTTACACTGAGAGCTGGCATAAATCCTGGCACGTAAATGAAGTGTGGATCCCCCAGATTCCATAATACTGCACACATCTCTAGTGAATGCCTCTGACATTGCTATGCCCCTCCCATAGCCACGCCCCCTTTTCAGTTGCAAGCAAAAGAATTTATGCACGCATCTTTATAGAATAGCTCCTAGCAAGCTGTGCTTGTAAATCCCAGGTTTTTTTTCAATTAATGCCAATAATTGGTCATTAGGGCCCAATTATTAGTACTAATTGGCCCATTAAGCAATTTAATTACATGAGCAAACTGGACATGTGCCCAAATTTGCCCATTCAATTTTGAGTGCCATATATAGAATCTGCCCCATTATATTCAGTTTTGGTCACCGTATCTCAAAAAAGGTTCGAAGAAGAGCAACCAAAATGACAAAGGGGATGGAACTCCTCTCGTATGAGGAAAGGCTAAAGAAGTTAGGGCAAAATCTAAATAAATAAATAGCAAAGGACGTCCTCAACTGCCGGCATAGCAAAGGAGGTCCTTCACCCATAATCCAAAAAAAAAAGACAAAAGTTTTTAAAGTTTTTTTTCAGGGTGGGAGTCGTCAGGGACACCCTTCTTTTTTCCATTATCGCTTGTGGACGCCCCTCTGTTAGGCACGCCCCAATCCCGCCTTCACTACACCTCTGACATGCCCCCGGGAACTTTGGTCATCCCCACAATGGGAAGAAGTTGGGGACACCCAAAATCAGCTTTCAATTATGCCGATTTGGATGACCCTGAGAGAAGGACACCCATCTCCCGATTTGTGTTGGAAGATGGGTGTCCTTCCCTTTCGAAAATAAGCTAGAATATATGCAGTTACTTTCTCTGGCCCTAATCTAAGCTTTTGTACCTGGGACAGTGGAGGGGTTTTCTCCAAGTCCATGTTAACAAGTTTATGGACTTTTCCTCCAGGAATTTCCCTAAACCTTTTTAAAAAAAAAGGTACACTGATTGCTGTTACCACACCTTCTAGCAAAGGATTCTACAGATTAATTACATATTGAGTTAAAAAAATATATATATACATATTTTGTCCAATTTGATTTAAATGTATGACTTCATGGTGTATCCCCTAGTCTTTGTAGGATATTTCATGAAAGAGTCAATTGTTTGCTCTTTCATGAAATATCCTACAAAGACTAGGAGATACACCATGAAGTCGTACATTTAAATCAAATTGGACAAAAATATGTATATATATATATTTTTAAACTCAATATATAATTAATCTGTAGAATTATTTGCTAGAAGGTGTGGTAACAGCAATCAGTGTACCTTTTTTTAAAAAGGTTTAGGGAAATTCCTGGAGGAAAAGTCCATAAACTTGTTAACATGGACTTGGAGAAAACCACTAATTATCACTGCAAGGAAGCTTGGTACTTGTGATATGGATTAGCCACTGTTCAAAAAATAGGATACTGGGCTTGATAAACAACCTTTGGTCTAATCCAGTATGGGAATACTTAGTACATATGATATGGAGGCTTTGCATTTATTGCATATTAATATTGGCTGTTAACCCAAAATAACTGCAAATTGTAACTCACTTTAGTATGTAAACCCTATATATCTTACCAACATGACAACTCAGTTGTCTAATATTTTGGTTTCTATAGTTTCTGTTGATATTGAATGTAATTTTTAACTCTTCAGATCAGTGATTGCCGTTCTTGTTGCTGGAAGGGGCAAATTGATATGAGCTACTTCTGTCTTTTACCCAGTAGTCAAAGGATATTGGTTCTGACAGATCATTATATTGTCAGAGGTTAGATTTAAGATAACTATTCTAATGATTGAAGAGGAACAGGTGAAAGGCAGCCTACTCTGGAGGATACTTGGCACATCTTTTGGAAGTAGAGATCTCTGTGTCTGTAGTTTCACAATGACCTGAATAACCTTAGATGGAATATGTCATTGAGTCAATCTAGATTGGGATATGAAATCCTTCTATTACTTTAAATCCCAGAGTGTACTTGTATACTAAAAACGCCTTCAAGCTGAAGTCATGGAAAGTCATGAATGAACGCTCATGGTTGTTGCTCTGGGAGGGGATCTACTCTAACTTGTTTATATATGGCCCCACAGAAATACAGGAAGTTGGCGGAATCAAGCAAATGAAACATCTTAGGAATTGTCATAGATGGTGAGCACTATAGTAGGTATTCAAATGTCGATTTGTGCTAAACAAGGCAAAGATTGGGAGCTTGTGATTCCGGAATTCTCTTCCATTGTTTCCATTGTACCCAGAAGTGATCTCATCCTAACAGAACATATATAACATGCAGGAGAAACGGCCTCTCCCCGATATGGAAAACGTTTCTTTGCTCTTTTAGTTGATAGATGTGCAAGTTGGATACCTCTAGAGGGAGCTCATGTCCTAACATTTTGTTCTAACTTTCTGGCACAGGCTGATTTAGAATTCTGCAATACATTTCTGGAAGTTATGTAACACTCCTTGCTAGTGTTGGTTAGCAGAATCAGATGCATTCCTTGAAGATTACTGTGAAGAATAATAATAATAATAATAACAATAACAATAACAATAATAAACCTGCCCAGTTGCTTTCTGCCAAAGACATACAACCTATTGCATTGCCTCCTTGGTGCAGTTTCAGATTCAATAATACACAGAGGGTGACTCTCATATCAGAGCATTAATGGGAGATTCTTGAAGAGTCTCTTGGAAGGAAACCATTCTTACCAGGTTTTCCAAGAGGATACAGCAGAAAGAACAAATCGGCTGATGTCAGTTGTTTATTCCCTATGACTTTTCGGCCCATTTGTACTTTCTCTCAAGCCTCTGTGACAGACTTGAAATGCACTTTCACACAACTGCATGTGGTGGTCCTTGTGCTGACGACCAGAACCCGCTGTCAACAAAACATCTTCTAACACCTCACCATATCAACAAAATTTAAGACGCGCTTTCCCTTCGCTGAACTAAATATCCTGACAGTGATTGAGTTGGTCATGGTGTATAAAGTTTCCCGTACGACTACGGCATACTGACCTTTGTATTGCTATGTTACCACACTAACTCGTTCAGTCATCAAATCAAGGCAGAATGCTTAATTAGCAGGAAACAATCACATTATAATTGGTAGAATATGAAACTTGTTCCATTGTACTTTGAAATATTTGACATGTAATTTCTGCCCAAGGACTAGGAACATTTTTGCCTTTAACAGCTTGGAGGAGTTTTCAGCAGGACACTGCACTTATGAGCTGCTTTACATCTCATAATTCGTAGGAGCTACAGAAATGAGTATGTCATGAAAAGCCTGTCTCATGAGTGAAATAAATGTACTGTTCCCTTGTAAATCATGGGTTATTCTTTTTATACCATAAGGAATTTAAAAATGCTCAGTAAATGACTCCCTCCCTCCACTTCTCGCTCCCTTGGCCCCAGCTGCATTGAGACTCATAAGTGTTAGAGTCAGTTGTTGAATGACCAGAAAAGCTACTGTGGCAACCTCTCATTTCCCGCGTGCCTGAGATAATTGAAGCTAATTGATTTCACTCTTTGCTCTATCCTGAGTAGGAACATTGAGCATAGAACATAATGCTACAGTGACCTAATTTTGAAAACACTTTTTTCAAGGAGATTGTAAGACTGATTCCAGTCAAAAACCTGAAGCAATTCTTTCTGCATTCTATTTTTCCTCTATTATGCTTTTCACACTTCCTTCTCAGATACCTGGGCTTCTTACTATTTCATTTAATTTAATCTAAAGTTTAATGGACACATGTTCCTCTGGTACAAGTAGAGAACAAACATAAAGAGAAAAACGTTTGCAGAGAATGGAATGTGGAGGAGCCTACCCCCATGAAGCATTTTACCAATGTGTTTTCAAAACATGCAGTCTTCAACTACATAAAAATAACTTTCTATAAGTTTTTATTCCTGAAATTATTAACATCCCAATTATTAGAAATGAGTTGTACAAAAGGGAAGAAGACATGGGCACAAGCTACACCTAACAATCAAGTTCAGCTTTTCTCAGTGCATAAGGGTTCCATATTTGGGACACATTTTAGATAGGGATGTGCACAGGAAAAACATTTGTAAATGCTTTTTAGAATTTTCAGAAACATTTTCAATTTTTTTGGTTCATTACACACTTTTGGTTTAATGAAAAAACTTTTAATGTTCATTAACCCCCCTGTTTACTAAGCCGTACTAGCAGCTGCCATGTGCTAATGCTGACACAGGACATTCACTTTCAATGGGCTGTGTCAACATTGCTGTGCGGCAGCTGCTAGTGCGGCTTAGTGAACAAGGGGCTAAAAGTTTTTAAGGGACGCAGGTTCATTGTAAACATGTTAAGTAGTAGGTTAATATGTGTTAAAACTGATATTTTGTCTCACTAAGCAGCTCTGATACTGAAATATGCTAAAATTTGCAGTTACTGCAGCTTAAACAGAGAAATTTTTTGCCTAAACTTCATGCACCACCTTTCGTAGGTGTTCCCACTATTTTTGTTGTAGGTCGTTCCCATTAGCATGCGGTACCTGCTGAGAGTTAACGCATGACCACCTACTGCCCATGCCTGGCCCCCCAAGGGCAAAACAATTTGAAAAATGCAATAAAACACAGTTTAACTTGTGTAAACAGGCAAAATACCTTAACTTAGTCGCCTGGAAGCCTGTTTTCATACATTAACCTCACTTTAAGGATCTAAAAGGGCCTCTAAATTTTTTTAAGCTATACTTACAAACCCAATGTACATGAATAAGTGCACATTCCTATTACTTGCTGACACCTATAAAAATTCCCCAGAGGCTCTGTTTGTTCTTTCTTCTTGAGCCTGGTCCCAGCAGCACTCTCCATCTTTTTTTTGTTACATTTGTACCCCGCACTTTTCCACTCATGGCAGGCTCAATGTGGCTTACATATACAGGTACTTATTTGTACCTGGGGCAATGGAGGGTTAAGTGATTTGCCCAGAGTCACAAGGAGCTGTCTGTGCCTGAAGTGGGAATTGAACTCAGTTCCCCAGTTCCCTAGGACTCCAGGACCAGAGTCCACCACCCTAACCACTAGGCCACTCCTCCACTCTTCCCCTCCCTAAACCAACTCAGCCAGCATTCTGTTTTTCCCATCCTACCTGTGGGGTCCTTTTACTAAACTGTGGGGTAAAGGGGCCTGAGGTAGCAGTGGGGGTCGTTTTTCCCATGGGCTAGGGCCCTTTTTACCGCAACTGGTAAGATGTCCCTAAAAAATGGCCATGCGGTAAGATAACTTTTAGCATACGGTAATCCCATGTTGGGCTTACCGCCACTTTGTAAAAGGCCCCGAGCCTTTTTCTCATACCTACTATCTTGTGTGGCTCTCTACAACTGTCTGGTCCCCTGGTGCTGTCACTCTCTTCGGGATACCTGTGACTTTATGCTGATTACATGCTTCCAAAATCTCAGAGTAGGGTATTGCATACATGATATTATGTTCATGCATCCCCACTGATCAATGACAGATACCATTTTTCTCTAGGCATAATTAATATATCCACATATCTGTATCTGTCACAGGCAGTCAGTGACCAAACTGTTTGGGATGGCAAAAATGTGGCATGAATGGGGTAGGATAGGGTGTGGTGGGGCAAGTTAAATCCTTTAGGGGTTCTTTTACTAAGGCATGCTAACAGATTTAGCACTCACTAAATGCTAAGATGCCCATTATATTCCTATTAGTGTCTTCATTTAGTATGTGCTAATCATTAGCGTGCCTTCCGTTAGCACGCCTTAGTAAAAGGACCCCTGAATGTTGGGCATATACCTATATCAACAGTTAGGGGATGATGTGGGCATGTTTGAATAAAACAGGGACGAACCCTTTCACTGTGTGTCTCTGGTGAAGATGCATCAGCTGCCTCTCCCTAGTACTTTCGTTACTGATGAAGTTGTGCAGATTGAATTACACTCGAGAGAATTATATGCAAAACAAAAATCAAAATAATATACATCAAATAATGCATCACATTTAAAAAATAATGCTTGCAGTATTCTGGTAATATATGCATGGATATAAGCAGTGGGCTGAGATCTAGGGATGCCTGGGTTCAACTCCCACTGCCATGCCTTGAGATCTTGGGCAAGTCACTTAGGGGTCGATATTCAAAGCGATTTAACCGGCCAGAAATGGTTCTTGGCCAGTTAAATCACTCGTTCAGGGCTAGACTGCTAAAGTGAAAGCCCGTCATTATGTGGGCGATCTGAGGACAGAGTCGACACTTATGTGATTAAGGGCCAATATTAGCACTTAACTGCCTAATTTAAGTGGCATATCAGACTGCATAAAGTCAGTCCTATCTGTATACCGTGTTGCATAGGTAGTTAAGTGCCGAATATTGCACTTAACTGCATAAGAGAGAGCTGACTTTAAAAAACCGGATATTCAACGCTCATTTCTTCTTCTTTCTTTCTTTCTTTCTTTCTTTCTTTCTTTCTTTCTTTCTTTCTTTCTTTCTTTCTTTCTTTCTTTCTTTCTCTCTGTTGGGTCTTTTTACTAAACTGTGATAAAAAGTGGCCTGCACTAGTTTTCGTGTGTGAAATTGGCGCACCCTGGGTCACTTTTTACTGAGGTGGGAAAAAGGCCTTTTAAAAAATGGCTGTGCCCTAATATTAAAATTATTTAGTAGGTGATAGGGGCTGATGCCTAACCCTGCAGTAATTGGGCGGTACGTGGCAGTGTGGCCATGCTGCTGATTACTGCCAGGAACGCCCTTGCGGTAGATAATAGAATTTGTTTTCTACCACGAGAAACTGCACGCCAACTTCGGAACTACTCCTGGGCTATCCTGGCGGTAGGGTTGATTTGACATATGCTGCCCAAGCAGTAGACTACTGTGCCTTTGTAAAAGGGCTTCTACGTTCTTTGCCAGTAAGTTCTTCATTCCTTTCATTCTTGTTCTTTCTGTTCTTTTTCCTTTCTCTCCCACTCTCTCTTTATCTCTTCCAATTTGCTTTTCTATCACCTGTCATGTTCAGATTAGGCAGTATCAAGTACACAGCAAATATAAACATTCATTCCTGCTACATTCTGTCATTACCTCCCTTTCTCCCATGCTTCCCTTTTCTTCCTTTATCCTTGCTGCCTTCTCTCTAACCTTCCTCCTAAGTAGGCTCCATAGCTTCTTTCCTCCATTTTTTCTCTCCTATCTTTCTCTTCTTGTAAATCTCCTGTGTTTTCTCCTCCTTCCTGCTGCTTCACCTCATTCCCTGCTTCCTGCTACCTCTGCTGCCTCCCATCCTCTTGCTGTTTCTTACCTGTTCCAGTGGTTTCTGCTGCTCTAGCCAGCAAGTCTGCTGTAAATGCCCATTGCTTATGTTTCATTTATTCTTACTGTACACCGCCTTGAGTGAATTCTTTCAAAAAGGCAGTAAATAAATCCTAATAAATAAATAAATAAATAAATAAATAAATAAATAAGTCGAGATTAAGCTCAAAAGTCTGCTGTCTGCAGGAGATTGTAGGAGTCTCACCCCTATGCCTTTTTTTCATGTAGCATCACTAGCAGTGGCACTTCTTGAAGACGGGGTGGAACAGGATACTAGGTCCCTTCAGAGTCAGAAGCCATATATGGTGTGAAGCCTTGCCCAGTGCATCCCAGGATGCACTTTTCATTTTTGAGGAGGTGCCGATGAGAGAGAAGGGAGGCCACCTCCCTCCTCCAATGAAGGTAGGAGTGGGGAAGAGGGCCACTAGACCACTAGATCGGGGGGTTGACTCGTGGCCCACTGGGCCACCAGGGCTGTATTTGAGAGGATGCTAGGGGGGTTAGGGGTGCTGGAGACCCACTGGATCTCCAGCCTCCTCTGAACTTGTGTCAAGGGGGGGGGGGTCATGTCAGGGTTCCTGCTCCTGTGGAGGGGGCTGCTGCATTGGAGGGAATGGGGGGCCTGCTAGCATGCAGATGCATGCTGGACAGGGCTTATCATTCCTACCCAATGGTCTGTAAACCCTAACACCAGCTCCGAGCTGGCGTAGGGTTTGCCACAGACAGCGCGTCAATGTTTGGTGCGCTGCTTGCTGATCATTGGGGAGGAATACATTTAGCATGCATTTGCATGCTACTTGCGCTGAGCCCTGTTTTGCATGCATTTGCATGCTAGTTGCATTCAGAACCTGCGAGCATGTTTCATGCGCTTGGAGGCTCTGATCATGGGGCGGTAGCAAACGCAGGTGCTAGTATGGCGCTAACAGTCTCTAGTGCCTACATTTGCTTCTGGTCATTGGCCCATGACTGATTGGCTTCAATCAACCTTGAACCTTGAATTTTCATCATTCCTGGAGATATGGAGAAGAAGGATCTGCTGGTTGTGTGGAACTGGCCACTCAGCTGGAGAACTGCCAGAACAGACTCTTAGGGCACATTTTGTAACCCTTGGTTCCAATATGGCTCTGTAATACATATGTAACAATTAACAAATATTGACAAAAAGAAAATGGGCGGGGGGGGGGGGGTTGTTATTTTTAATCTGCTGAAAGATACCACATGCACTAACACCGCTACTACACTACTTTATTCCACATTCTTGAAAACTTCATAGCTGTGTCTTTTAATTGTCAGTGGATGTTTTTAAATTCCCGAGGGAAATGACATGTTTCCATCTGTGAAATCCAGTGGATGGTTTCTGACATCATAAATTGCTTGGGAGTTGCCTAGAACAAGCACTGAAAATCCAGCATTGTGATTGGCTGACACCCAACATTCTGCTTATGTCAAAGGTCCATATTTCCATCGTTATAACTCTTGGAAAAAACAATGGTTACTCTTTCTAACTCAGATCCATCTAGATAGATTTGTAACTACCAGAAAATATGTGGTTAATTCGTAACCAGAGTACTTTTCCTTGCGTAAGAAAAAAAAAAGTTTTCCAAGAGCCTGGTTGAAAACTACACACGTTTTTCAATTTAAAAAAATACACACATGTGATAGGGATATTATTAAACCACTACACCATCATTTACCACTGATTAAATGAATACAGATGCTTTTTGCCATGTGCCAGGCTGAAATTCAAACACAGCATATATATAGGCACCTTGTGTTGAAAAATCAGGTAGGTGTGTGCGGACTGGAAGTTCAAAGTTCTATTGAAAATTTACCTTAAAATGGGGAAGAAAAATCTCTGGGTGTATCAGACAGAAGAGCAATCATTTCTTGTTATTTTATGGAGGCTTGTTGATTGACTTGATTACCATTAAAAAAAAAAGAATGCAACATAAGGGAATTAAAATGTATTTTTTTAAATCATGGCATGACATCTACCTCATAGAAGAGTTTGTATCCTATGATAAGCCATCATTGAACTTTTATATGCATAGACCTAAAGGTATGTGTTTTGGGCCTAGACTTTATAACACCAAATTGGGCTGAAAGACTGCACAGTGCACTTAATCTGCCCCTTTCTCTCAATTTATATCTTAATCTTCACTCCACATTTCATAATTTCTTGACTTGTGACGCTGTTTCTTCCACCACCTCTAATGGAATCACTGTCCTTTATTTGTACCTCAAGGATTCAGTGTTCCCCTGGTTCCCTTATCATAGCTACTACTACTACTACTATTTAGCATTTCTATAGCGCTACAAGGCATACGCAGCGCTGTACAAACATAGAAGAAAGACAGTCCCTGCTCAAAGAGCTTACAATCTAATAGACAAAAAATAAATAAAGTAAGCAAATCAAATCAATTAATGTGAACGGGAAGGAAGAGAGGAGGGTAGGTGGAGGCGAGTGGTTACAAGTGGTTACGAGTCAAAAGCAATGTTAAAGAGGTGGGTTTTCAGTCTAGATTTAAAGGTGGCCAAGGATGGGGCAAGACGTAGGGGCTCAGGAAGTTTATTCCAGGCGTAGGGTGCAGCGAGACAGAAGGCGCGAAGTCTGGAGTTGGCAGTAGTGGAGAAGGGAACAGATAAGTAGGATTTATATTGTATATTGTCTAGTTATTAGGCATGATGCATATCAGAAGCCATTTTACAAATGAGTGCATAGAAGAAACTCGGGGGTTTGCACATGTAAGTAGAGCTACTTACAAGTATAAGTGGTGATTTTCAAAATCTGCACATTCATGGGAAGTCAGTTAAGGACCTGGCCTCCACAACACAAATTTTTTGCAAATTGAAGACGGTTTTCACTGCCAGGAATCTAAGCATAATTTACCCTTGAAGCACTCCACCCAAGTCTAAGCCCAGATGATAAGGTAGCCCACAGTTAAGGTCAAACCTTAACAGCTTGGTCAAACCACTCCTTCAAAACTGTGTGCACTGCCATCATACACATAGAAGGAGCGGTTTTTCTAAGAATGCTATTTCATTCATACATCTTATATACGTTTAACTCATAAAGGAGCCCTTTTACTAAACAACATTAAGCCCTTAATGTGTGGTTAGCATGAGCAAACAGGCTACTGCAGAAATGAGTTAAAGCATCCTCCAGTTTCTGGTATCCTTGATTGCTCTCCCACTTTTTTTACACTTTTGTTTTTACCGTGGGGTGTTTGAGTTCTCCGCTTCCCTGGCGGATTTTCCCTGGCATTTTTCCTGTTTGCATAAACTAACCCAAGTTACCTATTTTAAAAAAATATTTTGGGGAGGAGATGTGTCATGGGTGGAGACTAAGGGGCTCATTTTCAAAGCACTTAGACTTACAAAGTTACGTGGTAACCTATGGACCTCTGTAAGTCTAAGTGCTTTGAAAATACGCCTCTAGGTGTGGAAACGTTAACCAGCTGGCTCATTATAATCAGGTAACTCAGGCCAAGATGCCCTAAAAAATCATTAAAGCCCTTCCCTTACCGATTCCCTTAGTGAATCGGTAACGAACGGGCATGCATCAAGGAAAAGGAATGCAAATGAGCTGCTCATTGTAGCTCTCTTGCATTCTCTATTCCATCAGTCAGCCAGTTGGCCGGTCGAGCATGCGCAGAGCAGCCAAGTGTTATGCTGGCTGCTCTGCGCATGCCAAATATGCCTCTGTGCCGCCCGAAAGGAAGATGCCGCACTGCTCACCCCCTCCACGGCGTGCTGTAGGAAGGCTCCGATGCTGCTCGATCGTAGCAGGATAGTGCAGTTGAGGATGGCCATCAAAAAAGAGGTCCTTTTTGGACTCCCCCCCCCCCCCCCAATAATAAAAATGTCCTTTTTGGACGTGCTTCACTCAGCTCAGAGACCTGGAAGTCTCTGAGCCAATCACAGCACGTTTAGTGCGTCCTCAATTGCACTCTCAGCTGAGTGAAGGACGTCCAAAAAATACGTTTTTATTATTGGGGGGAGGAAGGATGTCCAAAAAGGACGTCTTTTTGGATGGACGCCCTCAACTGCACTCTCCTGCTACAATCGAGCCACATCGGAGACTTCCTGCAGCAGGCCGTGGAGGGGGTGAGCGGCGCGGTGTCTTCATTTCGGGCGGCACAGGTTTTTATTAACTGAAGGATGTCCAAAAAGAACGTCTTTGGAGTGGGTTTTTTTTTTCAGGTGATGACATTTTTTTCTTCCAATTTGCCCCAATGAGAGGTGTAGACCTCCTGTTAGGTTTTTCACGGTAAGGGGATCGGAAAACCATAGTGCATCTCATTATAATAGCCTTGCAATAGCCTTTGGATCATCTGCATTCCGTTTTCGTTAGCTGCTACCGTGATCGGAAAATGGCTCGGAGAAGCCTTTAGTGCATGCCAGGATTTACTACTTGCTCGTTAATGGCTCGTTAAGTTTAAACCCCACTGCTGCTCCTTGTGATCTTTGGCAAGTCATTTAACCCTCCATTGCCTCAGGTACAAAAAATTAGATTATGAGCCCTTCATAGAAATACCCAGTGTACCTGAATGTAACTCACCTTGAGCTACTACTGAAAATCCAAAGAAAAAGCCCTAAAAAATGCTGTGGTGAATCTGGGCTTAGTGCATGGTAAAATCCTATGTTGTCACACATTAGGCCCAGATTTTACTACATTTTAATAAAGGGCCCTGAAATCTTATATTGATCACTGAGGGACCCACTCCACAATGTCCAGGCCCCCTGCAACCAGTCAGAGAATGTATGACAAGGCAGAATTGGTGTGTAGACCCTGAGCTCTTTCATTAAAACGTGGGGTCTATAGGTTAATTTTAGCAGACAATGGAAAAGGTGCTGGTACTCAGTACCCCCTCAAAAAAAAGCCCTGTCCCTAGTACTTACACTTGTATACTTATTGACATGTGTAAATCAGCTTTTAATTTGTGTACAAGCCATCTGATCCTTCTAAAATTAACTCCTTTATCTGTCATCTTGTTTTAGGTTTTACTTTCAAGACCATTGAAGAAATCAAAGTATGATATAAATAATTAGATAAATTAGTGTGGTAGCTGGCTTTAGTACCATTGAAAAAGGGCATTATTTTATAATTCTTGTTGTTGCTTTTATTTATGTGCATTAAGACAGACTAAAGGGGGTTCAAGGGGAAGAATAGCCATTAATGGCTCAGTGCTTTGCATCTGACCCATGCACCTCCCTAGAGGGCATTAACTGCCAGGAAATGACCTTCCAGTCAATCATGATCATTTAAATAGGAAATGGAATACTCTTAGCTGACAATATAGCTCTGAGGTATTTTGTTGCTGCTGTGGAAATTTTTAAAAGACATTCATAACACATTCTGAAACATGTTTTCAACATTATTTTTAAACTCCATTTTGTAAAAGAAATACCCTCTCCTTTCTTCTAGCAGCAGTCAATAAAACCAAGATGGCCGCCCTTGTCTTCACACAATGTACTTTGAAGTGGATGTTATAACTTTCAGCAAAAACAATTATGTAGTAGTGTAACCCACTGACACCAGAACTGTTGCTTAAGGAGAAATTCACAAAACTCCTAACTGAAGTGTTGGCCTAAGAACTATTGAAGTATGAATCTTGCTTTCAGTTCCTTTTAAATGACATTTTTAAAAGCAGTAGTATCCAGGGCCGCCGAGAGACAGAACTGTACCTAGGACAGCCCCCCCCCCCCCCCCCACCTTCCTGCATCTGCTCCTCCCTCAGTCTTTCACTCTCCTGATCCTATGTGCTGGGACCCAGGTGATTGCATTAATGCAATAACCCTGGTCCCAGCACACAGGAGCAGGAGAGTGACAGACCGAGGAAGCAGAATCTCCTGCCTGCTTTAGGAAGCCTTGCTGGTGCCAGGCCCCCCTTGGAAGCCAGGCCAGGGGAATCTCACCCCTTTCTTGGCGGCCCTGATAGCATCCAAGGTAATATACTTTAGTATCAGATAATTCTTCATAACATAAGTTAGGCAAACTCACCCTAGACTCAGGACATCTAGTTAAAGTTGTCGACAATCAAATGTTGATAGAGTTCTCAACTGCAGAGCCTGCCATTTAAGTATATCACAGGAATGGATTAAAGTCAGAGTAAGCTAGAAATATCTTACTTTTCATTAAATTAAAGTTCATCTGGGAGTTAGTTTATCTCCAGTGATTATTATAAAGAAGCAGGAGGGTAAGGAATTTGGCCTGCTCCATTTCTTAAACTTTCACATCTTCTTAGGTCTTTCTGAAATTTCTCAGGAAATGAGTGCTGATGCAGATTTGTACTGATGTGCATAATAACATAGTAAAATAGCAAATGATGGCAGATAAAGACCTGAACGGTTCATTCAGTCTGCTCAATAGTCACACTCGTTATCAAGTCATGATTAAACAAGCAAGGAATATAATATAAAATACTTGATCATGGTCTTTCTTTGGTATTTCTGGGACATAGACCATAGAAGTCCACCTGGCACTGTCCTTATGTTCCAACTACTGGAGTTGCTGTCGAAGTTCACTCCAGCCTATCTGAATCTACCTTGTCATTTGCGGGACACAGACCGTGAAAGTCTGCCTGGCACTGTCCTCACATTCCAGCTGCTGAAGTTGCTGTCAAAACCCCTTCCAGCCCATCCTAAACTGGATTGCCATATATGGGACACAGACCATACAAGTCTGCCCGGCACTAGCTTTAGTTCTTCACACCTGGAGTTTTTTTATTATTTTTATTTGTTACATTTGTATCCCACATTTTCCCCACCTATTTGTAGGCTCAATGTGGCTTACATAATTCTGGAGGTGTGGTTACAGACTCCAGGGTGAGCAGATACAGAGTGTACAGTATAATTAAATAAATCTGGTGTGGTCTGTCCCAAGTAGGTTGCAAGGGGTGGGATCTTACAGCGAGGGATTGAGTATTGTTCGTTTCCTAGGTTAAGTGTTGTATTTCATTTTATGTGGGTGTTTATGTTGGTTCTGTGGGGTATGCCTTTCTGAAAATGTGAGTCTTTAGGTTTTTTCAAAAGTTTAGGTAAGTGTTTGTGGTTTTCAGGTCTTTCGGTAATGCGTTCCAGAGCTACTATCTAAGTGCCACTTGACACATCCACACACGTGCAACCATTTAAGGTTTTTTTTTTTATACCATCCGTTTTCTAATTAGAGGTCCTCTGTGTTCATCCTATGCCTTTTTGAATTCCATCACCGCTTTTATCTCTACCACTTTCTTAGGAAGGACATTCCAGGCATTGACCAACCTTTCCGTGAAAAATAATTTCCTGACATTATTCCTAAGTCTCCAGAGCAAAGAAGCACCAAGAGCCTTCAAAAATGGAACTGATCCTTTTGTTAACAGCATAAATCAATGCTGTACATCAATGACTCAACACGAGCCGTTTTTCGGCGCTCAACGCCTGCATCAGGGGTTGTAAAACACAATAGTTCCAAAATGAACCAGCTCACCATAGAAGTTTCAAATCTGCTCTAAATGAATATCTAATAATGATGCATGTTATTTATTCATTTCTATCTTGCCTTTCTTACCACATTCTAAGTAGATAACAACAATTAAAATCAGAAACACCAATATCGAGTACCATATGTACTGTTACATAAAAATCAGACAGCACTAGATGTGGCACAGCTATAATTCCAACAAGTCAAAATATAATATGTAAATGTTTTGGTTAGTCATTAATGTACATAAGTACATAAGTAATGCCATACTGGGAAAAGACCAAGGGTCCATCGAGCCCAGCATCCTGTCCACGACAGCGGCCAATCCAGGCCAAGGGCACCTGGCAAGCTTCCCAAACGTACAGACATTCTATACATGTTATTCCTGGAATTTTGGATTTTTCCAAGTCCGTTTAGTAGCGGTTTATGGACTTGTCCTTTAGGAAACCGTCCAACCCCTTTTTAAACTCTGCTAAGCTAACCACCTTCACCACTTTCTCCGGCAACAAATTCCAGAGTTTAATTACACGTTGGGTGAAGAAAGATTTTCTCTGATTTGTTTTAAATTTACTACACTGTAGTTTCATCGCATGCCCCCTAGTCCTAGTATTTTTGGAAAGCGTGAACAGACGCTTCACATCCACCTGTTCCACTCCACTCATTATTTTATATACCTCTATCATGTCTCCCCTCAGCCGTCTCTTCTCCAAGCTGTATAGCCCTAGCCTCCTTAGTCTTTCTTCATAGGGAAGTCGTCCCATCCCCGCTATCATTTTAGTCGCCCTTCGCTGCACCTTTTCCAATTCTACTATATCTTTCTTGAGATGCGGCGACCAGAATTGAACACAATACTCAAGGTGCGGTCGCACCATGGAGCGATACAACGGCATTATAACATCCTCACACCTGTTTTCCATACCTTTCCTAATATACCCAACATTCTATTCGCTTTCTTAGCCGCAGCAGCACACTGAGCAGAAGGTTTTAGTGTGTTATCGACGACGACACCCAGATCCCTTTCTTGGTCCGTAACTCCTAACGTGGAACCTTGCATGACATGATGCACATGTAGGGATGCTAACTGGCTCCAGAATTTTAGGATGATCTAGTGGTGATTTTACCCCATAGTATGCAGGGACTGGCACTCTTGCTTTTTCTAGAGAATGTCACAAGTCCTTATATGCAGAGGGTAAAACCAGGAGTAGATTAACCCATCTCAAAAATCCAGAGTCATTTGGTAACCCTACATACACATTACCTTTTGTATGTATGATAGTGCCGTAGCAAGGCCGGCTGACACCCGGGGCGGGTCGCCACTGCACACCCCCCCCCCCCACCGTGTGCAGCATGGCACGCACCCCCCTCCGCGATGCACCCCCCCTCCACGGCGCATTCTTACTTGCGGGGGACGGGCGGGAGGGCCGATCCGCCCCCAGTGCACATCGCTCGGAGCTCCGTCGTCTCCACTGGTTCCCTGCTCTCTCTGCGCTGGAACAGAAAGGAACCTGTTCCGGGGCAGAGGGAGCAGGGAACCAGCGGGGCCGACATCCCCCCAGCGCGTGCACCCGGGGCGTACAGCCCCTCCCACCCCCCCCTTCCTACGCCACTGATGATAGTGTGAGTGGGTGTAGGGAGAGCAGCCTTTGCAGTGAACAAGCCTCTTTAATTGTGTGGTTTAAAAGAAAAAAGTAGAGAAACTTGTTCCTCTCACAGGTTGTTAGCTCAGGAATATATATAAAGTATCTTGGAATTCAATAGCAAATAAAAGAGGGCCTGGTTCCTACCAGATCATAGAAGAATCACAGTGTGCATCAAGTTTGCAAGGTAAAAGCTTTGCCTACCTTACAACTACCTCTCTACTCCTTCAAACATATGTTTTGTGGGAATACTCTGGAGATTTGTTGTGGGCCTCTGTCTTTCATCAACCCTGGTCTTTTATTTCCCTTGGCTGAACCATACCCTTTTGACTGAGCTTCCTGGGCCTAGGTCTCTTAATGTGACCCTGTGAGGGAGCACGCTTAAGGGGTACTGGTATCTTCCTATACACTCCCTCACAGTTTATTGCTTAAACCCTGCTACCAATACACCTTCCCCTAGGACCAAGTTAAAATCAAAGAGGTGGATTTCAGTGGCACGGACAACATGTAACTTTAAACAGGGGAGGGGTTGAGGCAGAGAGTGGATTTCTAAAAGCATGCATGTAAGTTTTCACGGATAAAGTATCCACAGAAATAACAGGTGTGCGTGTGCAGAGTGTACATAAATTGAGGATAATTGTATAAACCATTTTCATATGTAAAATGCTGATTTATTCATGTAAACAGGCTCCTATAAAAATATAAGCACTGCAAGCTAGTGCATGCTTGTACAGTAGGCAAGCACAGGGGCAGAGGTAGGGCAGTACACAGGTGGAAGCATGATTTACACATGTAGGAATTGATACTCAGTTTGATATAAGCAGGCAGGAGAGGCTCCAACCCATTAAATCATGCTAAGCAGGCTGGCTGCCAATATTCAGAGCATATAACTGGACAGTGCTGCTGAATATCGGCTTTCACAATCACAACTCTGGTCAGTTAGCACTGGGGCAATCTGTGGACACTAACCATATCTGAACAGTGCCAGGGAGGTCCATGGACAGAGCTTGGGCGGAGCCAGAGGATAGCCAGTTAGTGGTAATATTCAGACCATTAACTGAATAAAGTTAGGATAGCAAATTGGCTGCCATAACTTTATCCAATTAATAGTTTGAGACCTTCCAGATATTAGTGCTGAATCCCACATGTTTTTTTTGCTCATGACAGCTGGCGCCTTAAAAAACATTCCCCCTGATATTCAGAGGCATTTAACCGGCCAGGATTGGCACCTTGCTTGTTAGATGCCACATAGCCAGCTGGTCATGCCCCACTGAATATTGCCAGTTAATGGCTAGCCGGTTATATCAAGTAATATAATCGGCTATCCGCTGGTTTTTAGAGCATTGCCGCTTAACTTTAGTGGCCATATTTGGCCACATGCAAGGCAGTCCTATCTTTGTCCAGTTTGACTTTGACCGGCCAGCGCTGAATATTGGCTTTGCCAGTCAAAGTCAAACCGGCCAAAAGTAAACCAGATATTCAGTGCCGGTCACCGGAAACTGCCCTTCATTGAATATCCACTTTTAGCACTGATTGCAGGAGTTAGCCCAGCTAACTCCCGCGGTCTGAATATCAGCCCCAATGACTTCTGCTGGCTGTATGAAAGCTGCCCCAAACTAATTTAACGAGGGCTCCCTGGAGCTGCTGAACGCCCTCACTGGCTCACCACTGTATTTGCAGATTACGAACATCATATTCCCTTCTAATGGTTTCCATTAAATAGTCTTGTGTCATAGTGCTCTTCAGAAGCCTGGCCTGTAGCACAAGATACTTTCCATCATGCTTTTAAAATAATGATAACTCTGAAGACTTATAGTCAAACCCAGCAACATCTTGATAAAATACATTGGCACCTTTCCAATACAAATTGAATACATCAAGCACCATGAATTATATCTACAGACCTTGATTATGGCTATCCTAGGCTATGTTGGCACTGGAGTGCTTAATGAGCACTAATCATCAGTGCTTAATGACTAATCATTTTTGTCTGATTCATTAGGCCATTCTTGCATATATGTGAGGAAAGCACAGTCTGCAGTGAAAGGGGCATAACACAGGAAAAATGGCTGAACGCAAGATGCACTAAAGCATCTTGCGTTAGCTTTTCCATTTACGTGTTCCAGGAACTCAATTCATAGAAAAATGCCTATTTTACAGCTGTGCTAGAAATGGGCTTAGAACATGGGAAGGTCTCACATTAAAATGCTCTATCCCAATTTACTAGTGAAGCTTAGTGAAAGAGCCCTGCAGTTAGGTAAAGTATAAAGGGGGTCCTGAGGAAAGAAAAGGGGAATGCTTAGCAACCTCATCACTGTAGGCCTGGACTGTGCCTGTTGCCATGTGGATACCCTTTCTTCTCATGCTCACCTAAAAATTAGTGAAAAGGGGTTTAATTCCATTCTTATAAATCATAGTCACCATTGAGGACTTCTACTCTAAAACTGGCATTTAAAAAGAAACAGCTGCTGGTTTGCTGCACTTTTGTTCTTGTCTTGGGACTCTCAGAGAATTCCCAGTCAGCCTCTCTATCATCACAAGAGATCAGTTCGGTCCTTATCACCCCCCCCCCCCCCCCCCCCATGCAAGATGACATGCTGGCAGGTTGGATACACACTTTTATGGTGGAATTCTGGCTCTTGGTATTGTTAAAAGCATTCATTTAGGCCAGGAGTTCTTAACCAGTGGTGCCCACATCCCCAAGTGGTGCAGGAAGAAGTCAAATGGCATGAAGAAATTTATTGAGGCTTTCTAGACAGAGTGAAGGCAGTTATTAGGACTGTAATTGGTACTTTTAGTGACATGTTAGCCAGCTATGCACAATCTAATCATCTAATTTTTGGTAATAATTTTGTAAGCCCAGTTTATTTAAAACTAGATATTGTTTATGCATTATTACTTACTGTATCCTAAATTGGGGCTATTTAAGCTTATGATTTATAGGGGGAAAAGCTAAATCATAGCTAATACTGTGTATCTTATTTGACTTTTATTTAGCCCTTGCTGACTGCACAGTTAAATCTTCTTTGCAGTGTTTTGCATAAAGATTGTGTTTTCTTCTGTAATATTTTGCTTAACAAACAATACTTTGTCCTCCTTTACCTGACATGGAGGTACTTAAGGGCTGTAATGAGACATCAGGTGAATTGCACTGATTGACACTGATGGATGGAGGTGCTGAATTGCTGCAGAGGCTCTCCTAGAGGCTCAGGGCTGGGAAATTCTTGTTTAGTGCTTTACAGTCTCCTTGGGGTAATTATATAAACAGAACCACTTCAACCAGCCCAAGATGTCACTGTGATTTTCCAGTTAATCCATCCATCCATCTTTATGGTCTCAGAACTGGCGCTGCATGTCACACTTGGCCTTTGTTCCAGTCTTTGATCTCCTGCATGTCTGTCAGGAGGAAAGTGTTTGTCTTGAGTTATGGGGTGGAGAGGAGAGGCTACACACTTCTGAAGGCTGGCATGAAATTTCCTAAATAAACCTTGCTGCTAGTTCATGGTACAGAGGAGGTATGTGTTTCACATGAGCATTACTTACTAAAGATTTAATTTTATTTTTTCTCATTCCTCTGGCCCTTCTTCCCTCTAGCATCTTGTTAGACCAGAACCTGAAGTGTAAAAGAGTAGCTTCTGTATGTTTGATTCAATGTTTGAAATGAGAGATTTGGTAGCCGTGTTAGTCCACTTTTAAAGGTAATCAATAGAAATAGAATAAAATAAAACATGGAAATGAAAATACGATGATACCTTTTTTATTGGACTAACTGCCAAGGAGGCTAATGTTTGAAATAAAATAGATCTGTGAGGTTTCCTGTAGGATAATTAATGAATGGACTGGACCCTGAGAGGGTCATGTTTGAGACCAAAAAGAGAGACAGCAGCAGTTTAATGATTAGTTAAACAGATTTTCATCCCAGTTTCTAGGGTATTTAAATTGCAGTTCTGTGGCTGGGTGACCACATGAACATGCCACTTGTGTGCAAAAATGTACAGAATATCATCCCTTTATATTCACTTGTATAAGTGGCAGGAGTTTGACTAAGCGCTATTCTGTAAGGGCACTCCTAAGTGACATAGCATTTAAATACAAGGGAGTATTCATGTGGATGGAACATGGGAGAGGCATGGGTGGAGCTGTTACTTATATACGCAACTTAGGGGGTCCTTTTACTAAGGTGCGTTAATGGATTTAGTGCATGCTAATAGCTAGCGTATGCTAAATACCATGCAGCCCATTATATTCCTACAAGCTATATGGCATTTAGCATGTGCTATTCCTTAGCGTGCCTTAGTAAAAGGACCTCTCAGAGAAAACTGTAAGTTACATGCACTTTTGTTGCATTTACTTGACTGCATCTACACCAGGTCTATGGGTAATGTAACTGCAGGTGCATAAATGAAAGGCGCACTGATGGATTATGCTAGTATTCTATAATGGAATCTAGGCTCAGGGCCAGTCTTAGGCAGGGGCGACAGGGTCGGTTGCACAGGGCCCTGCACTTCTAGGGGCCCCTCATCTCTGGCACGTCTGTCCTCCTGTCTTGGAATACCTCCCTTCTCTATACCTTAATGTGCATCCATATTTCAGTAGAGAGCATCAAGCAGCGGCAGCAATTTTCATATCCTGTTAGCTGCAGAGCCCAGAGCCTCATCGCTGCTGCGTCCTGCTCACTTTTGATGTCACTTCCTGCTTCCGCAAGGGCGGGATGCAGCAGCGAGGAGGCTCTGGGTTCGGCAGCAGACGGCATATGAAAATTGTTGGATGCACATCAAGGTATGGGATGAGGTGGGGTTCCAAGAGCTCTAAAGCTCCTTTTACACTATGATAAATTATGGCTTATATTGTTGTTGTTGTTGTTGTTGGTGGTGGTGGAGGGGTAGAGGCCCAGGACCCACTGAACTGGTCTGCATAGGGCCCCACAATTGCTAACACCAGCCCTGTCTAGGCTCCTAGGTGAGTAGCCGCTCTCATCAGGTGCCTAAAAGGGGGTACCTTTAGGAGAGATATTCTATAAATAGTGCTCAAAACTCAACACCAGAAAAAATCAGCACGAAGCAGTATTCCATAATGGTGGATCTGAGATGAACTCTCTTTATCGAATAGCGCTTAGAAGCAATTCTCGTGCCTAAAGATGAGTGCCTGCATTTACACCAGCGGAAACCTGGTAAATGGTGCTATTCTACAAAACTGCCCATCCATTCCCCTCCCCTGGCCATGCGCTCTTTTGAGTTCTGCGCTATGAGATTTAGGCGCTCAGGGTTATAGAATATCGTGCAAGCAGATGTGACTGCAAATCCAAATTAGCGCCAATTAAGTGCAATTATTGATTTTAAGGCCCATTAATTCATTCTTGATAGCTCATAAACTAATTTAGTTGCATGGACATCTTGGATCCATGATAAATTTCAGCACTGATATTTCAGTATCATGTATAGGAACCAGAGGTTAGTGCTTAGTCTATGCTTGTTGCTCCTTCTCAGTTCCATCTATATGCAGAATGAAGGTGGCTTATGCTACTTTACAAAGGCGGTCTGCTTCATTTTCTTCCATAGCATATTTATTTATTTGGCAAACATTTATAATCACTTAATCAGGAAGAAACCACCCCCCTCCTAGGCAGAGTACAATATCACGTAGAGCATCAGATGACATACATAATAAGACATCTATAGAACAAGGGCAGTTGGCTCAGCAGGACAGACAGCAAGAACCACAGGCAGACTTCCCTGCTAGGCCCTCTAATTCCATGAATATCAGTTTTCAAGACCAGTGCCAAGCTTCCTTTGGGCTCTATATCCTTTATTCACTGCCCTGGCAACTTAAAGGAGTGAGCAGGTTGGACTGCAGCTTTGCTCCAAAGGCACCACTTCCAGAGGGACGACAGGCACCACCTTGGGCCCTCAGCCTCCAACATGCTGCACAGAGAAGCAGAAGTTCTTATTGCTTCTTCCTCTGCAGTCTTCATTTAACTTGGTTTTCATGTGGACTATTTATATCCCAAGGATTTTTCCACTGGTAGCACTCCTGGAAAAGAGCATTCCACCAGTGGTTCGGTCCTGAACCTATTTTCCTACATTTCTATGACCTTTCATCACCCTCTGGGACTGTGAATGGGTGTACTTTTTGTAGCTAGGATCTGATTGAAGGAGAGGGTGTATTTCGAGAAGTATATATATTTGGGGAGGGGTATCTGATAGGTCTGAGAGTATGGTAATGGGGGGGGGGGGGTTATATGTGAATGGCAGTGTGCATGGGCGCAGTGTTTATGTATGCCAGGGTTAGTGGTGTGAGAGAATATATTGGGGGGGGGGGGGTCCTTCTCTTATTTGGCTGGGAGGGCAGGAGATGCTACTTTAGGGATTTGGAGAATCCCAGAACTCATGCTGGTCTAGCTAGTAACAGGTCCTCCTTTTCTTTATCCAGCAAGGTCTGGGTAACAATGCCATTTTTGTTGCTTCATTTTCTTGTGATTCTCTACCTCATCTTCAGTTGAGGAAATCCTGTTATTCCAGTGCCTTGGTACTGCTTTGTCTACACAGCACCCTCACCAGTGCTTATGTTTTATATTTTGCTGCCTGCCCGCTGCAGCTCCCTGCCTTTAATATAAATGTCACAGATAAACAGATGAACAAACAGATGAATGAACAGATGGACAAAGCTAAAGCATAAGCCCTTTTGATGCTTTCCAACATACAGAATGTTGGAAAGAATCATATAAAAGGAATCTATGTGCATGTCCACCCGCCTCTCTGTTGGTAGAATAATACTTCAAAAAAGGCAACGAAAGTCACCAAATTTGGAATGCGTTTAAAATGTTGATTATTAGACAATTTTGAAAACCAGAAATATTGGATTAGAATTTTGAGAGAACCAGCCCTCTGAAGAAAACCCCCATTGATTTCTATGGGAAACTGTTAGAAGGTATTTCTAAAAGCTTCTCCCCACCCTTTCATCACTTTGCCATAGAGCAACACCTAGATTGTAAGCTCTGTCGAGCAGGGACTGTCTCTTCATGTTCAAGTGTACAGCGCTGCGTACGTCTAGTAGCGCTATAGAAATGATAAGTAGTAGTAGTAAATATAGAACAGATTCAGGAAAAAATAATTGAAATATCTAATGATAGAAGGTTCCAAGTTTATTGAATATTTGATTGACTGCCCTCAAGGAACCTTTTAGGGCAGTTTACATATTAAAATGTAACAAAGATTAAAATGAAATATAGATGATAAAATGTAGAGGAGAAATAAGAAATACAATTAAAATAGGATATGGGAGATATAAAGATAAGTAATTAGATACTGGTTGTTGAAGCGCCCTGCCTGCTTGCAGTATGAGACATAAGTGGAGTACAAGGGCCAGGAATCAAATGCATCCTGAAATAAGAAAGTTTTCAGGGCACCTTTAAACTTTTCCAGTGAGGTTCTAGGTGTAGGATAGTGGTAAGGGCATTCCGAGGAGACTGGCCAACTGAACTGAAAATTATTGAAAGGACATGCTCAAAGCCAATATTGCGATAGGAAGGGATCATAAGACCCTTTTGATAGAGGAACACAGAGCTCATGCAGGAAGATAGGGTATGAGTACTTTGAAAAGACACAGAGATATAGCGCAGGGTGAATTAAGTGGAGGAGTGGCCTAGTGGTTAGGGTGGTGGACTTTGGTCCTGGGGAGCTGAGGAACTGAGTTCAAGTCCCACTTCAGGCACAAGCAGCTCCTTGTGACTCTGGGCAAGTCACTTAACCCTCCATTGCCCCATCTAAGCCACATTGAGCCTGCCATGAGTGGGGAAAGCGCAGGGTACAAATGTAACAAAAATAAAATATATTCAGATACACTGGGGTATTAAGTCCCATCTCCTTTCCCATGAATTTTATGAGACCATGAGAAGTGTACACAGAAAACATCATTAACCAGAGTTCTGTTTCCAATCATGTAGAAGTCAGCCTTGAACTATGGCCTTTGTGCTGAAGGGCAGTCATCTTCCAGGCAGAGCTATTCTATCTCTTGATGAATACATCTCCCTGTAGCCAACAGGAGTCACTACTTAATCAATTAATACTGTTGTTATAAAAGGATATGAAAGTTGTGCCAGGTGAATTTACTTTTTATAGCATTAATTTGATCTCAGCTGAGCTCCTTGCTAGGTCGTAGCAGCAAGTAACACTTCTTGTGATTTTACTTGCAGTGTATACTGATATTTAAAGACTGTGTAATATCCATGTTCTGTGTATAGATGACTAAGGTGAGGTAATCTGCTGATACATAGTTTCTATGTAGAATATCCTGTTTGTTCTGTTTTCGCAATAAGAAATGTATTGGTATTCTAGGGACTGATGTAATGTTTACAGTGCTGCCTTTTTATATGCGGGCCAGCTGGTGACAGGGGCATGGCTACTGTGTGCGTGTGTGTGTGTGTGTGTGGGGGGGGGGGGGGGGGGGGGATAGAAAGTCATCTTGCCTTCTAAGGTTGGCCCTATATGAGTACTGGCACCTTTTTTCCTAGAAAAGAAAGCAATGCATACTTCTGCTCCTACATGCAAACCAACCTGTGGTCTGTGGGCCAAATACCAGTGGATGGAGTAGCTTACATGAGTGGAGGATTAGCCTAATGGTTAGTGCAGTGCCGTGAAAAGCAGTAGAACCAGGTTTGATTCCCACTGCAGCTCCTTGTGGCTGGGGAAAAATCAGCTAATTCTTCATTGCCCCAGGTACAGAATAAGTTTCTATATATAATATCTAAATTGCTTTGATTGTAAACTTAGAAAGATGATATATTCAGTCCCATTTCCCTTTCCTTTGAATTTTATGAGACCATGAGAAGTATGCACAGAAAACAATCATTAACCAGAGTTTTGTTGTTTTTAAATACTGTATTTTGCAGATATTTTCAGTATAGCCACTCTAGCAGTTTATGTTGCCATTGTTTTTAGTTGAAATTGTACTTCTTTATTTATTTATCACAGAAGATCTATGGAGCTCTATGCATTTCTGGTTCTTACATGACATAATGCTGTAGTCAACTAGAGATGATACTGATGTTCATGCAGCCCTCTGTGTATAATGGCCTCCCACCTCTGTACTAAGGGAATTCTCCACATTGAGACCTAGATGTCTGAATCTCCCTTTTCTATGTCCTATCTAAAATCTGCCTTCATATGCTTAAAATGTATCTGATTCAGACAGTGGCGTTCCTAGGGACGCTGACACCCGGGGCGGATCGCCGATGCGCCCCCCCCCGGGTGCAGCGCCCCCCCCCAGAACAGCGCCCCCCCCCCCAGCGAAATAACCCCCCAGGTGCAGCGCGACCCCCCGGCGAAAGAACCCCCCAGGTGCACGCCGCTGGGGGGGGGGGGGGGAGGTGCCACGCGCCTGTCGGCTCTTCGTTTCCATGCTCCCTCTGCCCCGGAAACAGGAAGTAACCTGTTCCGGGGCAGAGGGAGCATGAAAACAAAGAGCCGACAGGCGCGCAGCACCCCCCCAGCAGCATGCACCCGGGGCGGACCACCCCCACCGCCCCCCCTTGGTATGCCACTGGATTCAGATCCCTTAAGATATTTATCCCATTCTCTGTGAGAAATTTCTGAAGTAGCAGGCCCTCACTATTTTCTGAACTGTCTGTTGGTCTGATACCTAGATTATATTTTTATTTCTTTTTGTGTATATACTCCCCTGGCTTAGGGTAATTGTGATGAGGTTCTTTCTCTGCAAACATTCACTGGTGCCTTATTCTATTGCTGGCTCAAGCCACTCAATATGCATCCCATGGGAGGCAGGACGGCTAAGTGCCACAATCGGCGCTGGGCCTGGATATTCAATGCCAGGCCAGTTCTGCTGACCAGCATTAAATATCTGATTTTTTTGTGGCTGGGTTAAACTTAACCGGCCAAGTTAATATTTAGCACTGGCCAGTTAAGTTTATAGTGGCCAAAGATGGGACTGTTATTTATGTGATCCAATTTGGCCGTTAAACTTTGCCAGCAAAGCACTGGATATCCATGGCTAGCCAGTTATATTGTGTGATTAGGGCCGGTCTTACGCAGGGGCAACAGGAGCGGTCAAACAGGGCCTTGCACCTCCAGGGGTCCCGCAGCGCTTCCTGTCACTCCCTGCCATATCGTCGCTCAGCTGCTTTCCTTCCAGCCGCCCTGCGTTTAAAAATTTGCAGCAGCGACGGCTGCAGCAGTGAAAAAGCAGGCTCATCTCTAGCCTTTAAACCTTCCCCTTCTCTCTCAGTATGCACTGATGCAATTTCCTATTTCCGGTTTCCACGAAGGTGGCACAGTGCACGCTGAGAAAGAAGGGAAATGCTTAAAGGCTAGATGCGAGCCTGCTTTTTTGCTGCTGCCGCTGCTGCGACTTTTTAAACACAGGGCGGCTGGAAGGAAAGCAGCTGAGGAAAACTGAGGGCACAGATGGGGCTGGGGTAAAATGAGTTGGGACCTGAAACTCGGGAGCTGAAAAGGGGGGTAAGTTAAGTTGGGGGCTAGGGCGGGCGAGTCACTGGACATGGAGGGGAGGGCAGAGGAGAATCACTGGACATGGATGGGAGGGGAGGGGATGAGATGGGAGGGCAGGGGACAGAGGAGAATCACTGGATGTGGATGAGCGGGGAGGACAGGGGGCAAAGGAGAATCGCTGGGCATGGATGGGTGGGGAGGGCAGGGGAGAGAGGAGAGTTGCTGGACAATGGATGAATGGAGGGGAGGGCAGGAGAAATGCTGGACATGGATGGAGGTGAGGGAAGACAGGAAGGAGATGCACATGGATGAAGGGGAGGGGATAGAGGAGAGGGCAGGGGACAGAGGAATGAGATGTGAATGAGATGGGAGGACAGGGGGCAAAGGAGAATCACTGGACATAGATGGGAGGGGAGGGCAGAGGAGAATTGCTGGACATGGATGGGTAGGGAGGGCAGGGGAGAGAGGAGAGTTGCTATGGATGGATGGAGGGGAGGGCAGGAGAAATGCTGGACATGGATGGAAGTGAGGGAAGACATGAAGGAGATGCACATGGATGGAAGGGAGAGGAGAAATTCTGGATACGGATGGAGGAGAGGGGAGAGTTGAAATGCTGGATATGAATGGAGGGAAGGGAAGAGAGAGGACGTGAGATGAAGTGAGATGAACATGGATGGAGGGGAGAAGAGAGAGGAGAAATGCTGGACATGGATGGAGGAGAGGGAAGAGAGAGGAAGGAGATGCATACTGATGGAGATGAGGGAAAGGGAAAAGCAGAGAAAAACTGCACGTGGCTGGAGAAAATAGGCAAAAGCTAGATCCACTCTATACCTCTTCCAGTCAAGTCCGCGGAGGACCCAGCTTTTACCTATGGATGTAGGGCAAGAAATGAAGAAGAAAGGAGGAAAGTAAAGAAATAAATGGAAAGAAAGCCAAGGGAGCAGATAGAGAGCAGCAGAATCAGAGACTGGGACCAACATGATCAGAAAAACAAAGTCACAAGACAACAAAGGTAGAAAAAAAAATCATTTTATTTTCATTTTAGTGTTTGGAATATGTCCAATTTGAGAATTTACATCTGCTATCTTATTTTGCAATGCACAGCAATGTTCTGTTTTTCTGGTATTGTGCTGCATGCAGAATCTGTATGCTAATTTGGTTTGTGTCATTTTGGGTATACTGGAGCTGTAACAGCTTACAGAAATTATTTATAATGAAAAAAAGTTATTTTTCGTCTCCTGTACTGGTGTAATATTTTCAATGATTACTGTTTATATGTGCCATGGCTAAATGTGCCAACATTGTCCAGTTCAGCACACTATTAGCAGCCAAGTTCATGCAAAGTTAATTGTGTTCAGTGGAAAATAAATCTGTTGGCTCAGGCTGCTTGCTATCTGAATATTCAATCACTGTTTCATTATTGCTACCAAGTTTTACATATTAAGGGGATTCATTTTAATTCATTTATCTAGTCCTTACGTGCACATGGTTTTGCTTTTTAAACCCAAAGGTTTCCTAGTATAGCATTTTTCATGTTTGAATTAGTTTTTGTATACAAGTTTTGCTTGATTTGTCTTTATTTGAAATAAAAGAAAATGTTTAAAACATATCTTGTCAACAAGGGGCGGGGCTGGGTAGGGCGGGGCTGAGGGGACCCCAGCGAACTGGTCTGCACAGGGCCCCGCAGCTGCTAAGACCGGCCCTGCATGCGACATAGCCAGTTAGCTGCTATGCACTAAGTGTTAATATTCAGCAGAGATAACAGGCTGTCTTGTGCTGAATATTAGAGGTTAGCCGGCTAAGTGCTATTTAATCAGCTGGTTAAATAGCGCTGAATATTGGGGGAGAAGTCGTTCAATTTACCAACGTGAGGCCAGAAGGAGGCTAAAGCAAACAAGTATTTGAAGTAGTTGTCAAATCAAAATAAAATGTTAATAAAAACATGAGCAGAGGCTGTGCAGAAGGCTGAGTAGCAGTGAATTGGGCAATAATGACCATGCAATGAGGCAGTCAGGAACGCGTGGCTTTGAGCTAAGATAACTAACAGTTTTATTACAATGCATATGACCTTCATTATCCTCTTTCTGACCTGGAAAGTGGCATAGGTCCTGCATGAATAAAGGACAAGAAACCACACTAAGCATGTGTGGGCCGCTTAAAATAGGTTTCTTATTTATGGTAAATAAACTCTTGGACATGCATTTGCCTCAGCACAATAAGATTCAATAAAATTCAAAGGGCAATCACTGTCATGCTTACATATGAAAAGGTTCATTTGAAGAAGAAAAACCCATGAGGAATTGTTGGCATACATGGTTACCATGGGCCCAATATTCAGACTATGGGAGTTAGCAGGACTGCCTCCCATGGTTGGCTGTGAACACGGAAATTCAATGCCGGGCTGTTTCTGATGGCCGGCATTGAATATCTGGTTTATTTTGGCCAGTTTAAACATAACTGGCCAAGCTGATATTCAGCATTGGCTGGTTAAGTTTAAACCAGCCAAAGATAAACCTGCTATTTCAGCGGCCTAATTTGGCTGCCAAACTTAGCTGGCGATACGCTGAAAATTAGCAGATAGCCTGTTATATCGCACAATATAACCAGCTATCTGCTAAGTGCTAACCGGCTCCGCTCATTCTGCCTCGCCTCACCCTATGCTTGGAACAACCTTCCCGAGCCCTTACGCCAAGCCCCCTCCCTGCCCATCTTCAAGTCTTTGCTTAAAGCCCACCTCTTCAATGCTGCGTTTGGCACCTAACTCTTACCTTTCAGGAATTCCAGACTGCCGCAATTTGACTGCCCCTATCAATCGGACTGACTGTTCACGTGTCCTTTAGATTGTAAGCTCTTTGAGCAGGGACTGTCCTTCTATGTTAAATTGTACAGCGCTGTGTAACCCTAGTAGCGTTTTAGAAATGTTAAGTAGTAGTAGTAGTAATATTTAGCGGGAGATAACCAGCTATCTCCTGATGAATGTTGCCAGGTAGCCGGTTAAGTGCCATTTAACCAGCCAGAAGCCGTCCCTAGCCAATTAAATGATTTTAAATATCAGGCGGCATGTGTCTAAACAAACATTAACAAATAGAGGTCATTCACCTTTCTTCATACACAGATGAGTTGGCCTTAAAAAAAAATCAGCTTTCACACAAACATCCCTTTCTGATACCATAGAATCCCCAGCCTCTGGAATTCTCTCATAGCCTTTCCAACTCAAAACCCCTTCACAGATCCGTATAGCACCTGGCTAATAGAGCATCAATTGCTATCAAAAGAACTCTATTAAACTGAAGGGGTTCTGTTTTCAACTATGACTCCCAGAAACACCTTGCTACCTTCCACACTGCTGCTATCACACATGGGTAGATTCAAGAAGGTGCACCAAAATTAGGCGTGAACTATATGGGCACTAAAAGCCAATTCTATAATGGCAATTATGTGTGAAATTGCCTTTACAGAATAGAGCACAAGTTGGCGTGCACATGCCTAAATTTAGGCGCAAGTACTTAAGTCATGTCAAAGGCTGGTGTAAATGGTCATACCTGAGTAGGCAGTTGTGTGCATAGGTGACAGTATTCTATGATTTACATGTGCACTGCAAGTCACGCCACTGATCCACCCATATGCACACCCCTTTGTAGTTGTGTGCTATAGTTTAACAAGAACATAAGAATAGCCATACTGGGTCAGACCAATGGTCCAACCTGCTTCCAACAGTGGCTAATTCAGGTCACAAGTACCTGACAAAATCCCAAATAGTAGCAAGATTCCAAGCTACCAATCCCAGAGACAATCAGTGGTTTCCCCATTTTTATCTCAATAGCAGACGATGGACTTTTCCTCCAGGCGAATAGCGCCATAGTGCAGTTACACGCATAACTAAAAAAGTGCCAGTTAACACCACTTAAGGGCTATTATTGGTACTTAAGTCCAATTGGAGTCTAATTTAACAATTAAATTAGGTGCACAACTGGCACTATTCTATAAATTGTGCACTCAAATTTGCAAGCTAGTTGGAAACTTGGGTGTGCAACTTTATAGAAAGAGGTTGATGCTGCCTTCTAAGATAGGATGCACTGCTTAACTATAGCGTCCATTGCTGTGAACAATGATGCTTGCTAGTACATATGAGAGAACAAAAATGAATATATCTAAACGTCATAGAATGACAGTTCACATTCATTTTTATTATACTTAGTTCTTAGAATGGTTGATAATATGTTGCCCTCACAATGTATTCTATATATAGTGAATTATTTTGAGCGTGTAAATCAGCATGCATTGTCGATGTGCATGCACAACTTGATTAATGAGCCAATCGGCACCAACAGTTGACTGTTAGCAACCAATTATTGGCATTAATTGGCTTTAATTGAAATTTATGCATGGATCATATTCTATAACGATCCATGCATAAATCCTAATATGTACGTTTTTGGGGGGGACCTATTTAGGGTGCGTTTCGGGGGTCTTACTAAGAATTACGTGCATTCTTTTTTATTGAAATTTTTATTGCATTACATCAAGAGTGCAAAAAGAAAAAGCACCATCAAGGAAATTATTTACAAAGACATCAAAAAGTAAAACTCTTCAAACTAGTGCTGATAATCCACATCAAGGGAAACCCTGAAAACAATGTTATTAGAATTAACAAAAGAAATGTGATTTATATTCAAATCAAAAAACACTAGGGATCAAGGAGGCATATTTTCAAAGCACTTAGCCTCCCAAAGTTCCATAGAAACCTATGGAACTTAGCCTCCCAAAGTGCTTTGAAAATATGCCTACTAGTCACTTAACAGACCCATATCCTTCTTCCATACATTAAAGCAATAATCATGAGGAAACTTTATCACTCAAAAAATTCTTCAACTGGAGTGAGTCAAAAAAGACATGGAGGTGTATTTTCAAAGCACATGGACTTACAAAGTTATGTGTGGAGGGGCATAATCGAACGGGGCGGCCAAGTTTTCCTGGGGCCGTCCTTGCAGGACAAGTCCATGAAGGGGCGGGGAAACCCATATTATCGAAACAAGATGGGCGTCCATCTTTCATTTCACTAATACAGTTGGGGACTCCCAAATCTCCACATTTAGGTCGACCTTAGAGATGGTTGTCCTTAGGTCGTCCTTACAGATGGTCGTCCCCAGTTTTCGGCGATAATGGAAACCGAGGACGCCCATCTCAGAAATGACCAAATACAAGCCATTTGGTCATGGGAGGAGCCAGCATTCGTAGTGCACTGGTGCCCCTGACATGCCAGGACACCAACCGGGCACCCTAGGGGGCACTGCAGTGGACTTCAGAAATTGCTCCCAGGTGCATAGCTCCCTTACCTAGTGTGCTGAGCCCCCCAACCCTCCCCCCCAAAAAACCCACTCCCCACAACTGTACACCACTACCATAGCCATAAGCGGTGAAGGGGGGCACCTACATGTGGGTACAGTGGGTTTCGGGTGGGTTTTGAAGGGCTCACATTTACCACCACATGTGTAACAGGTAGAGGGGAGATAGGCCTGGGTCCGCCTGCCTGAAGTGCACGGCAACCACTAAAACTGCTCCAGAGACCTGCATACTGCTGTCATGGAGCTGGGTATGACATTTGAGGCTGGCATAGAGGCTGGCAAAAAAGGTTTTTAGGGTGGGAGAGGGTTGGTGACCACTAGGGGAGTAATGGGAGGTCATTCCCGATTCCCTCCGGTGGTCATCTGGTCAGTTCGGGCACCTTTTTGAGGCTTGGTCGCAAGAAAAAATGGACCAAGTAAAGTCGGCCAAATGCTCGTCATGGATGCCCTTCTTTTTTCCATTATTGGCCAAGGACGCCCATCTCTTAAGCATGCCCCATTCCCGCCTTCGCTACACTGTGAACACGCCCCCGTGAACTTTGGTTGTCCCCATGACGGAAAGCAGTTGAGGGTGCTCAAAATCGGCTTTCAATTATGCCAATTTGGGTGACCCTGAGAGAAGGATGCCCATCTCCCGATTTGTGTCGGAAGATGGGTGCCCTTCTCTTTCAAAAATAAGCCTGATAGTGTTTCCTTTGTCATGAGATTAAACATTTACAAGGGAACCTTAAAAAAAATCTCACCCATCTGTGAAACTCTAGGTTTCAGCTGAAGAAGAATTTCTCCTAAGCTGCTTGGACCTAGTCACATTGGTAAAAACTAAAACCTTTTGACTGCAAAAGGTAATTTCTTGAAATAAGTTTTCAAAACCATTATTTTATCCTTTTCTGCAAAAAAAGATAACCAAAAGAGCGGTTCTAGTAATATCATCTGAGGATCAGGGCCGGTCTTAGGCAGAGGCGACCAAGGCGACCGCATAGGGCCCCGCGCCTAAGGGGGCCCCGCATGGCACGCCTAAGGGGGCCCCGCACGGCGCCTCAAATCTGCCTCACTCATGCATCCGCTCCGACCTCCGCCGCTGCTCGCCTTAGTCGCCTGAGATGATCCCCATTCCCGCGGCTCGGCTGCTCTGCTCCTGCCACCACTTGCGCGGCACCCACCCCCAGCTTGGGCCCGCTGAGCCCGCCATCAGCTCCTGAGTCCCCAGACCCCGGCGACTAACTGAGCGATGCCAGCGAGCCAGCCCAGGCAGCTCGATGGTGACGACAGACAGTTGCAGCGCGACAGCTCACTTCCAGGTTCCAGCTTCCCTCTCAATGTCCCGCCTTCTGATGTATTTCCTGTTTCCGGACGCGAGGGCGGGAGTCACTGAGCGGGAAAAGCTGGAGCCTGGTCGGAGGTGGTGAGGACGCGAGGTGAGCCATCATTGCTGATGCCAACAGTTGTGCACTTATGCCAAATCGAAATCGGATTTCATGCAGGCAGGAGATCAGGAGAAGTGTCTCTCTCATCTAACGACGCTTGCGGACGGTGCAAGGGTTGGAAATGTCTGCCTCCCTGACAGGAATTTGGCCCAACAACATTAGTTGCTGGAGAAGCTGAGCAAGTAAGATCTTCTGGCTTGGAAGAGGCTGTTTCTAACATATCTGGGTTATTTTCACATAGATCTGCAGATATTTCTCTTGATAAAAATTTGGATGGCAATAGCAGATTTAGCTAAAACACTGCTTCCAGTAATTAATGATATGACACCTCAAATTAATCATTTGGAAGCTAGACTGCAATCACAGGAAGAAAAGATTACTAAGCTAAAATCTGAGCATGGAAATCATGAAGTAGCAAAATCTGATATAAAGTAGGTACAATCAGTTCAAACTATTTAGTAACTGATGTGGCTACTTGCCTCTCTGGTTTGATGGGTTACAGAGTAATAGGGGAATTTGAAAGTACTGGATCTTTTCTTAATATTTTTCCTTTATTCTCCTTTGATATGAGAATTGGAATGACTAATTGTAGTGGACTTGAACTGAATAATTTCTGGGGAGGGGAGGTTGGGTGGCAGAGCCGGTGGCGGGAGGCAGGGATGGTGCTGGGCAGACTTATACGGTCTGTGCCAGAACCAGTGGTGGGAGGCGGGACTGGTGGTTGGGAGGCGGGGATAGTGCTGGGCAGACTTATACGGTCTGTGCCAGAACTGGTGGTGGGAGGCGGGATAGTGCTGGGCGGTCTGTGCCCTGAAAAGGATAGGTACAAATCAAGGTAAGGTATACACAAAAAGTAGCTCATGTGAGTTTATCTTGTTGGGCAGACTGGATGGACCGTGCAGGTCTTTTTCTGCCGTCATCTACTATGTTACTATGTTTCATGATAGTATTGTGCTTATTATTTCAATCAGTTTTTTTGTACAAGTTTAGCTTCATTTGTCTTTATTTGAAATTTCATAAATAAAAAAATGTTCTAAAAATGGAATAATCTTATCAATGGGGTGGAGCTAGGGTGGAGCCCCACCAAATTGGTCTGTATAGGACCCCGCACTTGCTAAGACCGGCCCTGTGAGGATGTTTCTAAGAAATTAGTCAAATTAAAGTCACTGCTTTCCAGGGAGTCAAAAGCTCCTTCTTCAGAATTAGGCACAGATTTCTTACTAGGAAGATAATAACACAGACACTTCCCTGAGATATTTAGTAAATAATATGTCTGCAGACAGCAATCTTGTTATAGGAATATTTGACTCTGAGATTTTTGGCCCTCTGCAGATTCTCCAGCCTCTAGTTCATTATGGATTTAGAGGCTATCTTTGACTGCAGAGGAGCCAACTGTCTTCAAAATCACAATTTGAGGCTCCAACTTTTGGAGCCTTTGATCATTTAATAGAAATTTATTTTCCAAATACTCCAGCTGATGGACTGTTCCTTGAGAGAATTGACACAGCTGGCCAACTGTATCCCCCAATCTGGATTTAATTCTAGTAACTACAGTCCATATGTCTAAGAGTTATATCTTGATTCAAAGGCACAGTATCAAGGTGAGGCAGTGTGACAGGTTAAGGGAAAGGGAAATGGGACTTGATATACTGCCTTTCAATGGTATTTTGCAACTACATTTAAAGTGGTTTACATATATACAGGCACTAATTTTGTACCTGGGGCAATGGAGGATTAAGTGACTTGCCCACAGTCACAAGGAGCTGCAGTGGAAATCGAACCCAGTTCCCCAGGATCAAAGTCCGCTGCACTAACCACTAGGCTACTCCTCCGCTCAATTGAATAGAATGTTCCTCAGATGAATTACATAAAGCTGGACCTGCCACTGCAGTGTCCTCAGAAGCAGTCCTTCTGGAGTGAATAGGTCCTGAAAAGGAACTGCCTGGCATAGGAGAAGGGGTCCTTTCAGGAGAACTGAGGGCAGCATGTGTAACCCTATGGGCTAAATTTGAAAAGATTACCTGGCTCCTTCTAGATCTGGTGTGGAGACAGTGAGCAGTGCAGTGAAACTGAGTTTATCTGTGTGCATGCACTGAGTGTTCCGCATGCTGATGGAACTCTCAGGAGAGTGACAACAAACAGCTCAGGCTGGCAGTTGGGAGGGAGCTCTATTGGTGAGAACATGTTACTAGGGAAAGACAGGAAGAAAGTTGATGGTGGAGATCATCACCTGAAAGAAAAGGCGCCCACCGTTCAAGAGAGCCAGAGAGAGAAAACAAAGAGAGCAGCTAAGTGACTGAAACTATTTTAAAAAGTGCACATAAGAGAAAATAGTAAAGGAAACCTGAACAATAAATGAGAGAACTAAAAGAAGAAAAAAGAGTAGAGGAAAACTTACATGTTGAGATCCTTGAAGGTCTCTGGAAATCTGAAAGACAGGAGAAAAGAAAGTTTAAAGAATCTAGTGTTTTGTAAAATTGAATGTGCTTAAATGATTTATGTACCTAATATTTATACTTATCTGAAAATGCTCTCAATGTTTCTGGAGACTAAACTGATTTGTGTTGCAAACCCGTAATTGAAATACATATGTTAAATGTGCAAGTTGGTAAGATTTCATTAGCATTTAAATATATTTCAAATAATTAAAAAAAACATTTTCTTTTTATTGTTAAACTCCCTGGTTGGTGTTGAGTCATTTTGGGGAAACACTGTGACATATTTGGTACCATCATTGTTATACCTTGCTCTGCTACCAGGGGTTTACACATGTTGTATCAAAGAGCCAATATTAGCTGGACCAACCTAAGAAGAAGAAACCAGATGTTTATCCATGGGGCCCTGTTGAGGTCTGGAGATCTGAGAAGCCTTCAAGGTCTTATTAACTGCTTTCCTCTTCCCCATATCAGAAATTGTGGTAAAACCAATTAGCTTAGCAAAGTTTAAAAAATGTTTTGGCTAATTTCCTAAAAGAAAAGTCCATAAGCCATTATTAAGATGGACTTGACAAAATCCACTGCTTATTTCAAGGATAAGCAGTATTAAATCTGTTTTACTGTTTTGGGATTTTTTCAAAGTACTTGTGATCTGGATTACCCACTGTTGGAAACAGGATACTGAGTTTGGTGGACCTTTGGCCTGTTCCAGAATGGCAATGCTTATGTTCTTATAAGGGTTTCATATACGTGCCTTTCATTTCCTTTTAAATTAAAGATGGAATTGAGACCAGTTTATTTACTAATTCACTAACCTCTTACAACTGAGTTAGTAATTTGAGATCACCCAAAAAGAGTTGGGTTCTGTATGGAAATATGTTTGGAAATGTATAAAAAGCAAACTTTTCTTGTGATGGCACCTGGGCTTTGGAATCAACTTTCTGATGCCATCCAGAACAAGTCAGAATACCTACACTTTAGGAGAAATATAAACTCCTGGTTATAGAAATAAGCACGTGGAGAATGGTTGTATGGAGATAGTAGTCAGTTTCTAGATTTTGTGCTATCTAGTCAAGATTAGGTTGTTTTAATTTTGAATATTTTAATAATTTCTGTAAATCAATTTGAGGGCTTTTTTGGATGTGATCTATAAATCTATGCAAATAAATACAAAAATATAGAAACAGGGCTATTGCAAAAAGTGGGCACGAAGGGTTAAAATCCTGGCTACCAAATCAGGAGGCATTCCATCACCCTTTTCAGTCAGTCTTTGAATGAACCCAAAAAGGAAGGTGTCACCAAAAACAATTCATACCCGGGGCAACATTTAGACCAGAAGTTCTCAACCCAGTCCTTGGGACACACCTAGAGAGGCATTTTGATATATCTAAATCCAACTTTGGACATTTTGCTAAAAAAAACATCCAAAATTCAAGAGGAGAATATAGCCAGTTTCAAACAGAATAAAAACAAACCATATATCTTTTTTTAATGGCTATTTGCTAGACATTTTTATGCTCTGTGTTTTTATCTTCTTGCCCATTTTGAAAAAGAAAAAGTTCAAGTGAAAAACACACAAAATCAAGCCATTGGGATGTAGGAGGAGCCAGTATTTTTAGTAAACTGGCCACACAGACTTCCCAGGAGAGAAATGGGGCAGGGGCGTAGCCAGACACCTAATTTTGGGTGGGCCTGGGTCCAAGATGGGTGGGCAGAAGAACCCCACCCCACCCCATAGGTGATTTGGTCTCTCCTCTCGCCTGCATGCCATATGGTCTCTCAAATATCCTTCCTCTCCTGCACACCTTTTAAATTTCAGATTTTCAGTGAGGAGCAACTAATACACACTACTCATGTAGACCCCACATCCTTCCCACTGATGCAGCTTCCTGTTTCCGCATAGGCAGGAATACGTCAGAGGGAAGGCTATGGATCAGTGTGGATCAGTCGCTGCTTCCTGCAGGCAAAGATCGGCTATTTTTAAGGTATGCAGGAGGGACAGTTGTTGGGAGTTTTCAGCTTGGGAATCTCTGCCAGCCACATCGTAGGTGTGCTGCTACTGGTGGGCCTGAGCTCAAAGTGGGTGGGCCTGGGCCCACCGAAGCCCACCCTTGGCTACACCACTGCACTGCAGTGGACTTCACATAAATGCTCCCAGATGCACATCTCACGTTGCTCCCTTATCTTGTCTGCTGAGACCCTCAAAATCCACTACCTCCAACTATATACCACTACAATAGCTCTTATGGGTGAAGGGGGCACCTATATATGGGTACAGTGGGTTCCTGGTGAGTTTTGGAGGGCTCACAGTTTCCAACACAAGTGTAATAGGTAGGGGGAGGAATGGGCCTGGGTCCACCTGTCTGCAGTGCACTGCACCCACCACTAGCCTACTCTAGGAACCTGCATGCTGCCCTAATTGACCTGAGTAAACGTCTGACGCTGTTAGATTGTCTTGTAAGTAGGAGGGAGGGGGTTAGTGACCACTGGTGGAGTAAGGGGAAGTCATCTCTGATTCCATCCAGTGGTCATTTAGGGTACTTTTTTGTGGCTTATTTGTTAATAAAACAGGTCTAGAACAAAACATCCAACTTATAGCCCTAGGTGTTTTTGTTTTGTTTCATTATGGCAGAAAAACATCCAAGTTTTAGGGACACCCAGTTCCCACCCGTAACACACATCTGACATGCCCCCTTGTGATTTGAACGTACTTCTAATGGACTTCATAGAAAAATGTCTAAAATTTGGTTTTGAAAATTGGTGAGAAAAACATCCAAATGCAGATTTATGCCACTTTTTGGATGTTTTTATCTTTTGAAACCCTAACTAGTCAGAATACCCACAATGAATATACATGAGATAAAGTTGCACTATGTAAATCCATCTCATGTATATTCATTGTGGGTATCCTGAAAACCTGATTGGCTAGGCGTGTCTTGACTGGGTTGAGAATACTGTCCTAGAAATGTGCCTTCCTGTCTATAAATAGCCAAGGGATTGGGCAGCTATTGGTGGAGGGAAAAGGTGAAGGTATAGAAAATAGGAAAAGGGCAAAAGCTAGTGTTGAAAGATTTTTAAGAAGAAAATTTGGTGTTATAATATATAGCTATAGTCAAAAGTGTAACACAGAGACAATTATTCATTTAGAGTACTTGGTAAGCATTTTAGATTGCATCATAAGAAAATGTTTTCAAATGGCTGCTCGTTTATTGATGATTTCTTGTTTACTTTAAAGAATATGGCCTTGGTGCTTTAATTGAGACTAGATAGTTGAAGGTAGTTTATTTTTTAGTATGGGTAATATATTAGCAAACTAGCAGGTGACGAATACGTGAGAATTCCTGTTATGTCCCTAGAGGAAGATTGATGGACCATATTATAAAATCAAACACAGACTTCCTTGTTACTAGTAGGCTGGAACTGCAAAGCCAGTGTACAACATTCCTGAGACGGTAAAATAAGCACAGAGGCTTTATATATTTTCTTTCAAATTCCACCATTGCTGTGTGGACTTTAGTACAGCAGTCTCGTTTGCAAATTCAAACATCAATGTAAAAAACATGATCTGGCATCAAAGGTATGTTAAAAATGGTTAGACTAAAAGAGAACTTTAACCACAGCAAGATCTTTCTTTCTTTCTTTTTTACTTTCAAACTTGTACAAATTACACGAGTAAGATTTTTAAAATGACATAGCTGCCTTTCACTGTAAGGATACACAGATTAGAAATGTGCACCCACGAAATAGATTTCTCCCCTCCCCCCCCCCCCCCCCCCAGCTCTCTAGAAAGCAATAACTGCATAATTGCACTATATTGAAAGAACAAATTACATATTTGGCAACTTTAGCATATTAACTTATGGGAAAGTTGAGTTCCCTCCGCTGGATATAACTACATTATAGCATCAGGGAGGCAAATTGCAGTCATGATGCCAAAAGCTGGGTTATTGAAATCTTATTTGTACACGTACACTGACCAAATGAAACTAGGATCCTATGTTTGTTTTACATGGAAAAAATGGACACCATTCAATTGCCACATCAGAAGTCTGCTTGGGAAACCCAGTAGCCTTGGAAATCAGTAGGGATAGAGATGAAGTTTACTGAGCTTCGCTTATTTGTTTCAAAGGGCTTGCTTTCCTGGACACTTTCCATCCAAGAGTTTGGAAAAATGTATTATATTCTGTTTAATGTTAATTTGCATCCTTTATATTTGATTATATCTAATGGCAGTTTTTGTGTTGTACTTACAACAAAAGTCACCCCCACCTGTCTCTGCTCCTCTTAAAGGGGGTCAATTTAACTGGGCAGAAATGGCTCCTGGCCGAATACATTGCTTGTTCAAGGCTAACTGGTCATTTTCAGCAGCACTTAACCAGATACTGCCACTGAAAATGTCCAGTTGGCACCCTACTCAGAACCGGCTATTATGGTTCACCATAGGGAAAGGGAAATGGGACTTGATATACAGCCTTTCTGAGGTATTTGCAACTACATTCAAAGTGGTTTACATAGTATATTCAGGTACTTATTTAGTACCAGGGGCAATGGAGGGTTAAGTGACTTGCCCACAGTCACAGGGAGCTGTAGTGGGAATTGAACGCTGTTCCCCAGGATCAAAGTCCACTGCACTAACCACTAGGCTACTTCTCCAGACCTGTTAAGTGTGATATTTAGCCTGTTAAGTGCTAAATATCACACTCATCCAGCTATCTCCACCCCCCCCCCCCCCCCCCGCCTTGGTATACCTATAAATTCAGGGGTCCTTTTACCAAGCTACTGTAAAAGGGGGCCGGCGCTGGCATCAGCGTATGTTTTTGATGTGCGCTGAGGCCCCCTTTTACTACAGCAGGTAAAAGGCTATCTTTTTTTTTAAAGAAATGGCCATGCGGCAGCTGTGTGGCCATTTCAGGGGAGCACTTACCATCACCCATTGAGGTGGCAGTAAGGGCTCCCACACTAACCCAGTGGCAACTAGGTAGCACGCTGCTCTGCTCGATTACCGCTGGGTAAACACTGACACTACAGAAATACAAATATTTTTGTAACACCAGAAGTGGCGTGCGCTGGGGGTGGGAACTACTGCCGGGCTGCTGCGGTATCCTAGTGGTAGTTCCAGCTTAGTGACCGGTAAGCCCACATTGGGCTTACCACCACATCGTAAAAGACCCCCTCAATGCCACAGCCCAGAAATAGCCCAGCATTGAATTTCTGGGGATAATGCCAGTGGTGGTCAGCAAAACACTGATCGCCATCAGCTGAATTTTGGGCCATAGAATTGTATGTTGCAGTCACTTGGCTCTTCCTTCTGAGTACAGAAGAAAATCATTACAGAGAGGGGAGAGAGATGAGGAAAAGGGGTCTGCAGAGAGATGAAGAGAACAAAGGCATATGACTGTATGGTGTTTGCAAAACAATGAGATTTATGATCCTAATTTGACAGACAGGTCTAAATCCTTCCTCTTTACTTTGGAGCTGTTTTTCAGCAGCTGTCTCTATGATGAAATTTACATTTCACAATTTTAAAGGGTAAGGATTTTAGGAGAAGTGTTTGAGTCACTCCTAAATTTTACCCAAAGACAGTTTGTGAAGTTCATAAGTCTCAGGAGATAAAAGTAATGAGAAGGATCTAGCTTGTCAAAGACAAGTGAAATTCTTCTACTTTTCTTTATTTTCCACACCATGCTTACTTTCTGGTACTTGTAGTATTCTTTCAAAGAACAAATATCAGAATAAACTGTAAAGGAAGCAGAGTAGGACATATACACAAGAGTAACTTTATTAAAGGACTAGAAATCCCCTAAGTAGAGGCAGGCTGTGGGGGATGCATAATTAATTCAGAGATTAATTATGTGTGGGGGGGGAGGGGTCTCATTCACATAACTCAGTAGGTTGAAAAGAAGGACAGAAGAGTGAGGCCATGTAAGAAAACACAGTTGCTCATTGGTAAAGCTGGCCCTACCCACAAATTATTATATGTAAGAACATCTTTGATACTTTTTCAAGCAACTGAGATGGACTGGAATGGTATTCTTGGTTGCAGAATTACGTTTCATTAATTTGTCACAGTGCTTTATTATGAACAATTTCATCAAGACAGGATTTTACAGTGTAATTTAAGCAGTAGAGAGGAATGGATATCACTGGTAGTATTGATCTGCCAAGATTGTGCCTACCATGTTGATGGTTGTTTTTAAGAATTGTTTTTCACACTGATCAGGCCCAGTGTGCTAAAAATAATTTTCTATGGGGCATTAAAGACTACCTAAATCAGTGCTACTCACCGTTTTTAAGTGGTAGATACCTGGGCATAAAAAGGTAAACACTTTCGTGTGAGAGCCAGGATTTTCACTGGACAAAGCAGCCAATGCCATGGGCAAAAGAATATTCTTATATAATTCCCAGAGAGGGGTTCAGGAGTTCCCTTTCAAGCATGCAGCCGGTCAAGCAGCCCAGGCACACTCAGAGTGGCTCATGTAAGTAAAACAGAAGTTTGTTCCTCCACATTCTCTTCCTTGGTCTATCTTCTACCTTCACATTCTCTCTTTTCCTCAGCCTGTGCTCCTACTTTCCCTCTCTTCTTCCCCCTCCCCAACACGCTCTTCACCCAGCTCATACTTCCAACACACTCTTTTCTTAAACATTTTCTCCCAGCTTCTCATCTTCACACCAATTCTGTTTAACTATTACCTTTTTTCCCACCAGTCAGTCTTAACCATCCTATCCCCATTCCCATTCCTTCCAAGCCAGCTCTCCCCGCAGTTTGTTAAGCTCTCTTTTCCATGTACTTTCTCCAAAGGCTTGTCACTTGTACTGCCCCAGTAACAGGTGTTCTAGTGGAGGAGTAGCCTAGTGGTTAGTGCAGAGGACTTTGATCATGGGGAACTGGGTTCAATTCCCACTATAGCTCCTTGTGTCTGTAGGCAAGTCACTTAACCCTCCATTACCCCAGGTACAAAATAAGTATCTGATTGTAATTTCACTCTTGAAAACCATGTGAAGAATACAACCAAAAAGATGTTTCAATCAATGTGGAAACTCAGAAGATTGAAACCTTTCATCTGTAAAGGCATTTTTCGCAACTTGGTACAATCAATGGTGCTGAGTCATTTGGACTATTGTAATGCGCTGTATGCTGGATGTAAAGAGCATGTCATCAAGAAACTTCAGACAGCCCAAAACACTGCAGCTAGACATATATTTGGAAAGACAAAATATGAAAGTGCAAAACCCCTAAGAGAAAGGCACCATTGGCTTCTAGTTAAAGAAGGTTTGTACTCTGATTCATAAGATCATCCATGGAAATGCTCCAGCCTACATGTCAGACCTTATAGATTTGCCAGGAACGCTAGATGATCAGCACACACATTCTTGGGACTTCACTTTCCTAGCTATAAAGGTCTAAAATACAAACTAGTACATGCGTCTTGTTTTTCCTACATTGGCACGCAGCTGTGGAATGCATTGCCACTTGATCTGAAAAATATTCATGACCTTATCAACTTTCGAAAAGCACTAAAGACTTTCCTTTTTAATAGGACTTACCACATTGATCAATAATAGGTACTCTAACATATCAATACTTACTTGAAAATCTGTTTGTTTTCTGATTTATTGAATTGATTATATCCATTATGTTATACCTGTTCTTCTGTTACTAATTGTTTATCCACTCTTGAATGACGCTTGTTATGATGAAATATGGTAAGCCACAATGAGTCTGCAAATAGGTGGAAAAATGTGGGCTACATATGCAACAAATAAATAAATAAATACATACATAAATAAACTGTTTTGAATGTAGTTGTAAAATACCACAGAAAGGAGGTATATCAAGTGTCATTTCCCTTCCCTTCTGTTTTTATTTTTCTAGCATCAGAACACCTCTCAGTCAATTTGAGCTACATAGGAATAAATTTTCAAAAGGTTGCTGAAATTTAGGAACTGGGATGATTTGCGCACAATTGCTGTTATAGAAGACTAGCATAAGACCACATTTGTGTGCCTAACTTAACACAAGAATAGCCATAATGGGGCAGACTGATGGTCCAACCCAGTATCCTGCTTCCAGCAGTGGCCAATCTAGGTCACAAACACCTGGCAGAAACCCAAATAGTAGCAACATTCTATGCTACCAGTCCTGGGGCAAGCAGTGGCTTCCCCATGTCCATCTCAATAACAGACTGTGGACTTTTCCTCCAGGAACTTGTCCACACATTTTGTAAAGTCAGATACGCAAACCACCATTACCAAATCCTCTGGTGAGTTCCAGAGTTTAACTATTTATTGAGTGGAAAAATATTTCCTCCTTTTCTTTTTAAAATTATCATCATGTAACTTTATTTAATGTTCCCTAGTCTTAGTACTTTTTGAAAGAATAATCAATGTATGTTTACACGTTCTATACCACTCATGAATTTGTAGACCTTTATCATATCCCCCCTCTTTTCTAAGCTGAAGAGCTGTTACCTCTTAAGCTTTTTCTCATACGAGAGTTCCATCCCCTTAATAATTTTTGTCGCATTTTTTAACCTTTTCTAATCCCGCTATATCTTTTTTGAGATATGGCAACCAGAAATACACACAGTGCTCAAGGTGAGGTCACACCATGGAGCAATACAGAGGCATAGTATTCTTTGTCTTATTTTTATCTCTTTCCTAATAATTCCTAGCATTCTATTTGCTTTTTTGGATGTTGCCACACACAGGGCGGAAGATTTTAGCATATTGTTCACATTGACACTTTGATCTTTTTCTTGAGTGCTGACTCCTAAGTTGGAAACCATCAGGTAACTATAATGTGGACTATTTTTTCCAATGTGCATCACTTTGCATTTGTCCACATTAAATTTTATCTGGCATTTAGATGCTCAGTCTTCCAATTTCACAGTCTGCATGCGTTTTAACAACTGTGGAGAGCTGTGTCATTTTCAGATTTAATCACCTCATTCATCATTTCCTTTTCTAGATCATTTATAAATATGTTGAATAGCACCAGTCCCAGTACAGATCCCTGGGGCACTCCACTATTCACCCTCCTCCATTGGGAGAAATGGCAATTTAACCCTACCCTCTGTAGGCAATTAGGGACGTAAATGATAGTATCCTATAATCCGTATGTGTGACTCCCTGACCTGCCCATGCCCCTTCCAGGTCTGGAAGTTGCATGCTCTGGAATTTGAGCACACAATTAATAGAATAGCGACTAAGGGCAGTTATGTGCATAATTGCCAATTCGTGCCAATTGAGGTCAAATATAATCAATAATTGACTGTTAACTCCAATTAACAGCCATTTATTGAATTAAGTTATGCATCCAACTGACCTTTAATCTATAACTTGAACATGCAAATTTGCATGCTAGTCAGAAATTTGATCACACAAGTTTATAGAATGAGAGGGTTGGTGGGTAACTCTATAGCAGCATGCCTCTATATATATACCCCGAGGGTGCCTATATGATCCCTATTCTATAAAGGAAAATAAACACCTAATTTCCTTTATAGGCATAATGTGTGAAATATGCACCTATAATTTAAGCGCAAGCACTTATGCCAACACTAGAGCTAAGTGAGATAAGTGTGTAACTTATAGATTTCTCTAAGTGACATGCTTAACCCTTATTTGTCCCGATTAGATTGTAAGCTCTGTCAAGCAGGGACTGTCTCTTACATGTTCAGTGTACAGTGCTATAGAAATGATAAGTAGTAGTAATAGTAGTTGTGAGTGCCGTCCATTCTTTGCCCAGACTCTGCCTACGTGTATGTCTAATACGTACTATGTAAGATATGTGCATATAGAATAACGCTTAGGCAGCATTTTGACAATTATGCATGTATGTGCACACATACATACATATGTCCAATTACTCTAATCATTTATGCATGTCATTGATGTATAAATGTTAGCATCCGCTTGCTAGGATTACCCCCCCGTGATGCCTGAACTCATGATCCTGTGAGAATAGTGTGGTAGTTCAGGTACCATACAGTTCAAATTCAGTTTCATAGTGTAGGAAGAAAACATAGCAGCTGTTCCAGAGGCAACATCCCTTTAGACAACACGTGTGTACTGGGGAAAAAGAATCAAGGAACAATACTTCAGGTTGATGGGAGCTGTCACTGGCTCCTGGACCTTACAACAAAAAAAAATTGACTTAAGCTGTAAATGTTTGTTAGATCAGACTATGAATCACAATGTCAGTCACTGACTCTTTACAAGACTAGCTGGATGACAGAGTGCCCTGAATGACTTGACTGTATAGCTTGGTTGTCACTAACTCAAACCTGTAGTCTACTAGCATTCCCTATACTACTAACTGTCAAACAGAGAAGGGCAATCAATCAAATGAATGTACTTTAAATGGTAAACCTTATCTGCTCTCTGACGTTCAGGATATGTTGAACTGTTTCTATTTTTCAAGAGCTTAGGGTTTTATTTCCTTTGGTTCTATGGGATTATACTTCATTCCCTTTAGAGGGCGCCATGGTCGAGGGATTCACTGTGTCTGCAACATTTTACCTCTCTGTGCTTTAGTTTTTTTGCCTGATACAAATGAGACATTTTCACTTTCCTCCATAGTTCACAATTTTGACTCTCTGCTTCTGGATTCATTTTTAATTGTTCTTTGTGCATCCCACAGACATGCAAATTGTTTAATTTGTGTCCTTCTAGCTTCCAACCGTGCTAACATTTTGTGATAACAAGGTCCATTTACTTCCTTCTGTAGACATGTTGGAGCCCTTCATTCTTAAAGTTATGGACATTATACTGTAGAAGGGTGGCACATTTACTGGTGTTGATTGTAAAACTGTGTTTTACTAACAGTAAAATTTTGTTTTAAGGTATGCCATGTGGATGAACCAACCCCAATTGCATGCAAACACTGACACACACATTTATATAAGCTCTAATGTTGGTGTAAATATTCCAATATTCAGCATTATTTAACTGGCCAGGAATGGATCTTGGCTGGTTAAATAGCATTTAGCCGGCTAACCACTAATATTCAGTGGGAGATAGCCGGTTATCTACACTAAATATTTCTGGTTAGCGCATAGCAGCTACGTACTGGCTACATTGCGCAATATAACTGGCTAGCTATGAAAACTGAAGCGCTGGCCAGCTAAGTTTAGTGGACAAATCAGACCACCTAATTAGTAGTCCTATCTTTGGCCACTATAAATTTAACTGGCCAATGCTGAATATTCACTTAGGGGTCCTTTTACTAAGCTGTGGGAACTAGGTTCCTGCGGTAGCAGCAGGGGCTGTTTTTCCCATGTGCCAGATCCCTTTTTACCACAACGGGTAAGGGCCCCCCCCAAAAAAATGGCCATGTGGCAAGATAACTCTTACCGCATGGCCATGCAGCGGGGAGTTCATACTGCTACCCATCAAGGTGGTGGTAATGGTCCCACAGTAACCCGGCAATAACAAGGCAGTGCAAGGCAATGTCTGATTACTGCTGGTTTAGTGGTGCATTAGAAAACATTTTTTTCCAGAGTGCCAAAAATGGTGCGTGTTCAAGCCGGAACTATCACCGGCGGCTGCGTTGGGCCTGTAGTAGTTCCAATTTAGTGTCTGGTAAGCCCATGTTGGGCTTACCGACACTTTATAAAAGGGCTCCTTAGCCGGTTAAGTTTGTGCTGGCAAAAAAACCCCCAAACTGGATATTCAGTGCCAGTCAGTGGAAACGGCCTGGCATTAAATATCCAGGATCATCGCCGATCGCAGCACTTATGCGGGCTGCCTCCTGCAGTCTGAATATCGGTCCCTCTGTTTATACATGTGTAGTTTATAAAATAAATGTGTATATTGTAACTGTTTCTCTATTCAGCCCATACTATACCCCTGAGAATGCATTTATATTTTATTTATTTATTTATTGCATTTGTATCCCACATTTTCCCACCTATTACATTACATTACCATAAGTGTATAGTTTATATGTCACAACCCGAGGGTGAGAGGGTATTATATATAACTATACAACAAAACAAAACTCTCTCATGTAATGACAAAAAATAGTAATTTCAACAATAGACTAAAGATTCTGTGGAGTGCATTAATCTCATCCCATGGCTTTTTCTACCATCTCTATGCTGATGACTCCCAAATCTATCTTTCTACCCCTGATATCTCACCTTGCATCCAAACCAAAGTTTCAGCGTGCTTGTCTGACATTGCTGTCTGGATGTCTCAACGCCACCTGAAATTAAACATGACCAAAACCGAGCTTCTCATTTCCCCCCAAACCCACCTCCCCACTCCCCCCGTTTTCTATTTCTGTTGATGGCTCTCTCATTCTCCCTGTCTCCTCAGCTCGAAACCTTGGGGTCATCTTTGACTCTTCTTTCTCCTTCTCTGCTCATATCCAGCAGATCGCCAAGACCTGTCGTTTCTTTCTTTACAACATCCGTAAAATCCGCCCCTTTCTTTCCAAGCACTCTACCAAAACCCTCATCCACACCCTTGTCACCTCTCGTTTAGACTACTGCAATCTGCTTCTTGTTGGTCTCCCACTTAGTCACCTCTCCCCTCTCCAATCGGTTCAAAACTCTGTTGCCCATCTTGTCTTCCGCCAGGGTCGCTTTACTCATTCTACCCCTCTCCTCAAGTCGCTTCACTGGCTCCCTATCCGTTTTCGCATCCTGTTCAAACTTCTTCTACTAACCTATAAATGTACTCACTCTGCTGCTCCCCAGTATCTCTCCACACTCGTCCTTCCCTACACCCCTTCCCGTGCACTCAGCTCCATGGATAAATCCTTCTTATCTGTTCCCTTCTCCACTACTGCCAACTCCAGACTTCGCGCCTTCTGTCTCGCTGCACCCTACGCCTGGAATAAACTTCCTGAGCCCCTACGTCTTGCCCCATCCTTGGCCACCTTTAATTCTAGACTGAAAGCCCACCTCTTTAAAATTGCTTTTGACTCGTAACCACTTGTAACCACTCGCCTCCACCTACCCTCCTCTCCTCCTTCCTGTACACATTAATTGATTTGATTTGCTTACTTTATTTTTTGTCTAGTTCCAAAATGAATGAAAAGATGCTAAAAGCTCAACAGAATCAGCTCGGGATCCATATAGCATGTGAAAGTCAAAAGAGTAACTTCGTTTTCAAGTGCAGATACAAAGCAACAAGTGGGTCATCGGTCAAACACACCAACTTCGGCCAAGGTTTCGCTAGTAACACTGTGTCAAGGCGTAAGTAACCATAAAGGTTCACAATATGAGCATGCTTCTTGGTTGCTTCCTGCTTGTTGCTTTGTATCTGCACTTGAAAGCTAAGTTACTCTTTTGACTTTCACATGCTATATGGATCCCGAGCTGATTCTGTTGAGCTTTTAGCATCTTTTCATTCATTTTGGAACTAAAAGGGTTTTTGCCTGTGATGATATAATTCCCAGCAGAAGCTTTCTCAACCCTTGTTATTACTAAATGACTACTTGGATTGGAGGTTGGGTTAAATTCAGAGGCTTTCCCCTTAATTCCCTTTAAAACAGATGCACTCCACAGAATCTTTAGTCTATTGTTGAAATTACTATTTTTTGCCATTACATGAGAGAATGTTGTTTTGTTGTATAGTTTATAGTTTATTACATTTCATGTGCCGCTTTACGTAAAAATGTATCAAAGTGGTTCAGAATATAATACAAGGGCATCCTTGGGATATAAATGTCAAACCTTCTCAATCTACATATAAGATGGACGACTATATTCTGAGTTTTTCTTAGCTTCTGAAGTAAGTTTTTTGCACAACCAAGGTACAAATATTGCAATAGTCAAGTTTTTGAAGATTAAAGACTACTAATAGCTGGAATTTTTCTTGTATACAAAATTTCCATATACTTTTTAAATTATTCTTAAGCCAGAAACATTTTCTCACGACACCATTTACCTGGGTTTCCCATGACAAGTTATAATCCAAAATAATGCCCACTATTTTCGAGGACGATTCTAATTTATAAGTAAGGCCATTCAATGTTATAGGAACGATTTTCAGAGGACTGTCCTTATGGCCAATTAAGAAAAACTTTGTTTTCTCACTGTTGAGTTTTAGACATTATTATGCATTTAAGCAGACAGCATATTCATACGGTCTTCTAAGCCGTACTAGCGATTCCCATGTGGCAAATGAGAGAAAGCCCATAGGAATTGAATGGGCTTCCTCTCATTTACGACACAGTAATCGCTAGCGAGGCTTTGTAAAGAGGCCCTAACTTCAGTATCATATACTCGAATCCTGTTGTTACTGGAATCAGAATCGTAATATCATCTGCATACATAAAAACTATGTAATCAGCTGCTTCAAGCTTATGTCCCAAGGATTCCATTACTATGTTAAAAAGAATCGGGGAGAGCGGGGAACCTAGAGAGACCCCGCAAAATGCATTTTCAGAGTAAACTCCATCCATCTTTGCTGAATAGGATCTCAGTGTAAGAAAGCCCCTGAACCAGGTTAATTCATTTCCTGTAATTCCAATATCGGTCAAGATATTTAACAATAAGCTATGATCCACAACATTGAATGCACTCGATAAATCGAACTGCAGAATAAGGGCAGTCTTTCCCTCACTCAACAAGGTGTTTATCTCAAATAGCAACACACATAATAAGGTCTCAGTGCTAAAATTACGGAATCCTGACTGTGACCAATGTAAAAAAATAAAATTTTCCAAAAGAAGTTGTCAGCTGAATGGTAACTAGGGCTTCCAGAAGATTAGTCATAAATGGTATTGAAGCCACTGGTCTATAATTACTTATAGCCACCCAGGATTCAGACTTATTCTTCAGAATAGGAGTTAGAATAATTTCTTCCATATAATGGGGAAGACCTTGATCCAACAAAATAGTCAACATAGCACACATGGGAGTATATGTGATCTTATAGGTGCTCCTACATACAGGCCCGTAAACAGCAGCAGTTTCATCACAAGCCTTTTCCACATATAAAACAGACTTTATATGTGGAGGAATAGCCTAGTGGTTAGTGTAGTGGACTTTGATTCTTGGGAACTGAGTTCAATTCCCACTGCAGCTCCTTATGACTCTGGGCAAGTCACATAACCCTCCATTGCCCCTGATACAAAATAAGTACTTGAATATATGTAAACTACTTTGAATGTAGTTGCAAAAACCTCAGAAAGGCAGTATATCAAGTCCTATTTCCCTTTCCCTTTATAAGATTGTCCCTATGATGCTTTCTTCTAAATTCCAGAACTTTATCCTAGCCTGACAGCAAGTGGCAGTATGAAGGTTATTGGTGATTTTGTGTGAAAGTCACTTGTCTTGGATACATTTTTACATCATACTGCCCCTTATATAAATGAACAGAAGAAACCAATATCCCTAATAGTTAAGTTTATGAACAGGGTATTGAAAGAGGATTTCTGCCCTGTGTTCCATTCACTGTAATGTTTTGCTATCAACTGAATATTCTATCAGTTTTATAAGTTTCTTTACTCCCTTTGCTCTTCTAATACCATCCCTCATTCTTTCGGACCAATAATTTGGTGCCAGTCCTGGATTTACTGGTTGACAATTTTTCTGCCTCTTCCCCCTCCTTTCAATGCACATAGAGTTGAGTGATTGCATGGAAGATGGTGACATAGCTGTCCATCTATTTTCTCTTTGCTCAGAGAGAGAGAGAGAGAGAGACTTTGGGGGGTTTCTGTTTGCACTGCCTTGAGCATTCGCAGAAATGTGTAAACCGAATGAACATTTTCAAACATGCCCCAGCTGTTGTACATAACATATAATTGTGGTTTAAGTCAGGAAACAGAGGTTAGTATATAGAATATATTGTAGAACTTTGAAGCAGATTGAGCTTTTTAGTCTGGAATATCATTTTGCTCTGAGATCTTTCAATTGGGAGTTTAAGGACAGGTTGAGTTCATAGATGTTTCTAACCAGAGAGCATATATTGGGGTACAGTGGTTGTAAATACACATGTTAATTATAAACATGCCTTCATCTGCCTTGAAAATCAAAACAATCAAAACTTCATAGAGTATGTGAGCTGCCGAATCCAGTGAAAGCCCTATGCTCCTTTCTAGTCAGTTGGTGGTTTAAAATAGCATCAAATCATGTATATTAAATTGTTTTTAAGTTTATAACAATGGTCCTCATGGTAACAGGTTCTGGTGACAGATAATTGCCCCTTACCTTAGATCTGAGATATCTAACTATAGTAGAGAGTGACTGTCTGACATTTGTCTGCTTCCATGGGAACAGTCACTTAAACAAGGTGCATCCAGCACTATTCCCTGTTTCTGTAATTGAATCCTAAAGAAATAATCAGGATTTAAGGTGAATTTCATTGGTTTGCAGTAAGGGCTGGATGAACATGATACAGACAGGGATAGGCCCATATCTAGATATAGTTCTACCCCATGCGACTTGCCACTGTCCTCCTCCTCACCCTGCCTGCATCACCGCTGCCAATGAGAAGAGACTGTGGGATAGGAACAATTTTTGCACCTCTCTATATTTGAGCCGTGTGGCTCCACTGCTCATATAGCTTTTGGCATGGTGTTGGACAGGGGCTTCACAAGGCAATCTGCTGCCTAAGGGGAAGGATGAGATAGTGTCTCTCCCAAAAGCACCCAAAAAGTTGGGCCTTCTCAGGGAGCAAGAGGGACTGTTTTGCTCTGAATATCAGAGAGGTGTTTGCCCCAAGAAAAAGAAAGTAACTTGTATTATTTCAGTGCTCCATCTTGTTGAGATACATGACTTCTGCTCTGACCTTGTTATTGGGGGGTAAAAATATTGTTTCTTAGTCTCAGCTCAAGAAAGAGCCCTTTATGGTCCTATTTCTCTTCTCTTTCGAAGCATTGGTTATATCAGAGAGTGTATGGGATGAATCCTATTACATCTGCTCTTGACCCTTGTCCTACCCCTTGGGTTTCATCATTACTCTGAGGCTGCTGAGTTTCTCCTTTCTTTAGTTACACAGAGTTTAGAGAGGGAGAAGATACTTTCTCTACTAAAACAACCAAGTGGATGACCAATTTTGAAAAAGATATTTGATCCTTTGGATCCCAATTCTTATTGTCCAATTTCTAATTTGTGATTTTTGGCTAAGCTTTTTTTCAGATACAAGAGTTGTATCTGAAAAAAAGCTTACATTGCCGCTGCAAAGATGTAAGCAAATAATTCTTTGCTTACATTGCCGCTGCAGGCTTTGGAAGTGTCCATTTTGACTCATTTGGATCATGACATCCAATTACTTTACCATACAAGAAAATTTGTTTTCTTTTTAACCTTTTGGAACATCACAAGACTCCTGAGGCAGGCGCACAGGCGCTGAAACACAGCTGCTGTGTCAAGTCACTTGATGCTCATTAATAAAGACTTTGTAACGACATACATCTCCCTGGGTTATTGAAAGAGCCAGATCATCCTACTCCTTTTTTTTGCTGCACTACTGTTACATAGGAATTAAGGGTTCCTCCATCTCCAGTGGCTGCACCTGGGTAGACCACCAGTATTGACATCCAGTGGTAGCTAGTTCAAATCCCACTGCTGCTCCTTGTGATCTTGGGCAAGTCACTTAACTCTCCATTGCCTCAGTTACAAAATTAGGCTGTGAACCCTCCAGCAACAGAGAAATACCCAGTTTACCTGAATGTAACTTACCTTGAGCTACTACTGAAAAAGGTGTGAACAAAATCCAAATAAAGAAATATACTATAGCTGCCACTAGCATAGACCTGTGTGTGCTCACTCATGTTGGTGTACATTTTTTGCACTCAGCCTATTTGCTTATTATTTGGTAACTGTGTTGGGACATTTTTGCATTACACTTGCATTAGAAAACTGTGCGCTAAGCTTTAGTGCACAGCTCTAACCCAAGCTTATTAAATTGACCCCTTTGTCTTGTATTAAAAGTTTGAAAATTCCCTCTATTTGTCTAGATATTTTGTCTGTGAGTGACAGAATTGGTCTGCCAAGAGGTTTCCAGGTTTGTGAATTTTAGGTAGATTATAGTATGAAAAAAAAATGTGGGGGTCAAGTACCTGGTGACATTACAGTTGATTCTTTAGATCTGTCTCAAGGAAGATTGGTTTCTTTTGGGCTATCTCATGCAGGGTTGTTGGTGACTCTCGCTTGTACTAGTGATAGGATGTTTTTGCTTAGATAATACTTTAGGAATAGAAAAAGGTATTTCTTGATACCAAACTGTTGGTGTTTTCTGATATTTGTTGTGAAACTCAGAAGAGATGGAGACAGTTTCTTCTGCTCCATTAGGGATTACTTCAATTAAGATCTTCTTTGTACCTAACATTTCATTTCAAATGTATTATTAATGATCGGACTTCTAGATGTATATTTTAGGAATCTTCATATCTTACTACCTTTTTGGTTATTAAGAAAGGTTTGAGGGTAGATTTTCCTTCTGAGGCTGTGCAGTTGGGTTTCTTGAAAACAATTTCTCTCTGTAGCTTATATGCAACTAATTGTTTCTTGATGTTTTGTTACTTTGTATAGAAAAAAATCACAAGCCTGCCCTGGAGATCATGTTAGCCAATTTGGCGTTGGAGAGAACATGACAGGAGTGACTAGGCATTATTCCTGCCCTGACTACCCACTAGATCACCTGGGATGAATGGTAGGCCTGAGAGGGCCCATGGGTGGGTCCAGGAAGGGGCTTGTTCTGTGAGTGTAAAGGGAAGGAGAGAGTGCATTCTGTGTGCAGGTAGGGGAAAGGGCGAGCAAGGGGAACCAGCATAAATTTTTGATTCCAGCCAAAAAATGCACTGACATTTTCTACCAAAACTTAAACAAGGCATAACATGAGCTTTGGCAGGTTTCGGCGCCAAATCCAAAACCTAAACTGAAACCGAATTAGATCAGCCTATATTTGGTTCTTTTGTAATGGTAGACCTATGCTGAGTTTAAGCAAATTTTCTTGAAAATTTCTTCCTTTCTTTTTCTATTGTTTTTCAGCTTTTCTGTATAAGTATATTTAGTTGGTTAAATATGTTAAATTCACTACAAAAAAAAAATAGAAATTAAAAAAAAAACAGGTCCCTGCCCTCACCATTACAAAACTTCCCCACTTGCTGCCCCCCCCCCCCCCCCGATCCTCTAGACCTTCTTACCCTGTTTATGTCTTAAGTCTTCATAGACAGCATCCCTGAGCCACTAACACCAGCATCCTGTACATGCTCAGTTGTCGGCATCAGCAGATCAAGGACATTGCCTCTGAGTCTGACTGCTGAGTTTGGTAGAAGGATATTCTAGCTGAGTTTGTAGAAGGGTATTCTAGCTGCCTCTGGAGAAGGTCCTCAGCTGGCAGTGCTTGGGGATACCCACCGGCTACAGCAAGGGTCAGGGCCAGTGTTAGATATGCTGGGGCCCAGAGCAGCAAATAAGGAAGGAGACCCCTGACCCCCTCTCCTCCCCGCCTCTTGATATTGTCACCTGACATTACTACCACACACTGACAGATGATCACCAAACATAGAAAAAAGGGTCAGAAATTAGAAATTTAAAAAATGTAGGTAAAAATTGAACTGGGAACCCCAAGAAGTTAAACTTGACATTCACTGCAACATTGGAGAAATAAAAACATTTCCTTTTCTACTGAACACAATACAAAGACATCTGCTATGCAAATTTTCAAAACTAACATATTCCAGTTAATAAATGGAAAATAAAATATCTTTTTTTCTACCTTTCATGTCTGGACATTTTATTTTTCTATCATGTTGGTCCCAGTTTCTCTTTTTTGCTTTCCTATCTGTGTTATCCTCATTCTTCTTCTAGAAGCTGCTGTCCATTTTCTCCTCTCCACATCTTGCTCCATTCTGTCACTACACCTGTCTGACATATTGATCTTCTTCTTTTAGCTCTTTCTACCTGTTTTCTTTTCTACCTCTTTGTCCACTCAAATTTCACACTCTCATACACTTCTTTTTTACTTTTCAACTATCAAGTTTCCATCTCCTTCTCTGACCCCTAACTCTGCCATTTCCCACCTCATGCCTTTCCCAGCCTCCTTCCATCTTTCATCTACTTCCCACTACTACTCTGCGCTCACTATCCTCCTTTCAGTCATCTCCTTGCCACCCCAACTTGACCTCTCCCACATGGTTCCATCATCCCTAGCCTTCACCCTCCTCCCAAACTTGTAGCCCAGCATCTACTCCCTCTCTCTGTACCCTCCCCACCATCCTAGCTTGACATCTCTTTGTCCCTTCCACTCCACCCTCAAGCATTTTCCTGTGCCTTCTCTCTTCCCTCCCCATGGTGCAGCATCTCTCCTGTCATCCCTCCATACCTTCTCCTACAGTATCTTTCCTGCTGTCCTCCCTTCCTTCTCTGTAGTTCAGTATCTCTCCCTTTCTCTTTCCTCCTCCCCATTGCCCAGCATCTCTCCTTCACTCCCTTCTGACCCTAGATCCAGCATCTGTTTCTTTTTATTCCTTCTTCCCCTGTGCAATATCTTTCTCTCCATCCCCTCGCCATGCCCAATATTTCTTTCTCTCTTCCTTCGTCTCTCCTATTTCCATTCATCTCTCTCTCCCTCCCTTGCACCCCGGGTCCATCATGTCTCCCTCTCTCTTCCTCCCTCCCATTGTCCACCATTTGTCTCTCTCCCCTTCCCCTCTGCCTCCAGATCCAGTATTACACGCCATCCATCAAACTCTTCCTCCTGGTCAAGCATTTCTCTCTCAATCCCCACCCACAGTCCAGTATCTCCTTCCCTCCCCCAATCTACCTTAACTGGTGTCTTCATGGGGTTCACTGGCAGTGGCAGCAGTTCACTCCCACTGCCTGTGGCTGATCCTGAAGCCTTCCCTCTGCTGTGATGCAACTTCCGGTTTCTACCTAGGTGGACCGTACCAGAGGGAAGACTTTGGGGTCAGCTTCAGCAATAGGAGTGAACCACTGCCACTAAGAGTGACTCCCCCATGAAAAAAGACATGTGTTAAGATAGACTGGGGGAGGAAGGAAATGCTGGGCCACATGGACCTCCTGTAGCTGTGGGGTTCAATCTGAACTCTCTCCCCACCCCCACCAAAACAATATACAAGGGTACATGGCTGCTGGGTGGGCCTGAACCCAAACTGGATAGGCCCAGGCCTACTTGTAGCTATGCCATTGCTAACAATATCAGTAACAGCAGGGAACCTCTATCTGTGCTCCATGTCTTTCCTGTCCTGCTGGTCTCTGTGCACATTTTCATTGTATATTTCAGAGGATTTATAATGGGGATTTACAGTGTCTACTCACTTGCTTCCATAAGTCCCCTATTTAGTAGGATCCCACTTTTGTTATTAAGAAGTAGGAATGGGTCCTCCATGACAAAAGTTGTCATGGACAGACATTTCAATATCAGCAAATAGAGGAGGCAAGTGCAGTATTTTCAACAAATCTAGGTGCCCTTTTACTAAGGCGTGCTGAAAAATGGCCTGCGGTAGCGTAGACCTGTGTTTTGGGCACGCACAGAATAATTTTTCAGTGCACTTGTAAAAAAAGCCTTTTTAAAATTTTTGCCGAAAATGGATGTGCAGCAAAATGAAAATTGATGCGCGTCCATTTTTGGTCTGAGACCTTACCACCAGCCATTGATCTAGTGGTAAGGTCTCACATGGTAACTGGGCAATTACCGCCCATGCGCCGGAAAATAAAAATATTTTCTGGCGCGTGTAGTGGGCACGCATAAAAAATGAAATTACCACACGGATCATAATTGCCACACGTTGGGTGCGCATAGGCGCATAGACAGCTTAGTACAAGGGCCCCCTAGTTGCTAGTTCTTGTGCTATGTCTTCACTTTTTTTCCCCCCAAATATCATCATCAGAAAAATAAATAGCTCCATTCTTGCTAAAGGACCCTCTCTCTCTTTTTTAGGAAATGTGATAATTCAGGTTACCTCAGCATTAGCGCCAGCCTTCATTAAATCAAAGGTTATATTCTACATGAAACGTTCTTGATTTATTTCTGATATTGTTCTCTCACCCTCACTGAGACCAGCACTCATAGACCAAACATTTTAGCAATGTTTCAAAGGGCAGCTGAACCTTAGCTTCCACAGGTGCACAGTAATGAATGAAACCTCTGTATTGTCCTGCAAAGGGGGAAAATGTTTTTGTCACATAATTTTCAAGCAAGATATTGTTAAAGATATATGTCATTTTTTTTGTAGGTTGGATTTTTTTTCAGTGTTTTATGTAATGAGCTATATTTCTTCCCTCAGTGGTACAATTGTGACTGTGTTAAAGACAAGTTGTTTTTCCAAAGCAGTGTGACAGCATTTGGGGGCGGAAGAAATGGGGCCTCAAAGCAAACAGGAGAAACTGTTGGACGTGGGCGCTGGGGATTTGGGAAGGATGTGAAGTCGCAGGATATTCAACTGCAGCAAATTACTTCATTGAACAAGTGGGGCAACCTTCTCTGACCTCTCACCTTAAAAGTAGAGGTGAACAGGAAGTCAAGGGTTAAGTAGGCTTTTAAAATTTATAACTAGGCTTTCCTACAAGGTAATACATAAACCTTCAAAGTCACAAACAATCCCCTGCCTTCCCATGGCCAGAGCTGGTAAAAGTAGAAAGAATCACAGAGTATACACAGCCTTGTATAATCTTTTCCCAGAGCTTTCAAACTTTAATATGGGGGAGGATGGGGAATAGATCTAGCTGTAAGTCTAAAAATTTGTAGCCTGCATGTGAATCCAAAGCAAACATCAATGAACAGATATCGTCCATCATCTTTTGTATTGTTTTCATTCCACAAAAGCTACAGCTGCAAAAACGTCGTGAATTTAGATCTCACCCTATGTGTTAAAGAGCACAGATCTGTTTTAAAAGGTCTTTAGGGTAAATCCTTGGATAAATTAATTATTTGGTGCATTTTGGCATATTAGTCTTGAGTCTACAAAATTGAGAAATTTTTTGTTTTCTCACAGAATTGGGCTTTGAGAAGGTAATCCAGTGTGCACTCTTCATATATGAGAAAATACATTAGGTGTATATATTTGAGTGTGTATACAAAATTATAAGTCTATATATCTATTTAAGAAGTCAGTATTTAGCTGAATGGTTGTATACAACTTTAAACATATAAAATATGAGGAAATATGAGAGTAATTTTACAATAATGCACCTAAGTTAATTGGGCGGGAAAACATCTATTGTGGCCCTATTTGCAGGGGCGGAGCAAGGGCAGGACACAAACTTACATGTATAACATTTAGAATACTGTAAGCTAAGTACATATCTATGGCATTTAAGTACTAACACGCAAGCTCTTGCCTGGTGTAAGTGCAAGAACCTAAATGTGAGGCGCATTAATACCCAGTTAAGCTACAAGTCTATAAAGAAAAACAGACACCTACATTCTTTTATAGAACAAGCTTCTACCAGGAGTCCTCTGGGCACCTAATTGAAGGTGCCCTGATATAGAATTTCATTAAACTTGAGCATGAGCGATATGAGGAGAAGCAGGGCAGGCAGTGGGAGTGAACCGCGATGGAGGACGACTTCTGCTGGTGGGATCTTGGGGACCGCCACCAGCTAGGGTATGTGGGGTTGAGGCGGAGGGGGGGGGGGGGCCAGAGAGCAGCGAGGAGACAGGCAAAATGTGCTCCCCCCTACCCCCCGCAAACCTTGAAGTCTGGCTACATAGCTGGTTATGCTAGTATTCTCTAAAGAAAAGTATTCTGTAAGTTACTTGCATAAGTGGGAGTCACACCCATATATATGCTCCCTTGCAATTACACACTATGCCACTTATGCATGCCATTATAAAATAATGCTTAGGTACCCTTCTAGCACTTTCATGGGTGAGTTATATTTATATACATAGATGCTCATATTCTATACATTTACATGTGCCTAGATTATAGAATTGCCCTTTATATGTTTAAAGTTATACGTATTTTTTCATGGCAGAAAAACTTACAAGTGCCATGTTGAAAATAATTCACCCAATATTCAAAGCGATTTAAGCAGGCAGGAGACGTTTCTTCCCGTTTTCATCACCTGTGGTTGCCTGACCCCCTACATTCAGCGGCACTAAACTGGGCAGGTAAAAAGGTTAAAAGTGGGCAGGTTGGGGCAGTACAAGGGAAGGTTAGCTGTGCGAGTACCAGCACTGTATATTGGACAGGATCCGCATTGAAAATTTTTTGCTTTTGCCCTGATCCCCCTCTCATCTCTCAAGATGAGGTCCATAAACCCCCTCCCAACCCCCCCCCCCCCAATATGGTGCTTAGCCCCCCCTCTCAACCTTCCTCCCCACATGTCCAAACCTCTTCCCATATGCAACCCCACATACCAGTCAGGAAAGGACCCCCAAGACCTACCTGACCTCCCTGGTGGTCCAATGGGGTGATAGAGGTGACAGCAAAGCCCACTTTCTCCTGCCCTTAGCAGCTGCCTTCAGAAAATGGCAGCCACAATCTCTCAAGGCAACTTTGCGGTATAAGAAAATTCAAAATTTTTATGAGGGTCCCAGTCGATATTCGTCGTGGCCCACATAACTGTCTTATGCAGGCCCTATCTGAATTTTGGCTGAGACCTGAATAGTTCTGGCAGCCAAGGCCCTTGTAATTAGGCCCAGAAATTCAGTGCTGATTCCAGGACATGGCCCAACACTGTATACCTGGACTTAAATCTGCCCGCGGCTGTCAATATTTAAAAAAACACTGGGATGCACTGGGTGGGTTGAGGTGCCACTCCGCCATTTTGAAGATGGCAGCCTGGAGAAGCAGGAGCAAGTGGGCATCACTCCTGCTTCCAAAAAGAGGTATGGGGTATAGGGGGTGGGTATAGTTCACGAGGGCAACTATCATGACGGAGAGAGGAGGTCCAGGCCAGGCTGGGCCTGACCTTGCAAGGGGGTGAACTGGACCATCAGGCTGTTTTGTTACTGGGGGAGGGAGGAGAGGAGGGCCAGGAGTATCACTGGTCCACAAGGGCATTTTATAAGATTTAAGGGGGTGCAGGGGCAGGGCTGATACTCAGGTGGGGGCATTAGACAACCAGCAATATGTTTGTGGGGTGGGAGGACCAGGAAGAGGTGTTGGTTGTGTGAGGGTAAGAGGCTTACAATAGCATGCTTTTTTAAAATGTCAACTTTCCTTTCTTGCCTGAGCCAATCACAGCTCAGGCACTAAAAGGAAAGTTCACATATTTTGCACTAAGTAGCAGATTTGCCGTGATTTTAACAAGACATGAATTCGCATGCTCATTACTTTGAGCGTGCCGCAGCAATTTCACTTTATTAGTTTCACAGTATAGTTTAGTCTGTCCTACGAAACTTTGAGCATCGGTCTCGGAGCCATATACTTTTATTGAAAGTATAAACCCACACGGATCTACTTCACAAAAATATAAGGAGAAAACTCAGAAAAACCACGTGAAGATTCAGCACTACTCTTTTTAGAGGGAGGATGAGATCCCTTTCAAAAAAAAGAGTGGTTTTAAATCTTCACGTGGGTTTTGTGAGTTTTCGCCATATACTTTTATTCCAGCTCTGGGGATGCTGTACATGTATGTGGCTGAAGTATGTCCATAGGTTTGTATTTTTAACCTATGTGCATATTTTGCAACTCTGCCTGCACATCACTAGAACTAGATCCCTAAACATGCTACACCTGGGTTACTTACAAGGACAAGCCTACTTGTCATAATACATTATTGTACATAGGGGCCATTTTTTTAACAGGCCTTTATGTATGTACTGTATGAAAACATATACTGCAGGGTTGCCAGGTGGAAAATTTTTTTCCCACCCAATCCAGCCTAAAAACAGCCCAAAACCCGCCCAAACTCAAACCCCGCCCCTGACACCCCCACCCCCGCATCATCACCCCCGCCCCCACCATCATCAACCCCGCCCTCACCATCATCGCCCCCGCCTCCCTCGTCATCGGCCCCGCCCAAAACATCACTAACCCCGCCCCCGCAGCCAAAAAAACCGCCTGAAAACCGCCCAAAAGAAAAAAAAGAAGCCCAAAAAACCGCAACCCGCCGCGGGCAAAAATTTCCCGCGGCGGGTTGCGGAAAACCGCCCAATTGGGCGGTAAAACCGCCTACCTGGCAACACTGATGTAATGTAAGCCCTCAGGGGTGCTCTCAGATGTGCAGCAGCCCTCCTATGGCTCCTGCCTGGCCTCACCAGCCTTTTGCTTCAGTGAACAACCTTGAAACTAGACTTCTCTATGACTCCGGTGACTCGTGCCTCTATGTTTGGGCCCCCTCTTTCCCTCAGGGTGACCTCTTCATTAACCTCTAGTTCTGGACCTGCCTCTCCCACTGTATCTCCTGGTAACCAACCCCCTTACCAGTTCTTCTGGTGGGCCCCCCGGGTCACCCTTCTCTGGAAGATAGCACGGATTCCTCTGCTTTCAGAAATATGCAAATTAGCTGAGTAAATGTAAATTCCATTTATTAGAGCTAGGCTTCAGTCTTGTGGGAACCTTTCTTTCCAACTATTATTCGTTTACTACAAATTCACTCCCTGAGCCTCTTTACTGTGGAACACCTGGGTCTCAGGGTATAACAGCTAGCACCCCTGGATAGGACCTTCTTTACTCTCATTAACCTTACGGTCCTATCCTCCACCCCATGGCTGTTTGTTCTTTTTAAACATCTCACAGTTCCCACATCAGTACTTTGGGGACTTCTTACCCCAGGATTTTCAGCCTGCTTCTCAGTACTTGGCACACACAGTCCTGGAACACACAATCCACCCTCCTCAGTACTTGGGACACACAGTCCAGGCTTCAGGTCTCCAGGTTCCCATCTCTTCTCCTTCGGGCAAAATCTCCCTCCTCTACTGAGAGGAAGCTATTTATGAGGTGTCCAATAAACCTCCCCACCTCTTGAGACCTCGCCCCTCTGGTTCCAGAATGATCTGGGTCTAGAAGTCTCTTCTCACTCCCCCAGCTATCTCCCTGGAGCTCCCTCTACTGGCCCATGCAAGTCAATACTCAGCTAGATCACTGGAGCTCCCTCTAGTGACCAGAATGGGCATTTTCCCAGTTTTCAGTGGGAGAGCGCCCTCTGGTGGCCTCCTCAAGTAAGGGCAGACATAGTGTTTATCACAGTACTTGTGAAAAAGCCTTTATAAAATTACCCTGTACTGCAGGGGTTCTCAACCCAGTCCTCAGGGAACCCCAAGCCGGTCTGGGTTTCACGTTATCCACAATGAATATGAAATGGAGACAGTGCATCCAAATATGCATATTCATTGTGAATATCTTGAAAACCAGATTGGCTTGGGGTTTCCAGAGGACTGGATTGAGAAATCCTTCTTTAGTGGCTGAAATTCACTGTGATATATAAGTGTTTTCCCACCCTTGCTCCACCCAAAAAACCTGTTATTTTTCAAAACATATAAGATTGTAAAATGTTATACATATAACCACGATATAACAAAAGAGAGGGAACAAAGTACAAACTAAAGTCCAAACAAAAAAAACAGCACCACAGGCCTTTAAAAATGGAACACAGTTCTTTAATGAATGAGCCTTGACAAAAAGACCCGACACGGGCCGTGTTTCGGTGACTAGCACCTGCGTCAGGGGTCACAGTGATGACGTGGAAAACTTGGGGAAAAACTCGAATATATTCCTCTACAATATATTATTCCTTACCCCACGTCTCATGTAGTAAAAGCTACAAAGCACCAAGGCACTTTCACTTTCTGTATCAAAATGGATACAGAAAGTGAAAGTGCCTTGGTGCTTTGTAGCTTTTACTACATGAGACGTGGGGTAAGGAATAATATATTGTAGAGGAATATATTCGAGTTTTTCCCCAAGTTTTCCACGTCATCACTGTGACCCCTGACGCAGGTGCTAGTCACCGAAACACGGCCCGTGTCGGGTCTTTTTGTCAAGGCTCATTCATTAAAGAACTGTGTTCCATTTTTAAAGGCCCGTGGTGCTGTTTTTTTTGTTTATACATATAACCAACACATTTTTCTAAAAAATAAAAAAAGCACCTAGATAGATAGATAGTATATGTATACTTGTATGTGTATGTTTAAGAAAAATGAAACAGTTTGTATTTAGTAGTCGTATCTCCAACCTAAATAATTATGATTTTAAGAAATGCTCCACTCAGATTCAAATTTTGTATCAAATCATTGTGCCTACCAGTATTTGAGGAGCTAAACTTAGAACAGAAATGGATTTGTGTTATTGTGAATGATCTTAGACCATAAAAATATAGCACTTACTCAAAATTTGTGCTACTCTCTTAAATGTTGTGAGACTTTCCTGTAAGTCTGCTGTTCCTGCCTTCCATTCTATATAAATCCCAGTTAGGGACAGAAATAGGCTAAACGCCTCCTGGGATACTCAGCCAGCAGGAACACAAACTAAATTGTGAATGAAATTAGAGAAGAAAGTAGGCATTATAAAATTGATGTTATTATCCATCTAGGAGCAAATGACCTGGCTTGAAAGATCACCTCTGCATTTCAAAGAGACTTCCAAATTTTGGGAAGTCAGTTCTAGTCAGTTCTATAGCACTTTCAGAATTCTACCTGCTCATTGTAAGGGATAAGAAAGGCAGGGCCGCCAAGAGGGGGGCCTGGCGCCAGGGTCTCTCTCCTTCTCCTGCTCCTGGGCCTCTGGCGCTGCAGTCTCCAGTCTTACCTGCCTGCCCTCGGCTCTGTCGACAGCCCCCCTCCGTCCGCCACCGGGCCCCCTGCATTCAAATCGGCAGCGCCTCACCTCTGTGTGAAAGCGGCAGATCGCCTCCCTTTGGGCTTCCCTCACTGTGTCCCGCCCTCATCTGATGTAGCTTCCTGTTTCCGTGAGGGTGGGGCACAGGGAGAGGTGACAGTGGTAGCGATTGGGGGGGCGGCGGCAGGGGGGGCCTGGCTCAGTCTCTCGGCGGCCCTGAAGAAAGGCAGCATCAGATAATCAGTTTTTGCATGTGGCTTCAAACCTGGGACAAGCATCAAGGCTTTAGATATATAAGAGCCCTTATACTAAGCTACAGTAGGCATTAGCATGTGCCTACTGTGTGGCAAAAAGCACTGCTACAGCATGTGCTGAGGTGTCCCGCATTAATGTGTCCATCAGTGCATGCTAATCCCGTGCTGAAAAATATTATTTATTTTTCAGCACAGGAGGTATGGCAATAGGTGGAGAGTAGGTGTGCCCTGCACTAATCGGGTAGCATGGGCACATTGCTGCCTGCTGCCCGATAACCATAGGGTTAGCGTGGGAGCCCTTAACGTTAACAAATAGGTGTCAGTAAGGGATCCCATGGTAATGGCCACAAGCTAATTAGAAAATTAGCACTTGGCCACTAAAGAAACAAATGGAAATGTAGCCATTTTAATGCCACGCTAAAAGTGACCTCAGTACACAGAAAACCCATTCACTGACAATAACACAGGCCACCTTTTAGCGTGGCTTTAGTAAAAGGGTCCCATAGGCAGCTGGGACTATAGATGGAAGAACAAGAGGCTGCAATGATGGACTACATCTTTATGTGGCAGGAAAAAAGATCCTAAGTGAACACTTCAATCAGTACGTGGACAGATGTTTAAAATAGAGGAAAGGGGTGGAAAGAGGGAGAAAATAAGTTCAGGATGTCACCCTCAGCAAAAGCATTATGGTGGTGGGGAAATAATAAGAGAAATGATCCTCACACACAGTAACAAATTGCAAGAGGAGACCAGAATAAACACATTACAAAAGAAAAGTAAACAATCTAAAAATTGATGGAATTCTATGAGCACAAATGAGTACACTCTAGATAATAAAATTTCTGATCTAGAAGCCCTAATGGTGGAAATAGACTTGGACACTGTGCCCATTTACAGAGATGAGGTTCAATGAGTCTCATTGAAGGGATTTTTTCATATCTGGTTATAACCTATTCAGGAGAGATGGAGCTGGCAAAAAAGGGGGGAGACGAAGACATCACTGTATGCCAAAAACAACATTGAAGCCACTGAACTGAAGGGGGCGTAGGGAAAAGAGGAAGCCCCATGGATTTGGTTTGAAAGAGGAGATTGCACTTTTCATCCATACTGGTATAATCTACAGACCTCTGACTCTAACAGAAGAACTGGAAAGTGAGCTGATCTGTAATATTGCAAAGGTGGGAATGAAAGGCTAATCAGCACTGATAATTAGTACTCAACCAATTAGCGGTACTAATTGACTTTAATTAGAATTTGCAAGCACAACTTTCTAGACATATTCTACAACATGATTCATGTAAATTCTGATGTGTGCAACCAAAAAGGGGGCATGGCCATGGGTGTGGAATGGGTGGGTTGTCTATTATGGAATTCACCCGATCTGTGACTAAGTTAGGCACAGGTATTTAGGCCTGGTTGTAGGTGGCATAAGTGGAATGCTTAAATGTTAGTTGCAAGAATGGCACATGAGCATATTCTATACACTATGTCTAACTTTAGGCATAGTTTATAGAGTCGCCCTAAGCATGTGATTTTTTGGCGCCCCTTTTTTAAGGTGCCATTTGTAGAATTTGGCCTATAGTGTATATGGATTTTCCAGAGGCATTTGAAAACTCTCAGGAGAGACCTAGGTTTTCAGAAGGTACTTGACAAGGTCTCTCACAAGATACTCTTGATAAATTAAAAAGTTACGGGGTTGTAGGCAATATCCTATACTGAACTGGGAATGCGGTTAAAAGACAGAAAACACTGAGTAAGACTAAATGGTCTATTTTCTCAATGGACAAAGGTGAATAGAGGAGTGCTCATGGATCTGTACAGGGAACCGTTTATAAATGATTTGGAAATAGAAACTAGTTGTTAAATCATAAGCATAAAGGCCAAAACAGCAAACAGAATGTTGGGAGCTATTAGAAAAAAAATGGTGACTAAAACATAATGCCTTTGTATCACTCCATGGTCCTACCCACGTCAAGTATTGTGAGTGATTCTGATCGCTGCACCTGAAAAAAAGATATCATGGAACAAGAATAAGTACATAGAAAGGTGATCATAATAATAAAGGGAATGGAACAACTCCCCTATGAATAAAAGCTAAAGAGGTTAGGACTGATCTTCCATTTTCTGAACTAGGCCCTGCTGTTCATTCAAGAGTCTATCTGTTAGTGCTGTGGCCTAGTGGTTAGTGCAGTGGACTTTGATCTTGAGGAACTGGGTTTGATTTCCCACTGCAACTTCTTGTGACTCTGGGCAAGTCACTTAACCCTCCATTGCCCCAGGTACAAATAAGTACCTGTATATTGTGAAGAGCAAAGAAACTACACGCCCCAGAAGGCAGTGCAGCACCAGAGAGATTCAGAACCAAGGAACTACAAAGCCCAGAAGGCAGGGCAACGTCAGAGAAGCCAGGAGCTAAGAAACTACAAGCCCCAGAAGGCAGTGCAGCACCAGCAGACAGACCAGGGGAAGGGAGAAGAATCTATGCAAGTGGGGGAGGAGCCGGGGTGTGATTGGGAGATGGAATCAGATGGGGGAAGGGAGGAGCCCCTAGACCGGGAGGAAGGGGAGGAGAGAATGGAACTGGAGGAGGAGAAAGGAGGGGAGAAGGAGGAGGAAATGGAAGTGCTGGTGGAGAGCTCTTAAAGTGAGTTATGAACTGAACTGGAGAGAGTGAATGAAGCCTTGGTGAATTGACCCGGTGGGTGGATGTCAGGTGGTTTTGTGCTGACAAATGAGGGAGGTGGGTCATTAGGTCTAAGAGTGAGACAGTGACTTAGACCATATTGCCATTGAATGGAACTGTTTAATTTCATTTCTAAGATGAACTGTGTTTGAAGGCAATGCTAAACTAAACTGTGTTTGAAAGCAGTGCTAAAACTGAATTGAGGAGGAAAACATTGCTAACTGAACTGAATTGTGAGCAGTGCTCATTAACTGTGGGAAAGAGCAGTGCTACTAAGTACTGGATTAGAAGCAGTGCTGGGGGAAAGCAGGGCCAAAGTGAACTGTGTGGAAAGCAGGCCCAAGCTGAACTATATTGCAAGCAGGGCTCCCATGAACTGTGTTTAAAAGTGGAGCTACACTGAGGAGAGGGAAAGGCCTGTGAAGCCTTAAAGCAGAGTAAATGTACTCAGGAGCTAATAAAGCACTTCTGGTGATTTGCCTGTTGTCCGGAGACCCTGATTGCAGACTGTCGACTCGGGAGTGAAGGGCGTGCTTGGTAAAGAAAGGAAGAGACTGAGAAAGAGTGGTGCGGATCTGGCGGCTGAGCATGACAATATACTATGTAAACCTCTTTGAACCAAGTTGCAAAAACCACAGAAAGGTGATATATCAAGTCCCATTCCTTTTCTCTTTTAGGACGGTTTGAGCCTTTTCTACTCTCCTTTCTAATACTCTTGGCTGTTAAGTTTCTACCTCAAGAGAAAGTTTCAGTTTAAAACTGGGGATTGTACACTATCCTGCTTATAATCGAAATAGAAAAACGCCTATATTGCGACCCAAATCGGGAGATGGGCGTCTTTCTCCTGTGGGCGCACAAATCGGTATAATCGAAAGCCGATTTTGGGCATTTCCAACTGCAATCCGTTGCGGAAACGGGTAAAGTTGACGGGGGCGTGTCAGAGGCGTGGTGAAGGCAGAACTGGGGCGTGGTTATTGGCCAAGAAGAAATGGGCGTCTTTAGCTGATAATCGAAAAAAAAAGGCGTTTTTACCACGATTTCGGGTCACTTTTTTGGGACCCTTTTTCACGAACAAGTCCCAAAAAAGTGCCCCAAATGCCCAGATGACCACCGGAGGGAATTGGGGACGACCTCCCCGGACTCCCCCAGTGGTCATTAACCCCCTCCCACCAAATAAAAAACCCACTTTAAAAACTTTTTTTTCCATCCTTAATGCCAGCCTCAAATGCCGTACCCACCTCCATGACAGCAGAATGTGTTCTATCCTGTGACAGCCTTTCCCTGGTTCTAATGTGGCTCTCGGGTGAGTGTGACACCTTTTCTGTTATGCGCACTGCAGAGTCACATCAGCAATGCATTGTGGTGGGTGTAGGGTATTGGGCTCCGTGATTCCACTAGCTTGTGGCAAATGCTCACGATGTTGGAAGGCTCTACTCCCGTGGTGCTTTTCCCCCTGCTTACTGGGTCAGAATGTGCCCTGTTTTGTTTCCGGTAGTCCATGAGGTAGTGGCCATTTTTGTAAGCCAGTTTTAGAACCCTTTCACGTGTTAGCCACGTTACAGAACTTAGTTCTTACCTTGAATGTGGCTGAAAGAGGGCAGTGTATACCATTCTGCCAGCTCTGACCTACTGCTCATCTCAGTACCAGGGAGACTCGTTGCCAGTGGGGCACAACCTCTGATCTGCAGTTAACTGTGAGTAAGCGTGCTTATTCCAATAAAGGACGTTTTTGGAGAGATTAGTCTTCAGGTGTCAACTGGTGTGCCAATGTTATATAGCAGCAACAAGTCCTAGAGGCCTGCATGTATGCAGGTCCCTGGAGCACTTTTAGTGGGTACCGCAGTGCACTTCAGCCAGGTGGACCCAGGCCCATCCCCCCCTACCTGTAACACTTGTGCTGGTAAATGGGAGGTCTCCAAAACCCACTCTACCCACATGTAGGTGCCCCCTTCACCCCTAAGAGCTATGGTAGTGTTGTACATTTGTGGGTAGTGGGTTTTGGGGGAGGGGTGTTGAGGGCTCAGCACCCATGGTAAGGGAGCTATGCATGTGGGAGCTGTTTCTGAAGTCCACCGCACTGACCTCTAGGGTGCCCAGTTGGTGTCCTGGCATATCAGGAGGGCCAGTGTACTATGAATCCTGGCCCCTCCTATGACCAAATGGCTCGGATTAGGACGTTTTTGAGCTGGGCGTTTTTAGTTTCCATTATCGCTAAAAAAAACAAATGCCCAGCTCAAAAACGTCCATTTTTCCGAAAATACGGTCTATCCCGTCTCTTCACGTACCCGTTTTCGGACATAGACACCCATGGAGATAGGCGTTCGCGTTCGATTATGCCCCTCCATGGAAACTAGTTAAAAATGCTTGCTTCTCTCTTTTATTTTTATTTTTTTCTAAGACTGAACTAGGCCCTGCTGCTCTTTCTAGAGTCTATCTGTTAATGCTGTGGCAGAAAATTCAAGTTTTAAAACTGTGGGGGAAATGGTATGGAGACTAGCTAATAAAGTTTGCTTTTTTTTAAATTCTAACCATGTTTGTCAATATCCTACAATTCCTCTTTTAAACCCAATCTTTAAGTTACCAAACACAGTGCAAAATAATGTTACTTAGCAGAGACATGTCCTCTTCTCTCAGAACTTCTCAGAAAGAAAGTTAAGTGTGACCTTTCCTCTCTATATAATTTGGATTCTATGGAGACTGCTTCAGACAAACCCTTTGAAGCTAGACAAGTAATCAGATTGCCCTTAGTAACCTTTGCAAGTATTCTACTTCCTCACACCTTAATTAACACCTTAGTCAGGTCAGTAGCAGTGCTACTGCTCCAGCAGGCAAAGAACAGAAAATGACTTTCTTTTAGGACAGTTTGAGCCTTGCTACTCTCCTTTCTAATACTCTTGGCTGTTACGTTTCTATCTCAAGAGAAAGTTTCAGTTTAAAACTATGGGTAAACGGATTGTGTACACAGAAACTAGTTAATAATGCTTGCTTCTCTCTTTTATTTTTAATTTTTTCTAAGACTGTGAACTAGGCCTTGCTATTCTTTCTAGGGTCTATCTGTTAGTGCTGTGGCAGAAAATTCAAGTTTTAAAACTATAGGGGAAAGGGTATGGCGACTAGCTAATAAAGTTTCCTTTTTTTTTTTTTAAATTCTAACTATGTTTATCAACATCCTACAATTCCTCTTTTAAACCTGGTCTTTAAGTTACCAAGCACAGAACAAAATAATGTCTCTTACTAGAGAAATGTCCTCTTCTCTCAGAACTTCCCAGAAAGTGGGACTGATATTTTCTTTTTCTGAGAGAGGGTTCTGTTTTGTTGACAGAGGTCAGATGGGACAGAGGTAGGAGACAGAGAGAAAGTACAGGAGGCGGAGAAAGGAGGTGGCCACCGAAAGCAGTATGGGCAGCGTTTGCAAAGGTGCAATCACCAGTTTTGCCTGCTGCTCCAACTGCTCACTGTCACCAACTGCACACATGGAGTTGCTTACCTTTTCAGTTTTGTTTTTCTATCCTGCATTCCAACGATGACGGGTTTCTCGCCAGCCGCTTGCTCTGATGTTCACGGGGTGTTTTCTTGAGCCTCAGATGGGCTTTCCAGTTGGCCGGTGGCATTGCTTGGCCTACCTGAATGCTGGCTCCTGTGCACAGTGTGACTGAGTGAGTGATGGTGAGCGGCAGGGACCCATTTTTTGTTTTGTTGTCCCTTCTCCTCCCCTTGTGAGAGGTGCCGCAGCTGGCACCAGGTGCAGTATGGTCACGCCAGCAATGGAATGATGGGGATTCAGCATGCGGCATTATTTTGCTCTGGCCCTGAGCATTGGTTTTTCCCTGACTCTGGTCTGACAATTTTGACCTCATGCGGCAGCTTGGGGTGATCCATGTTGTTTGAGTGCCATGGCCGGGTTCACTTTGGCTTTTGGGTTGTCCCTGTGGTTTTCTGTGTGCTGCACTCAGCTCCGGTTCACTCCACCCCTCCTGTCCCATGTTCGATGCAGCAGCATGTCCTCGCGCTTGGTATTTGCTGTGTTTGTTCTCCACAAGGCTGTGGGTCCAGATGGGATGCACAATGGGTTATGACCCGAGTTGTTCAGAGCCTTGATGGATACACGGTGACAGGGCATTTTCTAGCAGGCGGAGAGGGGAGTGGTGCACCAGTAACACATGGGGGGATGCTGTGGTTTCATGCAGGGCCGCTGAGAGGGGGGGCAGGGGGGACAAAATTCCACGGTCCCGGGCCTCCAAGGGGGGGCCCGGCGCCGGAGTCAGGCCACCGGCGCTGCAGTCCCCGGTCTCACCTGCCTGCCTCCTCAGCTTCGGGCCCCCTGCATTCGAAGCGACAGTCACAGATCATCTCTCTTTGGGCCTTCCCTCCCTGTGTCCTGCCCTCGCAGAAACCAGAAGTTACATCAGATGAGGGCGGGACACAGGGAGGGAAGGCCAGAATAGAGGCGATCTGCGACTGCCACTTTGAATGCAGGGGGCCTGGAGCTGTGGAGGCAGGCAGGTGAGACCGGGTTCTGCAGCGGCGGGGGGAGCGATGGGGGTCGCAGTGGTGGGGCGAGGGTGGAGGCGGGGCTGCCTTGCCCCGGGCCCGGCCTAGTCTCTCAGTGGCCCTGGTTTCATGCAGGCGTCCTGCTGTGTGTGCACTGTTGGCATGACTGAATTTGGAGTCATTGTGTTTCCCTTTGCGGAGGTGTGTATGGCGATTGTGTGCGGCTCCTTTCTGGGCAGTAGCAGGGCTGCCGGGTTCTTCTGTGACCCCTACAGCACGATGCACGAGCAAATGGTGTTCTCTGTATTGGAATGCACATCTGCACGAGGGATGGATGCTTGCAAGGCACTTGTAGGGAGGGCAGTGCTGGAAAGGGACAGTGCTAGATGCACATGCTAGCGGCTGGCTGCATCAAGGCCCAGAAAATAGAACATGGCATATAGGGCACACAGAGCAGAAGGCAGACAGACACATAGCTGCAGCAGTTTTTTACAGCTGCAAGGGGGGGGGGGGGGGAGAGTGCAAGAGCTCCCCTCCCCCACAACAAAAGGCTGTATCATTGGCAGGTCCAGGCAGATAGAAGAAAGGCACTAGGCATGCATGACAGAGGTACACTACCGTCGACCCGCTCCTGGCTACAGACCGGTTTATTACCATTGATATTACTGCTAAGAAATACGTACATTTCACGTTACAACTGTTTAAGGGACACAATTGTGGCTATCTTGTGTGTATCACCATTTCAGATGTGCTATGAACTCATTGGCCTATTGCAAATTTGCTGCGGTACTAATTTTAAACTGGAATGTGCGGGACAGGGTTAGTCAGTAATTTTTGCTGCAAGGCATTGACGCTTCACAACTGAGTACACCTTCCTTTGTGGTGTTGTTCCCATAATGTGAATCCACAGGTCTAAGCTTTAGACAGCTAGCGTTTGAAGACATCCTAATAACCTCTAAAGTATTATTGAACATGTTGACAGGCAACATAACCCCCCCCCCCCCCCTTCTGGATGAAGGAGGTTACCCTTCTTTATATCCAGCCATAAGACTCAGGCCCAAATGGTGTCATGTACCTCATGGCTACTACGGTAGCATGGGTCGACGTAGATGCTTCAGCGCAGTTTGGACGAATTATAGGAAGGCATGTCCATAGTCGGCTATTGAAACTGCCATGAGGGTAGCCACTGCTTGTCTCAGGTACTCAGATATTTATGGACATTTAGGGCAAGGCCAACTTAGGGCAATCACTTCCATCTACTCAAGCCACATTCATGCATGACAGGATACTCTCATAATCCTTGCCAAAACAATACGTGCTGAGAACATATCTCTTAATGCTTTTCCTTAGCTTTCTTGTACAGATAGGCCTCCAGCAAATGACAGAAGTACCTGCTAAGTGTTCCAAGACAGTGGCCTGGACACAAGAATCATCACCCAATCAGCCTTCCGGGCATTGCAGGCAAGGGAAGCGTCAGGCGGATCTTACTTGCAGAGGCTGCAGGTATGCGCTGACAGTCATGGCCTTGGCAATTAACTGAGAGCAGGTAGATGCAGTATTAGCCTTTCCACTCTTGTTACAGCCCTGTCTGCTCTCTGAGTAGCGGTTAATAGAAGTTAGGTTACAAACACTTAAGTCAGTATTTTCATCAACAGCATTAGTGCACATATTACCCAACATCCATGGCTGACTGTATGCTTATATGGAGGTGGCAAGACACACTGAAGCCTTATCAAAGGGCATGATGGCATGTATGGCGTTAAGCAGTGGATGGCACTCACATAAGGCAGCAAGGGAACTTCGATATCCATACTGAAATAAGTGGGCTCGACAGCTCTGCTGAGAAAAAGTTAGAGGCCATTTTATGCCGGGTTCATCCCTTGCTGTATAGGTCATTCATCTGCAAAAAAGGGGCCATAGGCATGGCACAGCTGGTAGTGGGTAGCACAGGACCTTTTCAAGATCTAGATGGCTGGGACAATACATTTGCATTGGGATACAAAGTTTCAAATATACAAACCCGTTTGCATTGGTGGCTTTTCTGGGTTGAAAGAGAGTTATGCTTTTCGGCTGTGGTAACAACCCACTTTTCCTATCCCGGTTAGTTTGCTTTATTCTTTCAAATGAAAATACATATTGGCACTGCGCAAAGGATGATATTAATACATAAGCATTATAGTTGTAGTAACAAACACTTTCTTTTCAGTATATGACAAACAGGCAGTAGGGCGTGCTGTGAAATACAGTTCATGCTGTTGCTGTTCCTACATTTTGCATTTTGCAGCATTTAGGACAACCTAGGTAGTAACTTTCCTAGTGCTCCATTCCGCAGGTAATTACAACATCAGTTACCCCATCTTAGGTTCCATACTAATAGTAACTGGTTGAGAATTCTGGTATTGTTCCTTCACTTTTCTGCAGCATTTATGCCTACCTCTGTAGCCACTTTCCGTGCCACGGTAGATAATTATCTCTCTTGCACCATTGGGTAATGTTTGGTACTTACGGCATTAGTTTACCCTAGCATTGGGTGGTAACCTGTGTTGCAAGCAGGGTATCATTCTGCCCCGTTTCATAATTACAGCATTTATCCATCATGACTTCCCCTGTTGCAGCATTGGCTTGACACACCTTCCTGTTCGAAACTTTACCGATCAAATGCAAGCGCTATTCTTCCTTACATACACTTGCTTACTGTATTAAAATTTCATGCTCTTGGGCACTGGGGTTTATATATTTCTCTCCTGCAATAACTTAGTCTTATTATAGGCATGCCATCTAAATGTATAGCTTGCTAAGCCCTCAGTGCCAGTGGAACAGTTTCGATAAGATTATACAGACTGGCTTGTGCATAGAATCAGGCTGCTTCACCAGGATCTTGCATAATAGGGAGGTATCAGGATATGGAGAGTTACATGCCACCACAGGAGAAACCCGAGGGCATGAGGTCACCGCAACACATCATAGCTAGGCAGTTCTATGGTTTATGGTATACCCCTCTGGTTCCCCATGTTCTTACAAAATCTTACACTCCAGTTATGCTGTTCCTTACAGTACAAATATATGCAAATACATTTTCTTCCATTTGTTAATAGTTTCAACAGGTCGACTTCACCTTGGTAACATGGCATAGGCTTCACTGCGAGCATAGCAGGTGCTTGGAACATTACAATGCAGATGGTTCAACATGTGAGTTCACTGGGAAATAGTCAGCCTGGGGATACTGCAGCTTGGAACAAAACATGTGCTAATAGCTTAAGCATCTTAGACATTTATTTATTTATTTTCAGCATTTGATATACTGTAAGTGATCCCTGAGACGACTATGTGGTTTACAATTTGTATTACAGGCAGTGGCGTTCCTAGGCTGGCTGACACCCAGGGCGGATCGCCGATGCGCCCTTCCCCCCCCCCCGGGTGCAGCACGGCCCTCCGGTGAAATTACACCCCCCCTGGGTGCAGCGCGACCCCCCCAGTGAAATTACACCCCCTGGTGCATTTTTACCTGCTGGGGGGGGGTGCCGCACGCCTGTCGGCTCCGAGTCCACTTGTTCCCTGCTGCTCCCTCTGCTCCGGAACAGGAAGTAACCTGTTCCGTGCAGAGGGAGCAGCAGGGAGGGAACGAGCGGACTCGGCCAACAGGCGTGCGGCACCCCCCCCCCCCCAGCGGCGTGCACCCGGGGCGGACTGCCCCCACCGCCCCCCCTTGGTACGCCACTGATTACAGGTACTTTGCACTATCCCTAATGAGCTCACATTCTAAGTTATATATTGTATCTGGGACAATGGAAGGCTGGGTGACTTGCCCAGGGTTGCACGGAGCTACAGAAGGAATTGAATCCGGTTACCCGGGATCTCAACCCACTGTCGACCATCAAGATTATCTTGATTGATTCACTGGGATACCAAAAGGAAGCTGTTCATGGAAACATCTTGTAAAAGGCTTCCTCTGCAAAGACACCATCTTCAGTAGATAATCTTCTATGGAGAAGTCTCTGTGCTAATAGCTTCAGCATCTTGACTTCATCTAGGATTATTCAGCTGGGATGGCCCAGGTTGTAGTTGTAGTCATAGTAGGGGATGTTCAAGAGTTGCTAAGGATGACTCTTGGTCGATGTTTGATACTGCAGGATTGAATCAGCCTCATACAGGGTGGCTGTTCGGGAATGCCGAGAATGAGTTTAGTGCACTGACTCTCACAGGTTACACAGATTTGCTTTGGATATGGCGATGCTCTACCAGCCGTTCTACAGATTGTTCTAGGAGGAGGGGATAGGAAAGAAAACTGTAAGGCTGGTATACAAAAAGCCATGCTACTTCCTACAACACAAGGAGGTCCGCAAAGGCAGGGGCAATGAATAGTCACACATGCTTAACACACCCATTAGGGGCTAAGTCCTCTTATGTAGACAGATACATAGCAGAGCTGCCTATCAAGGGCTATGAATACCTGGGGGTTTCTTTGGGCAGTGCATACATAAGTGTCAGAGTTGGAAGTGGCCGCAGCTAGGAGTAAGTTTGGTGCTGCTGTCTCGTTCTGTGGCAGTGGGTCCTAGCCTGGTAGAGTACATAGAAGTATGTCTCAGACCAAAGCAAGGTCAAATGTCAAGCGGTTGTTGTCCCATGCTAGCAGTGGCATGGATGGTGACTAAGGCTAAGGACAGTTTCCCCTCTGGTCCATGTCCCAGGCAGAGCAGAAACTATACATCGTGATTAAGGTAAATAGAGGGATCTGTGCAACTCAAAAGGCTAGGCCACTCTGCCCCAAAATGCTCTAGATAGATAATCGAGTCATATATATGATTGCTTATTACTGTAAGATATAGACAGGAATGAAATTATTCGATACTGTGAATGTATTTGCATTATGTAAGTTGTAGAATGCTTCAGCCATAATAAATTCCATGAAAGAAGAGTGCTGGGTGCTGCCTGCCCAGTTTGTGTTAGAAACAATGTTCTTCCTTGTTCCTTGAACCAAGGAGGTTTACAGGACCAACTGATGTTTAACCTGAAGCCTTTTGTGACTGTTTCTGGGTATGTTGGAGCTCTTTTCTTATCAAAAGAATACAGAAGAACCAAACCTCTACAAGAGCACACAAATTAGAACAGAAGAGCAGATACAGCTAAAAATGGAGAAAGAAATCATTAAATATACAGCTTCTGTGGTAATTTCTCCATTTTCAGCCATGTCTGCTCTTCTGTTCTGTTTTGGAGCACTTTTTTTATGAGATTGTTGTCAAATAGCCATCTGGCCGAAAATCCAGTTATAGCCAGTGCCAATGAAAATGTATTTACACCTGATTTTATAGTGTAACTTGACCTGCTTCTATCCCATAGTGGGAAGCATCAGCAAGAACAGAAGATGATCAGTCCTTGTTCATTTCCTTCTGCTAAAAACAAACTGCTGGCCACAGGCTGGTGGGCCTAGCTTAATCCTTTCCTCCCAGGCAATGGAAATCAGGCAGTGCTCCAAAGGCATGCAGTTGAAGAAGAAAGCCTTTGTGAATGGCATCTTAAAAGCAACCAAGCCCTTTACTTAGTTCTTTATTGGCAGCTTAAACTTTTATGGGTTTCTGGTATCTTGGCTTTACACAACCAGTACAAATTTCAGGTGGCTCGGTGGAAGTGAATTTAAAGGGAGGGTGCAAATTCCTATATTAATACTGCATCGTAAAACTATATATTTCATGTCCCTGTTGTGAACACTTTAATGCTCTTTCACAGTATAAGGTAATTAAGGAATTTTTATGGATCTCATTAGCTGTGCTTTTTTGGAACACTGAAAAGCATAATGCTTATTGACAGAAACACAGAATAACATAATTAGCCATAGCGGTGCCTCATTTTCACTATGAAAAGCATCACACCAACACCCACAGAACAGACCCTTCAGCTCTCCAAGAGCTTTTTACTTGTTTGCCAAAACGTACTTCAGCATTGGCTTGAAAACACTTATTTATCTTGAAAACACTTTTTTTTATGATCTGCTCTAATTATTCTCACATCTTCATGATTGAGGAGACTAGCCTAGATTTCTTTCCTTCAGTGTCATTAGACATCTGATGTGATTCGTCTTGTTGCTTTGAAATATCAGTTTATTTAAGAAACATTTTAGTTTTATATCATCTTCAGTCCACGACTCCCCACCATATAACCACGTGCAATAACAAAATCAATGGGGACAATTACTACTACTACTTAACATTTCTAAAGCGCTACTAGGGTTACGCAGCGCTGTACAATTTAACATGGAAGGACAGTCCCTGCTCGAAGAGCTTACAATTCTTTAAAGGGCGCCAAAATTTAGGCGCCAAGATGAAGTGCACTAAACGCTAATTCTGAGCACCCAGATGCCATTATAGAATACTGGAATACGTTAGCATTTACCCAGCAATGTTTAGGCATGCCTACTTATGCAAGGTCAATAGCAGACTTAAATGTACACGTCTAAATGCGGCATTTTAGTGCATAAATATTGATATAGACATGGGGAAGCCACTGCTTGCCCTGGGATTGGTAGCATGGAATGTTGATACTATTTGGGATTCTGTCAGGTACTTGCGACCTGGATAGGCCACTGTTGGAAGCAGGATACTGGGCTAGATGGACCATTGGTCTGACCCAGTATTGTTCTTCTTATGCTCATATGTAACTCCTATGTGTGTAAATGTGGGATCTGCCCATGTCTATCCCAAGAATGCCCCCTTCCATTTGCACATTAAGCAGGTTGTGTGCCTATATTGTAGAATACCTCTGAGTGTGAACCTCACACTTGCAGATGGAACAGTATCATTCAGGTAGATAAGTGCTAGTATTCTATAACTTAAACATAAAATTAGTTCATAGGTTCAACTCAGGGCCACTGAGAGGAGGGGCAGGGCGGTGGTCAAAATTCCCCGGGCCCTGCCTCCAAGGGGGGCACAGCACCTGCCCGGTGCTATCATGGATCTCTTGCTCCTGTGTGCTGCAGAGCAGAGTTATAGCGTTAACTCTGCTCTGCAACCACAGGTCCTTCTTCCTGCCATTTCTTGCGTCCTGTGTAAAGTACTTCCTGTTTGGACACAGCAGGAAGAAGGACCTGTGCAACAGAGTGGAGCTAGCAGGAGAGAAGACAAGCAAGTAAGTAGGCCAGGGGAGGGGGGGGGGGGAGAGAGGTGGCACGGGAGTCCGGGGAAGTGTTTGCCCTAGGCCCAGCTTAGCTTCTCGGCAGCTGTGCTTCAACCATGAAGATCTCCTCTCTCATAGTGCACCAGGTATTCATCAGGATATCGTGTTTCAATCAATCAATCTGCTTCAGGGGAAAATCTTTTTCAAATCACTGTAGATAGAGCTATAAAAAATGTGCACTGCGCTATTCATCAATCTTCATTCTTTTTCTGAATCACTCTAAAGTAGAAGAAAAACATGGTGTCAGAGTGTCTTAACATCACCTCACAGCTGACTTGTTTTGCATTCTAATTGGAGCTGGTGTTAAGATGTGGTGATGTCCTTTCTCAGGTTCCTACATGTACATTGTGGACAAGGAATGTGCAATCATTCAGCTTGTTAGTGTCCCCTAAAAAAATTACTACATGCAAAATCAGTATAATATGAATTAACCCATGAATTAACAGATGTAGTGTAATTTTATAAAAGGGTACCTAGGTTAATTAAGGCAGGAAGATGTCTATTTTATAAAGAAACGAGGGACATTTTCAATATGACGTCTAAGTCCGACTTTGGACGTTTTGCACAAAACGTCCAAAATCCAAATAGGAAAGAAGGTCATTTTCAAAAAAGGAAAAACATCTATATTTTTAAAATCTTTTTGAAAATACTGTTTCGAGCAAGGTTTGTGCTTTGGACATTTTGTGTTTTTTTCCTATTTTCAAAAAAAAAACCCAAAACAAATAAATGCAAAATGTAGAGATTCATGCCATTGGGATGTAGGAGGAGCCAGCATTTTTAGTAGACTTGTAAACCAGACATCCCAGGAAAGCAATGGGGCACACTAGAGGGCACTTCTGTGCACTTCATAAAAATGCTCCCAGGTACACTTCTCACCTTTGCTCCCTTATCTTGTCCCCTGAGACTCCCCAAAACCCATTACTCCCCACTGTACATCATTACAATAGTCCTTTTAGTTGAAGGGGATACCTATATGTAGGTACAGTAGGATTTTGGTGACTTTGGGAGGGGTCACAGTTTCCACCATAAGTGTGACAGGTAGAGGGAGATAGGGACTTGAGTTCCTCATGCCGTGGTGCTGCACCAACTACTACACTACTCCAGGGACCTGCATGCTGCTTTAAAAGACCTGGCTTTAATATCTAAGGCTGTCTTAGAGCCTGATAAATCATATTTGTACTCACATTTTTATTCACAGTGCTTCTTAAGGAGCTGAACTCTCGGCCACTGAGAAAATAGTACTCTCAGTGGCCGAGGGTTCAGCTCCTGTAGTGAAACAGGGGATCTCTGTAGAGCGTTCCCAGGTGATTAAGCCAAAGAGAAGATAAGTGCCTTTTTTGTAACTTCAATAGAGTGTTACTGAAATCCCCCCAAAATAGATAGGGGTAAACGGTATTGATAAGGGTTTAAGTACATGGAGGTTTTTGACTCATGAGGAAGCTCGTAAGATATTTACAAGAAGCAATTTAATCTTCAGTTGTGGATATCAAGCAGACATTCACACTGAACATATCATTCTCCCAAGTGAATGCTGAGCATCTGAAGTCTTTTCCTCCTTAAAACAATATTTCTAATTTGAGAGAGATTTACTTGCTAGTTGTAAGAGTTGAATTAAGTTCTATAGCAAGTACCAGTTGTGGTTTGGATAGATAAACCTCTGCAAAATAGGTTTCAAAAATACTGATTTGGATGTTTTGAGAAGGAAAAATGTCCAAATGGTGCTTTATGACACGTGTTGGACGTTTTTCTCTTTCAAAAATGATCCCCAAAGGCACTTATATGTCTTAATGAAATACAAGCATTGCAGAAACTAGAGTGTGATGGGCCAAGATTGGAAGAAATGTGAAGACTCTTCAGGTAGAGGAAGCAATCATTTATTAATGGGCACGAGACAGCCCTTGTTTCGGCAAGATGCTTGTGTCAAGGGTGTGATCATATAAAAGAATGTTAAATAAAAACAATATTCAATACACTTTTTGGACATCTGAAAAATAGCATTTAGACATCCATATTGCATGGATGTCCAAAAATTGATTTTATAAAGCCAGAATATGGACATCTAACACTGCAGAATAGCTATATGGCAAAGGGAGTGGTCTGAGAGTGTTTTGGATGGACTAGGGAGGGGCCAAAAGATGGATGTCCCACTCTGATTGCAGAAGTGGAAGGGACATCTGTGCTCAAAAAATGGATGTCTGTATTTAAACCTGGTACTTGGCAGGTCCATGTTACAGAAAGTTGCTCTGCTTGAGGAATTCTCCATTAAGGAGGAAATTCATCAAGCAGTTTTAGGGCATTACTGCATTGACAGCCGCTAGTAAATGGAGGGGGGGGGTATATTTTGACACTTTTATTTGTTAAAGATAGGACTGCTATTTATGCGGTACTGTTTAACTGCTTAACTCAGCGCTGACCATTGACACTAACTGGCTACATCGGGCGTTATAGCCGATTAGCCGCTATGTGCTAACCGCAAATATTCAGCGGAGATAACGGCTATCTTCCGCTGAATATTTGCAGTTAGCTGGTTAAATGCTTTTTAAGCGGTCAGTGACCATTGCTGACTGGTTAAATAGAGCTATCAGGGAGGGGGGAATATGAATATAGGTGTGAGTAGTGTCTTGGGATACTACTAAATAATGTCTTAGAATGCACTTAATGATGGATTTTTAAATAAATAGTCTGCCCAATAGCTGTCCTACATCAACATAAATGGAGAAGAACAACAACCAAGGAAGTGCCAACCAAGGGATATTTATTAAAAACAAAGGTCAACTAAAATGACATACAGTCCACAGGGATCTATAAATAAAGGGTACCAAAACTCAACGTAGTCCTATGTTTCGTGCACAGGGCACCTGCCTCAGGAGTCTGAACTTCAGTTGGATTTGTAAGTCCTTTGTACTGTTAAAGGACAGATAAGAACACAACACAATCAAACAGCCACTTACACTATTGGGCTGTGATGGCAAAATGACAACAGCTATAGCTGATGAACAACCTGAACAATTCGTTTTGGCAAAAAACACAAAACAAAACAGAAGACCTGACTCTTGGAGGAGTGGCCTAGTGGTTAGGGTGGTGGACTTTGGTCCTGAGGAACTGAGTTCAATTCCCTGCACAGGTAGCTCCTTGTGACTCTGGGCAAGTCACTTAACCCTCCATTGCCCCATGTAAGCCACATTGAGCATGCCAGAAGAAAACATGAGCTATTCATTAGTAAAAAATCTGCTTTGTGAAGTTACACTAAATCCTGCGAAGAAGCTTCTCAGAGCCTATGCTGCAAACCTTAACACTATCAATTCTGAACACAATAGCAATATTTTTAAAAAGGAAGCAATGAATATATACATAACAGCAATACACGTCCCACTGGAAAATCCAGACAATTTAGACTGATGTAGATCCCCACAGAAACCACATGCCAGAAGACTCTCTCACCTTTGTAGTGTGAAGAGTGCTTCCACCCCAGCAGGCTGGCTTAGAGATGTGCGGTCTGTGTATGGTTGATACTTGGTGAATTCTAAGCCTGGCAAAAGGATTCTGTGTTTTCCCTTTCACCTGGTCTAAAGAGTCTTAAGGCAGATCCTCCGATGCCTGAAAAGACCAGGGTGTCTAAGGAACCGACTGCTGCTCCAGCAGGTATGATAGAAGAGCTCCTTAGCATACTACTACTACTACTATTTAACATTTCTAGAGCGCTACAAAGTGTACGCAGCGCTGTACAAACACAGAAGAAAGACAGTCCCTGCTCAAAGAGCTTACAATCTAATAGACAAAAAGTAAAGCATTTAAATTTAAAATATTTAAGCAGTCAAGCACAAGAGAACAGTCACAGAAGGACAGAAGATGTTGAAGGGTGGTCAGTGTGATTAGGTGTAACTCTGGTTGGAGTAGTGGGAGAAGGTGATAGAAGAATAGAAATGGGTGAGGTAAAGTAATGAGTGGGTTGATAGGGAGGTTATATAAGACATGTCACTCTAGGGGTGGGTGGGTAGAGGGGTAGGGTGGGTAGGATTAAGTCTAAAGCAGGAGAAGGTATTCTCTGCAGCCTATCTGTGAGATGGAAAATGCTCTCTGAAGCTGCTGCTATAAGTTGTTAGTTTTCTCTCCCTGAAAGAGATCCAAGCCACACCCACGAAGTTCAAACTGTCAGTGGGGAGGGTGAGGGGAGGAAATGGCAGTGCTTGATGAAAAAGAGAGCTCAGTTTGATAGGAGATATACTATAGGATGTCATTCTGAGGCCAGGCTAAGTCTAAAGCAGGAGAAGGTATTCTCTGCAGCCTATCTGTGAGATGGAAAATGCTCTCTGAAGCTGCTGCTATAAGCAGGGTTGCCAGGTGGAAAATTTTTTTCCAGCCCACTGGAGCCCAAAAAACAGCCCAAAAACCGCCCAAACACAAACCCCGCCCCTGACACCCCCACCCCCGCGTCATCACCCCCGCCCCCGCCGTCATAAACCCCGCCCCCGCCGTCACCGGCCCCGCCTCCCACGTCACCGGCCCCGCCTCCCCGTCATCGGCCCCGCCTCTTACGTCATCGGCCCCGCCTCCCCGTCATCGGCCCCGCCTCCCCGTCATCGGCCCCGCCTCCCACGTCATCGGCCCCGCCTCCCACGTCACTAACCCCGCCCAAAACGTCATTAACCCCACCCAAAAACGTCACTAACCCCGCCCCCCCCGCGGCCGAAAAAAACCGCCCGAAGCACAAAAACCAGCCCAAAAAACCGCAACCCGCCGCGGGCAAAAATTTCCCGCGGCGGGTCGCGGAAAACCGCCCAATTGGGCGGTAAAACCGCCCACCTGGCAACACTGGCTATAAGTTGTTAGTTTTCTCTCCCTGAAAGAGATCCAAGCCACACCCACGAAGTTCAAACTGTCAGTGGGGAGGGTGAGGGGAGGAAATGGCAGTGCTTGATGAAAAAGAGAGCTCAGTTTGATAGGAGATATACTATAGGATGTCATTCTGAGGCCAGGCTAAGTCTAAAGCAGGAGAAGGTATTCTCTGCAGCCTATCTGTGAGATGGAAAATGCTCTCTGAAACTGCTGCTATAAGTTGTTAGTTTTCTCTCCCTGAAAGAGATCCAAGCCACACCCACGAAGTTCAAACTGTCAGTGGGGAGGGTGAGGGGAGGAAATGGCAGTGCTTGATGAAAAAGAGAGCTCAGTTTGATAGGAGATATACTATAGGATGTCATTCTGAGGCCAGGCTAAGTCTAAAGCAGGAGAAGGTATTCTCTGCAGCCTATCTGTGAGATGGAAAATGCTCTCTGAAGCTGCTGCTATAAGTTGTTAGTTTTCTCTCCCTGAAAGAGATCCAAGCCACACCCACAAAGTTCAAACTGTCAGTGGGGAGGGTGAGGGGAGGAAATGGCAGTGCTTGATGAAAAAGAGAGCTCAGTTTGATAGGAGATATACTATAGGATGTCATTCTGAGGCCAGGCTAAGTCTAAAGCAGGAGAAGGTATTCTCTGCAGCCTATCTGTGAGATGGAAAATGCTCTCTGAAGCTGCTGCTATAAGTTGTTAGTTTTCTCTCCCTGAAAGAGATCCAAGCCACACCCACAAAGTTCAAACTGTCAGTGGGGAGGGTGAGGGGAGGAAATGGCAGTGCTTGATGAAAAAGAGAGCTCAGTTTGATAGGAGATATACTATAGGATGTCATTCTGAGGCCAGGCTAAGTCTAAAGCAGGAGAAGGTATTCTCTGCAGCCTATCTGTGAGATGGAAAATGCTCTCTGAAGCTGCTGCTATAAGTTGTTAGTTTTCTCTCCCTGAAAGAGATCCAAGCCACACCCACGAAGTTCAAACTGTCAGTGGGGAGGGTGAGGGGAGGAAATGGCAGTGCTTGATGAAAAAGAGAGCTCAGTTTGATAGGAGATATACTATAGGATGTCATTCTGAGGCCAGGCTAAGTCTAAAGCAGGAGAAGGTATTCTCTGCAGCCTATCTGTGAGATGGAAAATGCTCTCTGAAGCTGCTGCTATAAGTTGTTAGTTTTCTCTCCCTGAAAGAGATCCAAGCCACACCCACGAAGTTCAAACTGTCAGTGGGGAGGGTGAGGGGAGGAAATGGCAGTGCTTGATGAAAAAGAGAGCTCAGTTTGATAGGAGATATACTATAGGATGTCATTCTGAGGCCAGGCTAAGTCTAAAGCAGGAGAAGGTATTCTCTGCAGCCTATCTGTGAGATGGAAAATGCTCTCATAAAAGCAATGATGCAGAAACAATTAGACAGATGCCCTCAGCAACATCAAACATGACCTAGAAATGTTAGCCCTGCAAGCACAAGCACTGGAGACAAAATTGTTTATGTCAGAACAGAGAGAGCGACAGATTACAATGAATGCAAATACTACAGCTCAGTAAAAAATGCTTTCAAAAACCTGGAAAATCACTGTTGGCAATCCCTTAACGAGGGAGCAGAAGTAAACTTCACAAGAGTGAAGTAGTCTGTATATAGATTGCATACATGTGTAAATGGCAGTTTTAGAAAGCTATTTTACATGTGAAGATCTACATCAGTTTTCAAGGGGGAATGGTTGGGGCATTACATGTCTAGCTTTGGGACAGCTCCATGTTGAAATAGCAAAAGAAAGCACTAAGAGCCTTCAAAATCGGGACAAAGTTACTTTAATTGCATAACTTGGATAACAATCTTCCAAGGATGACCTGACACGGGCCGTGTTTTGGCGCACAGCGCCTGCGTCAGGGGTTGTAGGAGTTGTAATGTCTAGAAATGCTATAGCGAGACTTGCTCCTTTTTCACAAGTATTAGAGAGAAAAAACTGTCCCTTAATACTATAGTCAGTACTTCTTAACATGTAGAAGTTGTGAAATGGCACTTCTATGTGGAAGTGCTGACATTTCCATATGGAAATGTCCAGAAGCTTTTGTAAAATACTGCCAGAGCTGAGCACATCCCAGATGTCTGAATTCAGGTCTCAACATTCTTTATAACACGGGCTTCACATGTATAATTTTAAATTAGTTTTTTCTCCCTCTACGTCATGACACAATTAAGCATTTAGCACTCATGGCTATGTCATCCTCAGAACAATTCAAGGCAATATTCAAAGGCAAGTGTGTGTTTATCTATGCTGCAGAGAGCTGCCTTTTGAAAATGAGTTTGTAGGACCCTGCCAAGAGCAGTGTGAAAATGGCCTCAATTAGTCTTCTTTGTACTGAAAATGAATTGTATACTGTACATATGTGTATATTTTTTGAGATGAATAAACCTATAGAACTGGATTTTGCTTTTGTCTGCCATCTGTATGATTAATATGAATTCCTTGGAAGCAGATGTATTTTTATTTGGAAATGGCATAAGCTCACGAGCTAGAGACAGACAGTGATAATTACATTCAAGAGGTATTCATTCCATGCATCTTCTTTATGGTTTGTAGATCTGACAGTAGCTATTCAAAAACTGCAATTCAGGACATTTTTTAACGTATGCTTGGGTTTCTGATGTAGGTTGTGAAAACTATGCTTTGTTCTATGATTCATCAGCTCATTCCCCTCCTCATAACTCAGTCTTTCTTTGTAACATGTAAAAGGGGAACAAGGCCTTCTGGGATAGAGGAGTGGTACTCAAATGAAAACAAAAGGAAGACAGCTTTTATTGAGTAACTGATAGTTTTGGCGGGGGGGGGGGGGGGGGGGGGGGGGAGGGGGGGAGAGCAAACATGTAATCTGTACTTCTTCCTCAAAGAAAGGAAATAGCCTTGATTATGTATAAATTCTTATTAAATTAATAAATTGTGATCTCCAAAAGAAGGGACTCCAAACATATAGCAATCACTAATAATGAGTACCCATCACATTGCTTATGCAATAAATATTTATTTTAGAAGGACCATGAGTAGGTGGATAGAGCCCAACAATCAGTTGTATCTTCTGGCTCTAATTGTCACACCTATGATCGTCATCAGTCCAAAATTAATTCCATAATTTTTTATCACTTTTTCTTATTTTCAAATTGTGTCATCCTCCGCTTTTTGTAACTTAGTTGAATAAAGATTCACAGTACTTATCTTAAAAAAAAAATTCTTCTCTTGCAAGTCAGGCTGTCCACCTTGAATAATTCAAAGTAACCCCCATCTTATTAAACATGTTTTTTTTTTTTTTTTTTTTTGGGGGGGGGGGGGGGTTGTGGTAGATAAAGAGGCCATTTAGGAAACAGCACCAAATTGTGCAAAGGCCACAATTTGTGTTATTAGTGATAGTATTGTAAATAGTTATTTCCACACATCATTTTATATGTGCAAAACTCCAGTTTGATAGTTAATGAGTCACTTTCATGTAAAATTATGCAAAGTAGTTGATTATGAGTGCATGGAAAACTAGGTCCAAGTGTTGGTGGATTATGAGTTTTTTCCCTGTTCTTTTTAAACTGGAGATATTAGTGTGAATTGTTAATATATATATAAAAAAATTTTAAATAATCAGCCATTGGTGAAAATTATATACAATAGACAGAGAAAAGAATGTCAAGATTGTTAAGCAAGGTTGAAGGTTTATAACCCAGCCACTTTTTTACATCTGAAGAACTCACACTCAGAAAGCAGTTCTGGTATTTAAAGGCAATTTGACTATAATAACCAGGGATACTCAGTGATAAAATTATAGTGGGATATTTTTTTCTTCAAAGTGGTTGACATAAAAAGCTATTCTTAGGTACCCAGGACCAGTACACTACCTTCTGAAAGTACAGATCTCTCCAGACATGCCATATAGACGATAAAGGAGACATTATTTCAGTGTTTGCTTCTGAGATCTAAAAACAGAATTCTTGTTTATTTTTATAGAGAGCATGCGCCATGTAATGTACTTTTTACTATGTAGGAACGTTATCAGTCACACATTTGGAAAGTGGGCAAGTCAAGCAAAGTCTTCCCAGCTACTTTCTTGTTCTTCCAGCACTAGAGGCAATTAAATTGACAGGGACTAGGCATACTCTGTTACCCCCCCCCCCCCTCAATATTCAGATGGCATCAGGCTGCGCGGTGACTGCCCAATGCTGGCGTTCAGACCGGGTATTCAATGCCGACCTGTATCCTGCAGCTGGCATTTAATATCTGGTTTAACTTTTGACTGCAGCAACATAACTGGTTAAGCTGATATTCAGCACTAACCGGTTAAGTGCTTAGTGGCTAAAGATAGGCCTGCTATTTATGCGGCTTATTTTAACTGCTAAACATAGCCGGTTTGGGCTAAATATCCGTGTCTAACCAGCTATGTTGCATGATATTCAGTATATATAACAGGTTGTCTCCTGCTGAATAGCCATGGTTAGGCGCTCAAATGCTATTTACCCGGCCAGGAGCCATTCCTGGCCAGTTAAATAGTTTTGAATATTGGCCAGGCTATTCTTAGTTATTAAGCCCTTACATTTTAGATTGCATTACTGTTACAACTTAGAAAGAATATTTATCTTTTCAGGAGAAGATTGAACCTTGAATAATTACCGAGTCATTTTTTTTTAAATAGAAAAGAGAACATGAAGGATATTTGAAGATTCTTGTCTGTGGATTGTTTGTGAAATATGACCTGAGTGTCACTACAGTCCTTGCAGCAGGAGGAAAAATTTTTCCTGACATGTCCAAATCAATATATGGAAGCATTCCCCTAGGAATTTTCTAGCTGGGCTCCCAATTGGGAATGGCCAGGGAAGGAACTGGGTGAGCATCTTAGATTATTTAAGGCAAATAAATTAGAGACAAATGAAAGGGAGTAACTTGGAGTGTTTCTTAAGCCTTTCATTTGACTGGCGAATCCAAGATAGTCTGGAGGCTTCACCAGGAGGTTTTCCCTGATTCCCAGCTCCAGTGGGATTAATACAGCAGTGGTCTGAGGAAAGAGGTGCTCCCCAAGGGTCTTGGAAGGTGTGGTAGTGTGGACATGGCTCAGAGCTTGGGCTCCTATCAGATACAGACATCAGTTTAAACCAGCAGAAACAGTTGGTATTATTTATTTTTGTTACATTTGTACACTGCGCTTTCCCACTCCCACTCATGGCAGGCTCAATGCGGCTTACATGGGGCAGTGGAGGGTTAAATGACTTGCCCAGAGTCACAAGGAGCTGCCTGTGCCTGAAGTGGGAATCGAACTCAGTTCCTCAGTTCCCCAGGACCAAAGTCCACCACCCTAACCACTAGGCCACTCCTCCACTCCATGCAGTTGGGTTCACTACATAACATAAGCCTGTCTTCTCTCTCAGGCAGGCAAGTTACCTTAACGTAATAATCCTTTAGTGTAAATACAATGGCCCAACAGGCCTGAAAATCAGACACAAAAATGGATTCTAGAAGCCTGTACTTTTTCTCTTGTATACTCTGCCCTATGTATGGTTACCATATGTCCGGATTTACCCCGACATGTCCTCTTTTTGAGGGCATGTCCGGGCAACCAGATGGGTTTTGCCAATCTGCCCCATCTTCCCTGTCTTGTTTCTCCCCTTCTCCTACTTGCGATAATGAAGAACCAACAGGTCCAGACCTCCCGTTAAAATTTCCAGGTAGGGAATGCTTTTGTCCATGGGGTCGGAAACGGCAGTGCATCGCCTTGCATGCATATTATAATAGTAATTATCTCATTATAATAGCTTTGCATTCCATTTTCGTTAGCTGCTACCATGACAGGAAAATGGCTCGGAGAACCCTTTTGTGCATGTCCTGGTTTACTACTTGCTCGCTAAACCGGCTAGAACTAGTTTAAAAACCACGTTGCTGGCTCATTTAGTGCATCTGGCCCTCAGTCTCCCTGATTAGGCATCCTATTTCTACATTCAAATATATGCAGATACTCTACTATGAGGTAAACCTAGGGCACCAGAGTTTGGTAGGTAAAAGAGTAGCTGGCAGAGTCAATTGGGTGGAACAGCATGCCAAACAAACCAATCTCCAGGCCTGTCCCTAAGCTCTCTAATTGCTGATGTTGTGTGACCCCAGAGGTCACCTCATACCACTGCCTATATGGATGGCAGGGATCCCCATGTCCTGTGAGCTGAAGAGAACAATGAATTAGCTGACAGGATGCAGAAGTCTGTATGGTGGCTTTCCCACTGTTCTTTCTTCTTTTCTTGGAGGCCTACACCACAAGTACTTACAAATAGGGATGAGATGTTTGAAATGAATATAGCCTGCCAGTAATAGTGTACTCTTTTTAAAAGAGTGAACACTATATGCATATAGTGTGCTATTTTTGTGCATAGTGCACTCTCTTTTCCATCTAGGGTCTATGCACAACTATCGTGTATGAACAAACTATTGCACATGCACAACCTATCAGGAAAGAGTCCCCACTATGTGCAAAAAGGCCACACTATAGACTAGATTCAGTACATAGTGCTCAAAAACTAGCGCCAAACAAAATCCATGCAGAGCACTATTAATGGCACTCTGAGTTGGGCACTGTTTACAGAATAGAACTTAGAGTCGATTTCCGCGCGAAACTGAAGCCTGGTGTAAATCCTGGCAGGTAAATTAGACATGGATCCCTGGCATTCAGTAATACTGCGTGCAACTTTAGCAAAAGCCCCTGATCTGCTCATGTCCCTTCCCCGGCCCTGCCCCCTTTTATTTTTGTTACATTTGTACCACGCGCTTGGAGACAAGGCGTGAGAAGAAGAAGGAGGTTGAGTGGTAGGTATATGACAGATGTTTCCAAATGCTACATTGCTATTTGCAATGGGGCTTTACATATGGGAGTAACATCATGGGGGAAAAGACTGTTTGGGGAGGTCAGTGATCTCATTTCTAGTTAAGGACCTATATGGCAATAGATATTTCACACTCATCCATGTACCGGCAGTACTCCAATAGATTCAGTACAGATGACCAAGACATCAGGTTACGTAGTATATGATGTAGCCAAGTCTCACCATTACAACTGTTCACTTCCTCCTTCACTGCCAAACTTAGAGAGGTAGCATACAAAAGATTGCATCTGGTCTGAGGGGTTACGTCTGACTGATGTTTTCATTAAACTTTGTCTGCTAGCTTGGGTAGGAGGCTTCATTGTTGTATTGATCAGTTAACCTGAGCCAGGCTGAGTTATTGCTCCTTTTTCTGTAGCCAGGTATAATTAAATACCTGGCCAGCTTCGTGAGGAACAGCCTGGCCAGCAGCAGTGTGTCTGCCTCTGAAAAATTGGGCTGCCTCCTTACAGTGGCCATTTTTCACACTGTTCCCGCATGGATGACATCATGACATTTTGCACATTGATGTTGACACTCAGATTCAGCTTGGATCTAGAATTTCATGCTAAATAGAGTGCGCCATATACAGAATCACACATAGTGCGATTCTACAAAGATTGTGCACCATATTTCAAATTGCACTATGTGCAAAGGTTGGTGTGATTACTTAGCCACTCAGGTCAGTGATCACACCAACATTCACATAATGCATGATTCTATATATGGTGTACTCCCTTTGTGGAATCATGCTAACTCCTTAGATTTTTGGGTGCAGCTTTTTAGGCATCACTTAAAGAATTTACCCCATTGTGTGCACTCTTTAAGAAGATGGTCACTGTTAATGACATTCTTTGGAAATGAAAAAAGTTCCAAAGAAAAATGACATGAAATTTTTCTGAGTGCCCATCCCATGTTACAAAGTTTATCGCCTCAGCTCTTACTGATGTTAGTCTCATGAATTACACAATCAGCATTGGGATGTGCTGGCCCTCCAACCAAATGTCTTGAACCTGCTTGTGGTGCCAACTTTTAAGGAAGAGGAAAAAGAGGGGTAAGTAACAATGTGGGTGGAATACAAGGCTGATTTGCTTTAGATCCCCCAGTACACTTGTACCTGCTCCATAAGTTATCTGTATAATGGATGAATTTTGCCACCAGGCAGTGCCAGTGAATACTGACAAGATGGCATCATTGAAGACAAGCTCCATGAGACCATCAACCACAAATCCTTTTGGAGATGATGTCCAGGAAAACTGGCAAGAGAGAAACAGTGACCATATTTACCATGGAAGGCAAACACCACAAGATCAACCCACCATCACTACACAAAATGGTGTCTAATAAGCAGAAAGAGATTTTGTTGAAGTAAATGACCTGCAGGGTAAAAAAAAAAAGAGGGGTGACAAGGATGGTTAGAGGTGATCACTTGTAGTACAAGTGACAGAGGATTGACTCAGTATATGTGAAAAAGAGAAAGGGAATCAGTCCCTAGAATATGTAAGAGAGTGGATTAGTGCTGGAGTAAGGTTGTATTTGAGAGGGTACAAGTAATGGGAGGAGGTGAGATATAAGTTTGAAGGGAAGAAAAGAGAACGGGGGGCCTTTCGGGACAGAAGAAATAGTGCTATGAGGGTGAGACTGACTAGATCAGGGAAGGATTTCTCTTTCCTCCCAGTCTCATCCATTATCTCCACCCATTATGAATTCTGTTAGTCTTTGGAGAAACATTAACTAGAAATCCTATATTTACAAAAGTATTGTTGCAAGGGAGATATATATCTGACCACAAATGCTTTGCTAGTTTCAGCTATGATTATATAATGTCAATATTTAGTCATGTAGCAAGACTTTATTTGCGGTCAAAGTTTGAAGCAGCTGCTTGGGAAGCTGTGATCTAGTGAGTGGTCTGATGATTACAGTATTGGGATATCATTCACAAAAAGCCTTGGAGCAGCAGTTTAATACCTATTACTGCTGCTGGGCAATAATCAGAATGATTTATAGAGCTAAATCCAAGTTTTCCTGCACAAAATTGCAAGCTTCTCATTGCCTCCCTTTTCTGTGTAGGTAACAGTGGCCAGAGTCAGATAGGATCGAAGAAAATTGAAAATGGAGATTGTATAATCTTTATTCAAAAATGTATGAGTACATTATAACTTTGTTTCACACACCAGCCAAACTCCAGGAGCTGTTTCCTCTCTGGAAAGTATCCTTGGGATTGAAGCCCAGACCAGGAGTTTTATTATTGGCCTCTTTATCACTCAGCACCTTGGGGTTTAGTATTGTTTGCTCTGACCGTGGCTTATTCTTCATATTGGACACAGATCCGTGGGAATTTTAACATTTTTGGTGTCAGTGCTTTTCAGTTCTTTTGGGACTTTTTCTTCTCTTGTCCTGCTTCCATAGCTAGTCAAAATGCAGCTTCAGTTCCTTCTACTCGTTCCCTTCTAGTTCTCTTCTCTGTCCCTCTAGTGATTACCTATCCCCCTCCAATCACTAAGTCCTGTCCATACAACATCACTTCCTTCCCCCCTCTCTATAACTTAATTATTTGCCTCTCACATTTTTCCTTCTGCTCCTCACTTGGTCCATCTCTAGCATGACCCAGCACACCTAGTCTATTTTCAACTGTATTTCTACTATTCTGTTGTATATGCAATTCACAAATGATTCTATTGACTGGGTTCAGATTTTCTTCCACAGAGGTGCAGAGAAGGGCAACAAAAATGATAAAGGGGATGGGACAACTTCCCTATGAGGAAAGGCTAAAGTGGCTAGGTAGGGCTTTTCAGCTTGAAGAAAAGACGGCTGAGGGGAGATATGATAGAGGTCTATAAAATGAGTGGAGTGGAAAGGGTAGACATGAAACGTCTGTTTACTCTTTCCAAAAATACTAGGACTAGGGGGCATTCAATGAAGCTACAAAGTAGTAAATTTAAAAATAATCAAATAAAATGTTTTGTTCACTCAACATGTAACTAAACTCTGGAATTTGTTGCCAGATAATGTGGTAAAGGCGGTTAGCTTAGCGGGGTTTAAAAAAGGTTTGGATGGCTTTCTAAAGGAAAAAGTCTATAGACCATTATTTAAATGGGGAAAATCCACTGCTTTTTTCTGGGATAAGCAGCATAAAATGTATTGTACTTTTTTGGGTCTTGCCAGGTATTTGTGACTTGGATTGGCCACTGTTGGAAACAAGATGCTGGGCTTGATGGACCTTTGGTCTGTCCCAGTATGGCAATACTTATATACTTATGTACATACTAGTAAAAAAGGCCCGTTTCTGACACAAATGAAACGGGCGCTAGCAAGATTTTCCTTGGAGTGTGTATGTTTGAGAGAGTGTATGTGAGAGTGACTGTGTGTGAGAGAGAGAGTGAATGTGAGAGTGTGTGTGTGTGAGAGAGAGAGAATGAGTCTGGGTGCAAGTGTGTCTGTGTGAGAGAGAGAGAGAGAGTGTGTGTGAGAATGAGAGTGTGTGCAAGTGCGTATGTGAGTCAGTGTGAGAGAGAGAGAGAGTGTGTTTCACACAGATAGTGTGTGCGAGAGAGTGTGTGTGAGACACAGACTCTCTGTGAGACTGAGTGTATGAGACCAAGAGAGTGTGTGAGTGACTGTGTGACACATAGAGAGTGAATGTGATACAGTGTGAGACATAGAGTGTGTGAGAGACAGTGTGTGAGAGAGAGAAAGACATTGACTGTGAGAGAGTGAGTGTATGTGTGACAGAGATACCTCCCCCCCCCCCCCCTCTGGTGTCAGCCCCCCCCCCCCCCTCTCTCTCTCTTTGGTGTCTGAGCGTTACTGTGCAGGACGCTGAGCTCTGGCTGTGTTTCAAGGAACTGACCAATCCTATTTAATAGAATGCACCTCCAACATTCTGAAGCCGAGAAACCTCGTGTGGTTGGCCACTTCTGCTTCTGATGAACCCGGAAGTATGTGATGTCAATTCAGGAGATGGATACAGAGAGCAGGAATGCCTCAGCCATGCAGTCAGCTTCAGAATGTTGGAGGTGCGTTTTATTATATAAGATATCACGTCTCCTGCAAAGAGCAGCAGTCTGGTATTACTAAGGCCTGTGAAGTTTATTTAGATGGTATCAAATACACTACTTACTTAGCTAACAGTTGTAACAAGGTATAAGGGTTTGATGACTAATCAGCCTTAAATGGAACCTGTATGTTTTAATTTAAATGACTCTTGAGTAAGTCTATCCTTTCTTGCCACCCATTTCATTGTTCTGCTTCTGTGGATACTAGGGATGTGCATTGGTTTGATGCATTTGTTTCATTAGTGCATCTTAAAACTATAGTAGAGGCAAAATCAATTTAATGTTCATTAACCTATAAATTAAGGTGCATGTGGAGGGGCATTTTTGATATGACGTCTAAATCCGACTATGGATGTCTTGTGGAAAATGTCTAAAAATTCAGTAGTGAATATGGCCATTTTTGAATTAGAAATGTTCAAAGAAGAGCGACCAAAATGATAAAGGGGATGGAACTCTTCCCATACAAGGAAAGGGTAAAGAGGTTAGAGCTCTTCAGCTTGGAAAAAAGACATCTGAGGGGGAATATGATTGAGGTCTACAAAATCCTGAGTGGTGTAGAATCAGTAAAAATGAATCAATTTTTCACTCTTTAAAAAAGTGCAAAGACCAGGGGGACACTCAGTAAAATTACATGGAAATACATTTAAAACAAATAGGAGGAAATATTTTTTCACTCAAAGAGTAGTTAAGCTCTAGAACTCATTGCCGGAGGATGTGGTAACAGCAGTTAGCAAATATGGGTTTAAAAAAGGTTTGGACAACTTCCTGGAGGAAAATCCATAGTCTGTTATTGAGATAGACATGGGGGAAACCACTGTGGGGCCCGGGATTGGTAGCATGGAATGTTGCTACTAATTGGATTTCTGCCAGGTGCTTGTGACCTGGATTGGCCACTGTTGGAAGCAGGATATTGGGTTAGATGGACCATTGATCTAACCCAGTATGGCTACTCTTATGTTCTTATGTCTACTTTTTTTTCCCCCCTGAAAATGGGCATTTGCTAGACATTCTTGTTCTCAGTGCATCTATCTTTTTGGACCATTTTCAAAAGTGAAAAAGGCATAAAATCAGGCCACTGAGATGTAGGAGGAACCAGCATTCTTAGTAGACTGGCCACACAGACATCCCAGCAAAGAAATGGGGCACCCTAGGGGGCACTGCAGTATACTTCAAATAAAAGGTTCCAGGTATACATCTCACTGTTACCCTCTTATTTTGTATGGTGAGCCCTCCAAAAGCCACCAAAAACCTACTGTACCCAACTGTACACCACTACAATAGCCCTTATGCCTGCAGGTGTCACCTATATTTATTTATTTATTTATTTATTTGCGACATTTATATTCCACATATTAACCCAAACAAGTCTGAGTTCAGTGTGGCTTACAATAAACAGTATAGGATACATAACAATGAATAATAATGCATAAGAAATTAATTTTGTTGTAAGAATCCAATTTCACAATACAGTATCATAAACATACTGGGATAGCCATGGATGTTTAGCATTTAGAAAATCTATTATGAATGAGGAATGTATTTATTTATTTATTTATTTATTTATTTATTTATTTATTTATTTCTAGCATTTGTATCCCACATTTTCCCAACAATTTGCAGGCTCAATGTGGCTTACATTTGCTGTAATGGCGGTTGCCATTTCCGGGTAACAGAATTACAAATGGTAATGTGTTAAGTTGCATACATACATGGTAACATACATGTAACATAACATTCGTGAATTATGAATGAGGAATTGTACATGAAGCAAAGAAAGGTTAATAGTGAATAGAGTAATAACCAAGTCAGGTAATAATTAGTTGTTTGAGATATGGTCGTTCTTTGTGAGGGTTTGTTTGAATAGGAACGATTTGAGGATTTTGCGGAATCTAGTATATTCTTGTATATTTCTTATTTTGGGTGGTAAGGAGTTCCACCATTTGGTTTCTAGGTAATTGAAGTCTGCAGAGTGGACAGTTTTGTAGATCACTTTTTTTGCAATTTGGGAGGTTTAGTCTGAGATAGTTTCTTGCCTCATATTTAGCATTTCTTTGAGGTAAGTTTATTAATGATACCATAACCATATCCTCACACTCTGGAATTCACTCCCTGAAAGACTCGGCTTAACACAAGACTATCTCTACTTCAGGAAGCAGATGAAAGCTTGGCTGTTCAATCAGGCCTTTAATGGAAGAAGTAACTAACTTGCTAGTCTCACACACACAAGGAGTGACACGGGCTGCACATACAGCAGCAGAACATGTTTATCCACTCCAACCCTAGCTCATAGCCGCCGAGAGGGGGGGCAGGGGGGACAAAATTCCCTGGGCCCGGGCCTCCAAGGGGGGCCTGGCGCCGCAGTCCCACCCGCCCTCCATCGTTGACCGTCTGCCACCGGGCCGGGCCCCCTGCACTGAAATCACAGCGCCTCTCACCTCCGTGTGAAAGCGCTGCAGGCAGCAGGGCAGCAGATCGCCTCCCTTCGGGCCTCCTTCCCTCCCTGTGTCCCGCCCTTGTCTGACGTAACTTCCGCGAGGGCGGGACACAAGGAGGGAAGGAGGGACGAAGGGAGGCGATCTGCTGCTTTGCTGCTTGCAGCGCTTTCAAATGGAGGTGAGAGGTGCTGTGATTTCAATGCAGGGGGCTCGGCCCGGGGGCGGACGGAGGGGGGCGGATGGAGGGGGGAGTGGCAGCGACTTCGGGGAGGGGGTGGAGGGGGAGCGGCAGTTGCAGCGGGGCCCCGGGGGTGGCCTTGCCCCAGGCCCGGCTCAGTCTCTCGGCGGCTCTGCCTTAGCTGAGATAATATTTAACCCTCTTTCTGACCTCATGTGCAACTTTCTTTCAATGTCACCTTACATTCTAACTCCTCTTACTCTCTTACCTATCTATATGTTCCATCTTTGCTTATACCCTACACTGTGAAAACTTTCTATTACATATTGTGTTGGCATTCTAAGTAGTAAACTATGCCATACTTTGTATTGTTATTTGAATGCTTGTACTGCTGTAATTGTCTATTGCTCATGTTTGATTTATTCTTATTGTACACCACCTTGAGTGAATTCCTTCAAAAAGGCGGTAAATAAATCCTAATAAATAAATAAAGTCTGGAGCTGTCCATTTAGGATTTGAAAGATAAAGGTATATAATTTGAAGGTGATTCTCGCTTTGATGGGAAGCCAGTATAATTTGATTAATAAAGGGGAGGCACTTTCAAAATGAGAGATTTTGTATATGAACCTGGCTGCAGTGTTTTGAGCTGTTTGGAGTTTTTTTTTCAGCAGGTACTACTTACAGCCAGCATATATGGCATTACAATAATCAAATTGAGATAATGTTAATGATTATACCAATAATCTGAATATAGGTACAGTAGGTTTTTGGTGGGTTTTGGAGAGCTCAAATGTTCCACCATAAGTGTATCAGTTAGAGTGAGATATGGGCCTGGGTCCCCTTCTCTACAGTGCACTGCACCCACCACTAGACTACTCCAGGGACCTGAGTGCTGCTGTAATAATACTGGCCTAGTCATACAGCCAGGTATGTACTGTTTCTTTTACATTTTTGGGGAGGTGGAATGAGGTCAGTGTCCACAGGAAGAGTAAGTGAGTCATACTTTAATCCCTCCAGTCATTATTTGGCCTTTTAGGGCAGCTTTTTGTGACTTAGTCATAAGCGAAATGGGCCTACATCAAAACGTCTACATTTTAGCCCCAGACATTTTTACTTTGTTCCATTATAGCACAGAAATGTCCAAGTTTTGGGAATGCCCAAATACTGCCCCCAACCTACCCTCTTGTGAATTGAACGAACTGCATAAAGAAACCATCTTAAAATGGGTTTTGAAAATAATGATTTGGCAATAAAAGGGGATGGGACTTGATATACCACCTTTCTGTGGTTATAATCAAAGTAGTTTAAGTATTATATATAGGTACTTATTTTGCACCTGGCGTAATGGAGGTTTAAGTGACTTGTTCTGAGTCACAAGGAGCTGCAAAGGGAATTGAACCCACTTTTTCAGGTTCAAAGTCCACTGCGTTAACCTGTAGGCCACTCCTCCATTCCAGGCTACTTCTCCACATTCATCTAGCACTTTGTTTTGCTTTTTGGACATTTTTCTGTTTTGAAAATGAGCCCTATAGGCAACCAATATTGATCAATTAAGAGAGGCATCATGTGTTCATATTTCTGAGCATGATGTGAGTAATTTAACACACAAATGGTGCTTACACTTACTGATGTTTTTGATTGGCTGCCAGCACTGTTTGTCTTTGTGCCCCATAATCAATCTGTATGCATGAAATGTAAATTAACTATGTTGTGTGAAACAATCTGGAAAACAGTATGAATAGTTGGGGGAAAGGTGAAACCCTCAAAAACCAACTGAAAATGTTTTCCTTGTGCACATCTGTAGGAATTACTCACTGTCACACCACAATTTCATCTACCTGAGGCACTCTAGGGCAGGAGTGGTCAACCTGCAGTCCGCAGGCCGAGTGCGGCCTTCCATTGAATTTTATGCAGCCTGCAAAACCATGGGAGGGATACACAGGAACTGTCATTAACCAAGATTTTGCCCAAGTTAAATACTGTATTTTGCAAATGTTTTCAGAATATCCAGTCTAAGAGTTTGTTTCTATCATTTTATTTACATTTTTACTTATTTAGTGGCCCTTTTATCAAACAGCGGTAAAAATTGGCCTTAGCGCGCCCTTATGGAGGTCTTTCTTACATGCTAAGGCCATTTTTACCACTGGGGTAAAATGGACAAAATTTGTATTTTTTATTAATGGCCATGTGATAATTTTGCCATTATTACATGGCCATTAAAGAATTAGTGTGTGAGCCCTTATGCTACCCATGCAGGCTGTATGGACTCTCATGTTAAGCATGTGCTAATCAGTTAGCATGCAACAATGCAGCTGCGATAACCAATTAGCATGATAGAGCACACCCACTCTACTGCGGTAAGCATGTGTTAGTGCTTACAGCAGCTTTGTAAAAAGGCCCCTCACTTATTTATCACAGAAGGTCTTTAGAGTTCTGCATTTCCACTTCCGACATTATGTAATGTTGCGGCCAGCTAGGGATAGTACTGACATTCATGTGGCCCTCTGTAAGATTGCCCACTCCTGTTCTGGGGGCTGTAAGTGACTCCTCTGTTTGCAAGTCTTCAGTCTATAACATATTTCACTCTGGGTTTCAAGGGAAGGGAGCAATTGATTAACCCCTGTTTTGCCATATCATTTAAGGGCCCTTTTACCAAAGCTTATTTTGTGCCAACAGAATTTGGCTTCTTATCATTTAGCATGCATTAATTCTGTTAGTGTGCGCTAAAGCTTTAGTTAAAAGGTCCCTTTTTCAGTACAGTATGTAAACTGACTTTCTGCATCTCCTGCTACAATTATAATTGTACTTTAGTTAATTTTCTTATTATGTCTGTTCAATGTGTTGTTTTGCAGATATAATTTACCATCTGTTCTGCAATGATCAGATGTTTCTGTCTTTCATGGGATATATGATGCTATTCAGTGTCAGATAACCTTTTATATTTAAAGAAAAACAAAACATTTACACTTGCATTCTAATTTTACTTAATGTCTTTTTAACAGCTTTTCTCTAAGGATATATTTATGAAAATAGTAGAAAGGTGAAAGATTTTTTTTATTCATTTATTTCTTTGTTTGTTTTACACTAGAAAAATGAAACAAAATATCTTGATTTAAGAATATGCATCTTCATCAGGGCATACCTGCCTAGGGACATGCATATGATAGGTGGTTTGAGAATGCATTTTTAGAGGCCCCATTCCATGAATGCTTTCAGGGGCCCTTTTACTAAGCCACGATAGGCACCAATGTGTGCCTAACGTGCGCCAATTCAGAACTACTGCCCGGTTACCGCGTGGCCCATGTGGTAATTTCATTTTTTATGTGTATCCACTAAAATATATTTACCGGGCGGTAATCGGCATTGTACGTGCGTTGATGATTACCGCCCGGTTAACACATGAGACTTTACCGATAAGTGAATGGGTGGCGGTAAGGTCTCAGACTCAAAATGGACGTACAACTATTTTCATTTTGCCTCACGTCCATTTTCAGCCCAAAAAAGGCATCTTTTACAGATGCAATGAAAAATGGATCTGCGTGTGTCCAAAACACGTGCCTACACTAGCGCAGGCCATTTTTCAGCGCACCTTAGTAAAAGGACCCCTCAAAGAGGAAAGGGAAGAAGCAACAGTCTTCCCAATATTCAGCGCTATTTAACTGGCCAGGAATAGCACTTAACTGGCTGTCTCCCGCTGATATTCATGGTTAGTGCTTAGCAGATAACTGGCTTATATCACATGATATAGCTGGCTATCTGCTAATATTCATTGCATCACCGACTAAGTTTGGCAGCCAAATTCAAAAACCAGCCAGCGTTGAATATTGACTTGACCGGTTAAGTTGAAACTTGCCAAAAATAAACCGGATATTCAATGTCGATTACTGGAAACAGACCAGCATTGAATATCTGGGCTCAGCGTGAACCACGAGAGTCAGCCCGGTTAGCTCCTGGGGTGTGAATATTGGTCCCAAAGTTACAATTGTTACTACCCAAACAATGTTAGGCCCACATAAGGAAAGATCATTTGTTGGGAATTCTCTAATCTTAGTACTGAAAAACATGGCAATTGAAGAAGAAAACAGTTGCCCTCATTCTGTAACTTGGAGCCTAAATGTAAGCATCATTTGCTTGTTTAAACTGAGATTACTGGCACTTATGTAAGTGTATACTATGGGGTGAATTCTATAAATCATGCCTAAAAATCAGCACAGAAAAAAACCTGCTTAAGCAGTGTAAATTTAGGCACGTCCATTTGCACCAACAAAAACGTGGTGCAAATGTCCTCATGTAAATTTACATGTGAAACCCCTTATTCTATAATTGTGCATATAACTGGAATACACACCCACGCTCCACCCCGATACGCCCATGATCCTCCTAAAATCGCACCCCCTTTTCCAGAACGCACATAAAATTTAGGCATGGATCATGTGCCTGAATTTATGTGCATACCTGTTAATTGATTTCACCTAGCGTCAATAACTGTTTGTTAAAAAGCCAATTTTTGGCACTAGTTGACTCATTATTCAATTAAATTGTGCATGCAAATTGGGCATGCACCCAGATTTGCACTCACAATTTTTGGTGACCTTTATAGAATTAAGGGGTAAATGTACACTTGCATGCTTAAGTGCTAGATGAGTGCTAAGTGCAATTCTTATAAATGATACATGACACTCAGCACATAAATTCATGGGGGAGTTCACAGAATCACAGGCGGGACCAACATTTACACGCATAAGACTAGATTCTATATATGGCGCCTGAAAAATCTGCATGGAAAAAATATGCCTTGGAGTATTCTATAAAGTACATCTAAATTTAGGCATACTTTATAGAATAGGCCTATATTTCTGTGCAGTTTATAGAATACGCCGGGCGCCCATCCGCGCAACTAAATTTAGTCGTGGACAGTTATGCCAAGTAAAACTTGGTGTAAATCCCAATGCCTAAATTATTTGCGAATCAAGTGTATTCTATAACAATGCGCATAGATCTGAGAAACGCCCACAACCCACCCATTCCACACCCCCTTTTTAACTATGCAGCTTAGAATTTAGGTACATCATTTTGCAGAATATGCTTAGACAGTTGTGCATGTAAATTCTAATTAATGCCAATTAGTGTCAATAATTGCTTGTTAAGTGGCAATTATCAGCACTGATTGGCTTAACTAATTAAGTTGCATGCTCAAATCCAGAATATGACTGGATTTGCATGCGCAACTTAAGTCGCGCTATCTAGAATCTGGGAAATAACTTATAGGATAGTGTCTGTTACGTGCCACATTTAGGTGAATGCATTTACACCTGCTATTCATATGGTATAAGTGGGCGTACCTAAATGTAGGTTCATTGATACAGGCCTACACTAGTATTCTATAATAGAATCTTGGTGCCCAGATGCTGTTATCAAATTGTGTTCGGCACACTGCACTCTTAGAAACAAAGCATAACATTTTGCCCATTAGAAGTCAATGAAGATCTTTCAATATACAGTAGGTCCCCAGTTCTCTAGGACCTACCCTTGATAGCATGCTGAATGCAATATTTTGAACTATCCCTAAGCAATCTATCAATGTTTTTGGCAAACCCATATCTAGTGAGTTATAGTAGTCCAATTTTGTCAGGTCAAGAGAGTAGTAAATCTCAATCAGGTAGGTAGACAGACTACTCTATGTCTTTACTAAATACTTATTTTTCTCAAGGGCAGGTGCCTGATTCTGAAATTAGTTGTTGTTGAACCTTTTGCTTAAAACATACACGTACATTCTCTTCTTACACACTTCACTTTGTAATAACTTCTTATTTCCTATTTGCAAATGAATTCAATCATCACTGTTCAATTTTAGGATTTTTTTGGATCTTCTTCCAAGGGGTTAGATATTTCTCAGTCTGGTTTCCATACCAGGTTTAATATGGAAACAGTACAAACCTTCATGATGCAACTGTGTATGGTCCAGGGAGGTTCAGGATTACCCCAATGAATCACCATTTGGATGCTGTGATTAATTGGCTCACAAGTGAAAGAATGATGTTGAATTCATCCAAATCCATGGCTCTTTGGTTCACTGATAGTGCTACTGCTCCTACTTTGGCATTTAATATCTTAGGTGTTGTATGACATCATTCTTCTGGATAATAAACTAACCTTTGATCCTAAGATTTCTCATATTATAAAATCATACTTTATCTCTCTATGATTCATCATTGCACTTTGGGCCAAATTCTAAATATTGCGCCTGAAAAGTCGGTGCTGATTAAAGACACGCTTAACATGATTCTATAAAGATTGTGCACAACTTAACTGAACAACAAGCTAATCAGCGCTGGTAATTGGGTGATAATCAATTATTAGCAATAATGAGCAATAATTAGGATCTAGGTGTATATCCTATTCTATAACAGATTGTGCTGAAATCCTATCACACACAACAATTTGTGGCATGGTTTGGGGTATTCCTGGTAGCATTAGTGGATTTTATGCGCATTGATACAGAATCACGCCTAAGTGCGCCTAACTTAGGTGCCAGTGTTTAAACCTACAGTTAGGTGCAGCTTAGTGCTAAGCACAATTCTATAAAGGACACATACCCTTTATAGAATTGCGCTAAGCGTGACACATTATTGGCACTGATTTTTAAGCACTATTTATAAAATTTACCCCTTTGCATATACTTGTGTCAAAAAGACATTCAAGTACTTGCTCATGCTTAGTACTTTCTAAGCTAGACTATTGTAACTTATTGCCAAATGTTATCAAAGTATCTTCTCTAAAGCATATGCAGATTATGCAAAACATGACTATTAAATTAGTATTATAATTGCTTGTATCACCCTATAAGAGATAGGCAAAGATATATAGACTATTATGCCACTTGTAAGCTTTGCAGTAATATAGATGCCATAAAAATATCTTCAATACAGCATCTCACAGCTTTCTCTTTATATTCTAAATAATTAATGAGGAGAAAAGGGACCTAGAAAAATTAAGCTTTCTCAAATTCAGTAGTAGGCTAATTCTTCCTTTTGATTCATTGGTCCATAAAACTCCTTTTATTTATACACATTAGTATCCAAAAATACAAAGTTAAGAACTTAAGAATACCCATACTGGGTTAGACCCACGGTACATCATTTTTTACCTTCAGTCAGTATCTTACAGGCATTTGTTTCACTTAAAAAGCTGCATCAGGGGCATTCATAAATGATGCTCACTGTATATCTCTATTGCAGCACTCTCAAATCTGTCTCTATAACAATTGTCAATGATGGTTGCTGGGTTTCTATACAAATGTTCAACAGGAAGAATCAATCAAAAACATTAGTTCTGATTGTCAGTACTAACAGCCAATCAAAAACATTGATTCTGACCTATCAGCTTTCAGCACAAAGACAAACAGTGCTGGCAGCCAATCAAAAACATCAGTAAGTGTAAGTACCATTTGTGTGTTAAATTACTATATCATGCTCAGAAATATGAACACATGGTTGCCTATAGGACTCATTTTCAAAACAGAAAAATGTCCAGTGGCACAAAGTGGCAGATGAACGTGGAGACATATCACAGAATGGAGGAGTGGCCCAGTGGTTAGTGCATGGACTTTGATTATGAGGAACTGGATTCAATTCCCACTGCAGCTCCTTGTGTTCCTGAGAAAATCACTTAATTCTCCATTTCCCTAGGTACAAAATAAATATCTGTATATGCTATGTAAACCACTTTGATTGTAACCACAGGAAGGCAGTATATCAAGTCCCATCCCCCCTTTTTTAATTACCAAATCTTTATTTTTAAAACCCATTTTAAGATTTCTTTTTTTTTCTTAACGCAGTGCATTCAAATCACAGGGGTCATGTTGGGGGCAGTATTTGGGTATTCCCAAAACTTAGACATTTCTGTGTTATAATGGAACAAAGTAAAAACGTCTGGGGTTAAAAGTTAGATGTTTTGCTCTAGGCATGCTTCACTCAGAACTAAGTTACAAAAAAGTGCCCTAAATGACCAAATAACTACTGGAGGGAATAAGGCATGACTCACTTACTCCCCCAGTGGTAGTGAAAAAGAGGCCACATGTCACACCCCCTGCCCCGCCCCTGTCCCACCCACATCATGTCCCTGCCCCTCTCACACCACGCCCCTTTAACTTCCTCATCCCGCCCTTTCTTGCTCTCACCCCGCCCCCTGTCACATATTCCCCTCCCCCGTGTAGAAAAATGAGCACAAAATACTGAGTTTATAAATGCTGTTTCTACCAGCTACAATCATTTTTTAATCTGTTGTAGTGATATTCAATTTTTACTGCATGATATTTATTTCTTGATATAAATAGCTTTCAAATAATTTAAAAAGCTGTCAAATAAGTAAAACAAACAAGCAAAAAAATCTTTTGTCCTCTACCTTTTAAGGCACTGCCTATCCAACTGGAACAGCTTTAGACTTTTTACAGATGGACCACGCATAGGCTGTCCATTATTTCTATTAATATTTTGCTATTGTTTTGGGTGTACTAAAACAGCAGCAAGCTCCGCCTATTGCCAGCAAGCATCACCTACTGGCTTCAGCCCATATAATGGACTAGATAGCCTCACCCCATCTCCTGTTTTCATCCAACCGCCTTCATTGCGCATGGGTTTTTCCCTCTTCACTACTTTCTCCAAATCTGGAGTAGGACTGGGATTTACAGATGGTTCTAACTATAGAACCCATTTGCAATTTTAGTGACTTGAACTTCTCTCCCTTTGGGGCCAATTGTGGCTCACAAAACAGCTTTAAGCATAAAATATGCCACTGTGCATTATGGTAGTTGTTCTTTAGATTAAAACAGTGGTTCCCAAACCTGATCCTGGAGGCGCCTCAGCCAGTCAGGCATTTGGGATATCCACAATGAATATTCATGAGAGAGATTTGCATGCAGTGAAGACCACGTTAGCTAAATTTGTAAACCATGTTAGCTAAATTTGTATGATTGTAGCTGAAATGTATTTTCTATTACATGAACAGCTTATCAAAATGCATTTTAAGCATTGCTAATATTAGTAGTCATACTTCTAAACACTGCAAAGCAATGTCATAAATGCGTATAGCATTAGAAACATTGTGCATTTCTGTACTTATATAAAAGCAGTCTATTAACAATGAACCTACAGTATATACTGTGGGGTTGCTGTAGAGCTAATGATAGACATCGCTATTGGGGTTGTTATTATCCTTGAAATATTAGCTGTGATCATGAATCCTTAACTATATGCTTGATCAGCTGTACAAAGGGAAACTGATTTTGCACAACACAACTCTTTTGAAAACACTACCATGCATTTCTTTAGCTTACCACTTCCAATTTGAGTGCTACTGCTGCAGATAATCACCAAACTGGTTCATCCAGTCTGTCCAGTAGCAATTAATCCAGTTTTTAAAGAGGTACAAACAGAAACCTTATGTTGTGCCTGTATTATGAAAGCAGATTATAAACCGATGTAAAAGTATTTTTTTAAAAATCCAAATGGAGAGACCCTGAAAGCCTTCAGTCATTGAAATCCCATATAAAACTGTTCTAGCAATAGCGAATGTATCAATAGGAGCATCAGGTTGATATATACACTATGGGCTGGATATTTGTAAATGGCGCCCAAATCTATTGTATAAAGGGTGCTCCAGGATGAGCCCTCTTTATAGAATAGCATTGGATGCTGAATTCCATGCCCAACTGTGGGCTCAAGGGTTTATCCCTAGCATAAATCTTGGTGCAAACGTTGGGCATGTATCTGAAATATTCTATAACTGCATGTAATTTTCCAGAAATGCCCTTCCCATGGTCACACCCTTAGGCCCTATTCTATAACTGGGAACATAAGTGCATTTGCTCGTCAAGCTACCATTTCAGTCTCATTTAGGCACCTTATATCTGTTAGAACACATTTCCCTGCCAAACTCTGGGTGCCTAACTAGCGCCTAAATTTAGGCATAATTTATAGAATTCCCCAGTATAACTAGTTTTACATGTGTAAGTGGGGCGGGGGCATTTTTTATTGAAGGCTTTTGGGGCCACCTCACTTGGATTTCTTTTTTGATTAGTTTATGAACTGTTTTTTATAATATAGGCACAACATACACACCTATAAGCCTTCACAAACTAGGTTCCCTATTATAAAATTACCCTTTGTATGTATGTCCACAACATTCATATCTAACTAGCTATTAGCCTGCGATCTTGCTCGCCTGAGATTGAACAAATCTCACAGCTTGTACAATTTGATGATGAATATTCAGTCAAGGAACGTCTTCTCCTTAAACTATTCTATGTCTGAGGCAGGGTACAGTCCATCCACTGTCTATACATTATTCAGCTTCTCTGTTGTGTCAGAATGCCTTTACACCTTTTCTTCCCCCAGTTCCTCCTTTGTTTTGAGGCAGAGCAACAATAACCTGTGACGTCTTGACTGGGTTTAGGTACTCTTCCATATTAATGCTTGTGCACCATAACTTACTAGGGTCCAAGGCACTCTGTGATGTAGTGGCTTGATTCCCATCCACCCTGGTTCCCCCCCCCCCCAAAAAAAAAACTAAGCACCCCCTTTATGTGGTACTTCCTTCTTGTGGGTAATCCTTATAACACAGCACCTGGTTTAAGGGGACAGAAAGGTGACTACTTAGGTACTTTTAAAAAAAAGAATTTATGAGCCAGGTCACTATCGGTTGCTCTGTCTCTACCGCTACAGATCATCAAATAGTGTGGAGGCAACTAGATATAATCTAATTGTGCACATACCCCATGCACACTGGAAAAGTAAGTATAGTCAGACTCCATGGGGTAGAGAGTATGCCAAACACCTTCCATTCTGAAGCCAGACTTCCTTCTTCACCTGCTTCAACTCTTCCTGTCCCCTCTCCCTTCTCCTTTTTACTCCCACCCCCTCCTCCACCTCATACATACACACAACCATACCCGTTGCACCCTTATGCCCCTCTCTCTTTCTTCCCTGCCTGCTCTCCCCTCCCTCTCCCTTTCCCATCTTAACATCTCGTCTTCCACCACAGTCTCTGTCTCTTGCTTACTGTGCCCTCCTCCTACCATCTAACACAAGTGACACAAATTGTAGGTTATTGTTCTGGATGTGTGCAAAAATTCAAAAACACTTGGAAAGTGGGATGCACCTACCCCCTCTGTAGTCATGGGGACACAGGTTGTCCTGGGGGAGATTCACTGTTACCTCAAAGTTCCACAGTCTTCTATTCTTACAGATGAAGACCCTTGTGGCTCATCCCTCTCCTTCCATAGCCATTTCATTCAAATGTACCCATCCCAACGAAACAAAAACTCCAGTTACAACTCTGCATGTTTTGTGGGCTCCCAGTTCCCTAGTACTTTGATCCAAGAAATCCTAAGCTATCAGTTGTGTTGATGCCCCAGATCTTAAAGATTACAAAGTGAAGTTTATGGGTCAATCCCTGCAGCCTTCAAATCAAATTCTAAGTTGTTCTTCAACTGAAAATGTGACACATTCCACGCCCATGCCCCTTTTTAACTATGTGACTTAGAAATTACGTTCATCATGTTACAGAATACACTTAGACTTTGTGTGTGTAAATTATAATTAATGCCAGTGTCAATAATTGCTTGTTAATATACAGTTATCGGCACTGATTGGCTTTTTAACTAATTAAGTTACTTGCGCAAATCTATTAAGTCACGCTATATAGAATCCAGGGATTAATGTGGGACCACTCACCACTTCCTGAATAAAATGTGTTAAGGGGTTCTTTTAGTAAATGACAGTAAGCCCAATGCAGGCTTACTGCTCACTAAACTGGAAGTACCACCGGGCTACCACAGCAGCCCAGCGGTATTTCCCACCTCCAGCGCATGCCATTTCCAGCGCTACAAAAATATTTGAATTTTTGTAGCATCGGTGTTTATCTGGCTGTAATCAAACAGTGCTGCAAGCTGCCTAGTTACTACCAGGTTAGCGCGGGAGCCCTTACCGCCATCTCAATTGGTGGCAGTAAGTGCTTCCCCCGAAATACAGAAAAACATAAACAGAGAAATTTAGGGAAATGAAGGCAGATAAAGACCGTCTCTCCGATATTCAAATGGCACCTAACCACTAACCAGTTATATCCACTGAATATTGCTGGTTAGTGCCTAGTGCCTAACCGGCTATGTCACACCACTTATCCACTTAGGTGCTGATAAATAGCTGTGCTGTCTTTAACCACTAAAAAGGTATCCAGTTAGAGCAGAATATCAGTAGAATCTGTTAACCTTTTAGCTGGATATTCAGTTCCGTTCGCTGGTAATGGCTAGGCATTGAGTAACCGGGTTCATTGCTGGCAGCGGACAGCAAAAGCGCTGGCCGGCTGAATATCAGGTCTCATATGGCCTATCAAGTCTGCCCATTCTTGCCATCTACTAATCCTTCCTGCCCATTAACAATAAGCTTAATGCATTGCATACATGTGAACATACTGGGAACGCCCCCTTCTTGATGCTGCAGTAGTTTTGAGTTTGCTTCATAGTGCTTTAAGCTCAAAGCATAATGCACTGTAGCAAAAGGGCTCCTCAGTGTTCTAAGCCTTCTGCTTTCACTTACACATGGCTCATGCCTTCCCAAACCTCCCGACTGCTTTTTTTTTGTCTAGAAATAATTAGGTGGTTTCATAAGAACACAAGTGTTGTCATGTAACAGGATAGACCGAAGGTCCATCAAGCTCTTCATCCTGTTTCCAAAAGTGGCCAATCTAGGTTACAAGTATCTGGCAAGATCCCAAAACAGTACAATACATTTTATGCTGCTTATCCAAGAAATAAGCAGTGGATTTTCACCAAGTCCATCTTAATAATTGCTTATGGACTTTTCTTTTAGGAAGTTATCCAAACCTTTTTTAAACCTCGCTAAGCTAACTGCTTTTACCACATTCTCTGGCAGTGAATTTCAGAGTTTAATTACACGTTGAGTGAAGAAATATTTTCTCTGTTTTTTTTAATTTACTACTTTGTAGCTTCATTATGTGCCTACTAGTCCTAGTATTTTTGAAAAGAGTAAACAAGTGATTCACTTCTACCTGTTCCACACCACTCATTATTTTATAGATCTTTATCATATCTCCCCTCAACCAGCTTTTCTCTAAGCTGAAGAGCCCTAGCCACTTTAACCTTTCCTCATAGGAAAGTTGTCCCATCCCCTTTATCATTTTCGTCTCCCTTCTCTGTACCTTTTCTAATTCCACTATAGATTATTTGAGATGTGTAGACCAGAATTGCACACAGTATTCGGGGTGCGGTTGCACCATGGACTCATACAAAGGCATTATAACGTCCTCATTTTTGTTTTCCATTCCTTTCCTAATAATACCTAACATTCTATTTGCGTTCTTAGCCATCGCTGCACACTGAGCAGAGGGTCTCAATGTATCATCAACATTGACACCTAGATTCCTTTCCTGGTTGGTGACTCCTAATGTGAAACCTTGCATCACGTAGCTGTAGTTCTCACAAAAACATCCAAATCAGTATTTTCAAAACCTATTTTACAGATGTTTTTCTATGCTGTTTGTCTGCAGTGCATCCAAATCTTATGGGGGCATGGCGGCGGCATTTTAAGGGCAGGATTTGGGCGTTCCTAAGACTCAAGACATTGGAACAAAACTAAACTAAAACTAAGATGTTTTTCGGCCAGACCTGCTTTTAAATAATGAATAAGGCACAAAAAGGTGCCATAAATGACCAGGTGACCACTGGAGGGAATCAAGGATGATCCCCAATACCCCCCCCCCCCCCAGTGGTCACTGACCCCCTCCCACTTCCACAAAATATGAATAAAATTATGACTTACCAGAATTACCAGCCTCTGTGACAGCCTCAGATGTTATAGTCAGGTCTATTAGTGCAGCATGCAGGTCCCGGGTTAGTGTAGTGGTTGGTGCAGTGAACTTTGAAGTGGGGGACTCGGGTCATTATGCCCCTCTAACTGTCACACTTGTGGTTGAAACTTTGACCCCTCCCAAAGTCACTAAAACCCTACTGTACCCATATATAGGTGTCCTCTTCACTCATAAGGGCTATTGAAGTGGTGTACAGTGTGTGTGTGGGGGGGGGGGGGGTGCAGTAGGTTTTGGGTGGAGAGCTCAGGGGACAAGGTAAGGGAGCAAAGGTGAGATGTGTACCTGGGAGCATTTTATGAAGTGCAAAGAAGTGCTCCCTAGGGTGCTCTCCTGGGATGTCTTGGGGACCGATCTGCTAAAAATTCTGCCTCCTCCTACATCCAAATAGCTTGATTTTCTATGTTTTGCACTTATTCATTTTATTTTAAATGATAGATGTTTTTCTTTTTCGAACATGCCATTCTTTCCTATTCGGATTTTGGACATTTTGTAGAAAATGTCCCAAAACAGAATTAGACATCATGTTGAAAAAGCCCTTCCATGTCTCTGAATATGCTCTGTGTAGCACTGACATCAGGCTCACTGGTCTGTAATTTCCTGGATCACCTTTGGAACCTTTATTAAAAAATTGGTGTTACATTGGCCTCCCTCCAATCTTCCGGTACCATGCTTGGTTTTAAAGATAAATTACATATTACTAATAATAATTCCGCAAGTTCATTTTTCAGTTTTATCAGCATTCTGAAATGAATACCATCCAGTCCAGGCAACTTGCTACTCTTCAGTTTGTCATATTGCCCCATTTCATCTTCCATGTTTACAGAGATTTGATTCAGTTTCCGTGACTCGTCAGTTTTGAATACCATTTCTGGCATCAGTATTTCTCCCAAATCTTCCTCGATGAAGACTGAAGCAAAGAATTCATTTAATCACTCCATTATGGCTTTATCTTTCCTAAGTGCCCTTTTTACATTGCATTGGCTCCCAATAAAGGAACAAATTAACTTCAAAATCTGCGCCCTAGTCCACAAAAGTTTTATGGAGAAGCCCCAGGATACATGAATATCCTAATTAATCTTCCAGTCAGGAATACATCGAGCATATCCCATTCATTCCTTAATCTCCATTATCCCACCTGCAACGGCCTCAAATATAAATCCACCTATGCGTTCTCCTTTTCCTTTATCAGCACCCAGTTATGGAATGCACTGCCTAAAGCTGTCAAAACTACTCGAAACCATCTCAGTTTCAGGAAATTACTCAAGACCAGCCTATTCAGGAAGGCCTACCACCAGGATACAACATAAATCCTAAAGTCCTTCAAAACAGCATATAAATGGACCATTTTGGACTCTCTTACCTTTCCCCTTTTCCCCTTGTTCTTTCTATCCTCTGACTTCCACAATATATTGTAATTGTATAAATACTGGACTGGCGATAGCCTTTTTGGTTTATTGCAAGCCACATTGAGCTTGCAAACATGTGGGAAAATGTGGGGTATAAATGTCATAAATAAATAAATAAATAAATAAATATATGTAATTTGTTTCCTTGATATTGTAGCAGGGGGTTAAAGAGGGAAGAAAAATTAAAAATAAACTTTTTATAAATAAACTTACCTGGGGTCTGAGGGGTCCTGCCATTTTCGGGGGGTCCGTGTTGCAGGGGGCAGAGTCGGAATGTTCAGGGCCGATTTTAGACCCATTCGGGAAGTGGGGAAGCGCTTTGGGGTTCGGGTGGCGCGGGCTCATCGATTCGGCCAGAGGGGCCATTGTTTTGTATGGCCGAGGACGAGTGGCGACGAAGAAGCCGGCGAGGCCCATTTTGCAGGGCCGGAATGAAGAGGAGAGGCGGGAGGAGCGAAGGAGTTCGTGCATGAGGCAGCGCGCGAAACTCCATGAAGGCCGAAGCCGGGGGCTAAATTTTGGGCCCGGCCACGGAGGTTTTTTGTTTTTCCTCCGGTTTTGAAGAGGGATCATCGGGACCGGAACCAGCGGGGGTCTTCGCGAAAGAGGAAATTCTTCTTTCAGGTAAGGGGTCGTTTGACCCGAAATTTTAATTTATTGAATTTTAAAATGTAGAAATAGCGTTTTTTATTTTTAAAAATTCGGGGTTTTGAGTTTTTTAAATTTGTTTTTCAGTTTTGGGGTCGGGGAATTTTTGGGGATTTTTGTGGCGGGTTAGATTTTGAATTTGCATATTTTAAGTGGGAGTTTTTGATAGGGTGCTGTTAAAAGGGGTTCTGAAAGGATTAATTTTTTTTATTCGACGGGGTAGGTTAAGAGGGGGGAGTTTGAATTTTTGGGATATTTTTTGAATTTTTGGGGGATTTTTAAAAGGGGATTTGGGGGGAAATAGTGAGGTATGGTTTAGAAAGGGTTAAATTTAAATTTTGAAATTACAGCTAGGTAGGGAATAAAAGTGTTATTGGGGATGGGAATTTTGGGGTAAATTGGAAGATGTTCAGTTGGGTTTTTATTTTAATTATTGATTTCCCCATTATTTTCTATGGGAAATCAGTAATTAAAATGGGGATTTAGCACTGCTGGCCAAGATTCTGCCGGTCAGCAGTGAAGCTCGGAATGTTAAGGGAAAGGGCTGATTGGTTGGGAAGGGCTTGGAATGTCACCAAAAGCTCCGTATCCTTGGATACGGAGTCGTTGGCGGTTGGCAGAAGGAGTTGGGATCTGGTGAGGAGAGGGTGTGTTTTGGAGTGGCTGGTGGAGATAGGTGATTTGAGGGTGAGTGGTGTTGATTTGAGTTGGAAGAAGGGAGTGATTGGTCAGGAGGAAAGTGAATAAAGAAGGATTTGGTGTTAAAGGGTGAATTAATGCTGGTGGGGCTGATTTGTATATATTTGGAGTTGAATGTGAATGCTAGGGTTTCTGGGGGGGAAAGAGTGATTGTGGGGTGTTGTGTTGGGTTCCTGTTGATCACCTGATCGCTCCTTTATTAGTTTAGGGTCTATAATAAAATAAGGTTAGGTTTTTTTTTAGATTAGGGAATTATAATTGTATTTGTTTAAAAGTTAAATAGAACCAAAGTTTTGATAGTGTAATGAAGTAGTGTCATTAAGTGGGGGTACCTGAAAGGGAGAGAGGGTCTTGCCTCCTTTTTGGTTTTTAAGGGTGAGGTTAGGGCGAAGACGCGCCGGAGGAGAGAAGCTGAGAACACGGGCCCCCACGCAAGAAAGACTAGCGACCAGCTACAAGGAGCGTAAGGAAAAGACTGCATTGCTGCATCCGTCTAGGAAAACAGGACTTTTGAAAAGGGAAAAAGGGGAGGGGAATAGGATATAATATAAAGAGTAATACTTACCTGGTTCTAGGGAAGGTTGGTCCGGTAATCCTGTAAAAGATAAAAATCACACAAAGGATCAAAATCCTTATATGAAAACAATTCTGGAAAAGAAATTGAATAATTTTCATGGATATTGTAAAGTATAGGAATAGAGGTTAAGGATAAGGATACTTATCTGAGGCTGGGTGGTGTGGAGAGAAAACCTATGAAAGGAATAGAGAAATAAAATTACCTACTTGATTGACATTATAAATTTTATTAAATGTTATGCAAAATGTTACATCTGTTTAAAATAAATTCCTAATCGTTTACAATTTTATATGGTGAGTTGGTGATTTGTGCTCTCAAAGTGGGAAAATCTTGAAATTAGTTTCCATTCCTCTCTTGCTTCAGAAGCAAGGGACGAGGTTAGTGACTGTTGTCTGCTCCTCACTCCTGGGAACTGGTTCCTGAAGAGTCGTCACGACTACTTCCATCAGGCGTACCAGGGTCCAGTTTATTTACACCATCCCGGGCGTGAGGGCCGACCAACAATATTGACATATTTTAACATGTAATAAACTCTTTTACTTTCCCAGTTTTTTCACTGTTATTTTTTTTTAACAAACGTAATGAATCACATGGATTCAACTGCTATATTCTGTTGATTTGTTGTAAAATGAGTCAAGCAGGCCACAGATGGAGCAACACAGAGGAGTCAGAAGTGGAAGTAAGCAGATGCTTTTTATAGACCAATATTGTTTTTTAATTTATCCTTTTTATTAATATCTTATCTACAAATTAAAATAATTGGTCCATATTACCATGGTTGCATACACATCATATTGTGCTTAGTTTTCATTGACAGATTTAGTAGCGTAGCTACTTTCCATTTCTTAATGTTTTTTTACACTTTATTTTGATGGTGCTCTATATGACTTGTTTGTTCTATAGTTAACTATTGCTGATCTTGGGTATCTTTACTTATTATACGTGGAGGGGCATAATTGAACGCGAACGCCCATCTCCATGGGCGTCTATGTCCGAAAACGGGTACGTGAAGAAGCGGGACAGACCGTATTTTTGAAAAAAATGGGCATCCATCTTTTGTTTCGAAAATACGGTTTGAATGGACCAAATGCCCATGGATTTGGTCCTTTCTGAGCTGGGCGGTTTTTTTTTTTTGCGATAATGGAATCTAAAAACGTCCAGCTCAAAAACGTCCCAATCCAAGCCATTTGGTCATGGGAGGGGCCAGGATTCGTAGTACACTCAGCCCCCTGACATGCCAGGACACCAACTGGACACCCTAGAGGTCAGTGCGGTGGACTTCAGACAACGCTCCCACATGCATAGGTCCCTTACCACGGATGCTGAGCCCCCAACCCCCTCCCCCAAAACCCACTACCCACAAATGTACAACACTACCATAGCTCTTAGGGGTGAAGGGGGCACCTACATGTGTGTACAGTGTGTTTTGGAGGTCTCCCATTTACCAGCACAAGTGTTACAGGTAGGGGGGATGGGCCTGGGTCCACCTGCCTGAAGTGCACTGCGGTACCCACTAAAAGTGCTCCAGGGACCTACATACACGCAGGCCTCTAGGACTTGTTGCTGCTGTATAACCTTGGCACACCAGCTGACACCTGAAGACTAATGTCTCCGAAAACGTCCTTTATTGGAATAAGCACGTTTACTCACACACGTTTACTCACAGTTAACTGCAGATCAGAGTTTGTGCCCCACTGGCAAAGAGTCTCCCTGGTACTGAGATTAGCAGTAGGTCCCAGCTGGCAGAATGGTGTACAATGCCCTCTTTCAGCAACATTCAAGGTAAGAACTAAGTGCTGTAACGTGGCTAACACATGACCGGGATCTAAAACTGGCTTACAAAAATGGCCACTACCTCATGGACTACTGGAAACACAACAGGGCACACTCTGACCCAGTAAGCAGAGGGAAAAGCATCATGGGAGTAGAGCCTACCAACTACCAACATCGTGAGCATTTCACACAAGCTAGTGGAATCACGGAACCCAATACCCTATACCTACCACAATGCATTGCTGATGTGACTCTGCAGTGCCATTAACAGAAAAGGTGTCACACTTACCCAAGAGCCACATCACAACCAGGGAAAGGCTGTCAGAGGATAGAACACATTGTGCTGTCATGGAGGTGGGTACGGAATTTGAGGCTGGCAAAAAAAGTTTGTAAAGTGGGTTTCTTTTGGTGGGAGGAGGGTTAGTGACCACTGGGGGAGTCAGGGCAGGTGATCCCCGATTGCCTCCTGTGGTCATCTGGTCAGTTGGGGCACTTTTTTGGGACTTGTTCGTGAAAAAAAAGGGTCCAAAAACAGTGACCCAAAATCGCGGTAAAAACACCTTTTTTCGATTATCAGCTAAAGACGCCCATCTCTGCTCGGCCGATAACCACGCCCCAGTCCCGCCTTCACCATGCCTCCGACATGCCCCCATCAACTTTATTCGTTCCCGCGACGGAGTGCAGTTGAAACGCCCAAAATCAGCTTTCAATTATACTGATTTGGGCACCCACGAGAGAAAGACACCCATCTCCCGATTTAGGTCGGAATATAGGCGTTTTTCTCTTTCGATTATAAGCAGGATAGTGACACATTATGATCACGATCCTTTGTACAGTGCCATATTATGAGCATTGTTTTCATTAACTATGTTGATTTCTTTATTTATATTAAATTTATTCATCGTTTTCTAATATTAGGAAAATATGTATCTGTGTTAGATATGTTTTACCAAATCTGACAATTATGAATACACAATATTAGTCTTAGATTTTTTTTTCTTTTACAGCCTACTGGGCATTTTGATTCAATGAGTGATGATTTACATTGGAAGCATTGTACTGTTGTGATGTGCAATTTTGGTATTTATGTTTTGTTATTCATATGGGACTAGATTATATCACGTCTAAAAATTGGCACCAAAATGAAATTTGCTTAGGCGTATTCTCGAAAGTATGCTTTATTTTAGGCGTATTTTATAGAATAAGCCTAATTTTCCACAAAGTTTATAGATTAAGGAGGTTAGGGCTATTCAGCTTGGAGAAGAGACGGCTGAGGGGAGACATGATAGAGGTATATAAAATAATGAGTGGAGTGGAACAGGTGGATGTGAAGCGTCTGTTCACGCTTTCCAAATATACTAGGTCTAGGGGGCATGCGATGAAACTACAGTGTAGTAAATTTAAAACAAATTGGAGAAAATATTTCTTCACCCAACGTATAATTAAACTCTGGAATTCATTGCCGGAGAAAGTTGTGAAGGCGGTTAGCTTAGCAGAGTTTAAAAAGGGGTTGGACGGTTTCCTAAAGGACAAGTCCATAAACCGCTACTAAATGGACTTGGGAAAAATCCACAATTCCGGGAATAACATGTATAGAATGTTTGTACGTTGGGAAGCTTGCCAGGTGCCCTTGGCCTGGATTGGCCGCTGTCGTGGACAGGATGCTGGGCTCGATGGACCCTTGGTCTTTTCCCAGTATGGCATTACTTATGTATTTATGTACACCATTCCTCCCTAATGATCTGCAAACCCTAACGCCATATCGGAGCTGGAATAGGGTTTGTCACAGCCAGCGACCCAATCTTTGGCGCGCTGGTTGCTGATCATTGGGGATGAATAATTTAAGCACTGATTAGCATGCATTTGCAAGCTACTTGCACTAAGAGCCCTGTTTAGCATGCTTTTGCATGCTACTTGCACTAAGAGCCCTGTTTAGCATGCTTTTGCATGCTACTTGCACTAAGAGCCCTCGAGCGTGTTGTTTCACGTGCTCAAGGGCTCTGATTATGGGGCGGTAGCAAATGCCGCCGCTAGTATGGCGCTAACAACCTCTAGTGCTGGCGTTTGCTTTTGATCATCTGCCTGTTAGAGCAGACTTTGCTTTACAGATAATTGATTATTGACCTTTGGAAGTCTCTGGATTTACAGTCATAATTACATATTCTGTATACCCCAGGTTTGTTGACTGTCTCACACTAATATAGATTTATTAAATCAGAAATGTCTTTCATTTATATAATTAGAATTGCAGGGATGATGTTCGTTTTTAACACCTTATTTTTAATGTGTTTTGGTGACTGATACTGTTTTATTTTTAATTTTAATATATTTGTGTAGTTTTGTGTGTATAGATCCCTGACATAGGCACTTGCTGAAACACAGGCCGCATCCGGTTATTCAATAAAATCTGCTTCCACTTCTGGCTCCTCTGTGTTGTTCTAGCTGCAGCCTACTTCATTGATTTGCTCCATGCTTGGTTTGTGTTACTTGTGTTGCTGTTTCCTTCTGGTTTGCTTTGCCTTGTAAAATGATTCAAGGACAGAAGTGGATGTGACATAATCCAACTATCAGGCTTATTTTCGAAAGGGATCGCCAGCGTACTTCCGACACAAATTGGGAGATCGCCGGCGATCTCTCAATCCTGGCCAAATCGGTATTATCGAAAGCTGATTTTAGCCACCCTTTCAAGGGGGCGTGCTGGTAGGGTAGCGAAGGTGGGAAGGGGGCGGAGCCGGGCGGGGTTACAAGATGACCGGCTTCACCTTATGATGAAAAAAACGAGTATTTCGCTGGGCAGACTTGGTCCATGTATTTTTAGGACCAAGTCCCAAAAAAGAGCCCCAACTGACCAGATGACCACCGGAGAGAAGTATAGATCATCTCCCCTTACTCCCCAAGTGGTCATCAACCCCCTCCCACACACAAAAAAAATTAAAACATTTTTTGCCAGCCTGTATGCTAACCTCAAATGTCATCCCCAGCTCCCTGACAGCAGTATGCAGGTCCCTGGAGCAGTTTGTAGTGGGTGCACTGCACTTGAGGCAGGTGGACCCAGGCTCACCCCCCTACCTGTTACACTTGTGGTGGTTAATGTTGAGCCCTCCAAAACCCCCCAAAACCCACTGTACCCACATGTAGGTGCCCCCTTCACCCCTTAGTGCTATGGTAATGGTGTAGACTTGTGGGCAGTGAGTTTTGGGGGATTTGGGGGGGCTCAGCACACAAGGGAAGGGTGCTATGCACCTGGAAGCTAATTTTGCTTTTTTTTAAAAATCTTTTAAGTGCCCCCTAGGGTGACCGGTTGGTGTCCTGGCATGTCAGGGGGGCCAGTGCACTACAAATGCTGGCTCCTCCCACGGCCAAATGCCTTGCATTTCGCCGGGTTTGAGATGGCCGGGTCCGGTTTCCATTATGGCTGAAAATTGGAGCCGGCCATCTCATCTAAACCCGGCGATCCTATTCTAAACCCGGCGAGCGATTTGGCCAGCGGCAAGCGTATTTTGAAAATACGCTTGGCTCCGCCCGCTTATGGTGCCGGCCCCGAAGATGGCCGGCCATCAATTTCGCCTCCGTTGTTCGATTATTTCCCTCCATGTCATCAGCAATGATTTCATTGCACAGATGAATGCTGAGCTGTGGTGCCACTGCCACTGTTCCCTGCTGATGAGCTGTGATCACATGGGGGTGTTCACAAAGTTTGACATTTACATCCCCAGGTACATTAGGGATTTGCTGTGAAGAGCCATGTATTTCTGGTAGTTTCCAAAGCCTGTCACCATATATGTGGTCAAGGTTTTGTGAACAATTAAAGCCCTCATGCTTCTATTTTTCCTTTTAAAGAAGAAGAGAAGAAAGCAATGTACATGTGATGAGGGCTATTTTTGTTGGTCTTTATTTAAAAAAAAAACAATCCTTTAAGATCTTACAGTGAGAAAATGATTAAAAGTGCACATTTTGGGGGAAAAATGTCACACCTCAAATAGCATTCCTTATGAATCAGCAGATTATTGCTTCTGTTGCAACATTTCAGTGTTAAGATGAATTGAAGTGTTTTCTCCAAAGGAAACAGGAAATATCACAGAACACTAGACTGCATAACCTTTTAAAATGTGAGAAGGCAAGCCATTACTTCTCGGGACGTGTAACATAATACTTTGAGAAGCGATGAATAATTTGTTTTTGTTTTGTAGCGATTCCTTTTATTCAATGCATTGCAAGAGCTAGAACAAGCATGAAGCAATATTAGGAGAGAGTTTTTTTTTTCTATAGCCTACATATAGGATTAGATTCTATATATGGTGCCGAAAAAATCGGCACTGAAAGAAATCACATTAAGGGTCCTGTTTACTAAGCCGCACTATAGGCACACTAACATTTTTAGTACGTGCTAAAGATTAGCATGGGGTAATGCTAGAGACACCCATTGGAATATATGGGTTTCACTAGCGTTACCGTGCGCTAAAAATGTTAGCACACCTTAGTAAATAGGGCCCTTAGTGTTATTCTATACACCTCACCTAAAGTTAGGTGTAGTTTATAGAAAACACGTAGTGTCCATTCCTGCAACTAAATTTAGACGCAGCCATTTACGCGAACTAAAATCTGGTGTAAAAGCACAGATGGGGCATGGTCTATAATACTAGGCGCAACATTTAGCAACACCCATGGCCCGCCATGCCCCTCCCATGGCCATGCACCCTTTTGAGATATTCATGATCCGATTTATGTACATCACTTTATAGAATACACTTAGGGGCCCTTTTACTAAGCTGCGTAAGCGCGTACATGTGTCTTACGCATGTCAGTTTTAAACTACTGCCCGGCTACTATGTGGCCCAGGCAGTAATTTCATTTTTTACATGCATCAGCTATGCGCGCTGGAAAATTTTCTGGCGCGTGGCGCTAACTAGGCACTAATTGGCGTTGTATGCACGTTGACGATTACTGCCCGGTTAATGCATGAGACCTTACCGCTAAGTCAATGGGGTGCGGTAAGGTCTCAGGCCCAAAATGGATGCGCGCCAATTTTCATTTTGCTGCATGTCCATTTTTGCCCCCCAAAAAAGGTCTTTTTTGCAGGTACACTGAAAAATGGACCTGTGTGCATCCAATACATGCGTCTACACCAGTGCAGGCCATTTTCGGTGCGCCTTTCTAAAAGGACCCCTTAGCGAGTAATGCGTGTAAATCCTAATTAGTGCTGTTGCTTGTTAACATCCAATTATTGGTGCTGATTGGCTTGTTAACCAATTAAGTTCCACACACAAATCATCTACACGTACTAATGTGTGCGTGGAACTTTAGTCGCCATTTATAGAATCTGAATAATAAGGGAAATGTTTCCAAGAAATGAAATATTGGCAGCATGAATACTCATTTCTAAGTAGGAGCTTGTTTCTGTAATCCCTAGGACAATTATGTTCATTGGCCAGCCTTTAGTGACATGCTGAGGCCTAATGACCAACAGCCTCATTCAGAGCAGACTTTGCTTTGCAGATAATTGATTATTGACCTGTGGAAGTCTCTGGATTTACAGTCATAATTACATATTCTGTATACCCCAGGTTTGTTGACTGTTTCACTCTAATATAGATTTATTATATCAGAAATGTCTTTCATTTATATAATTAGGCTATATATTTAGTAGCTAATGTACTATGCTAGGTTATTTGTCTTTCCTGTTCAAAATGGATATTCCCACAATGCCTGTCAATGGTTTTATCCACACACAGTAGGGGAGACAGTGCAATTATGCATGCCCAGCATTTTGGTCAATGCTATAAACGTAAAGCTGTAATATTTTATTACAGTAATATTTACTGCCGGTTGCTATTAGATGGTTTTGGCACTAAAGCCTGCATTAATTAAACAGTAAGACTTACTTACAGTGTTCGTTTTTGTAGAACTGCCAGATCCCAAACACCCACTCCACCAGCAGACAGCAGGGGAAAAATGCACAAATTGCTTTTCAAGGTAATTTTAGCCACTAATTACCAGAAGATTTTTTATTATTATTATTATTTTTGGACTGATCCCTGTGGAAAAAAGTACAACTTCATGCATTCTTTAGGTCTAGGCAGGATGGGTTCTTCTGAAAGGTGAAAGCTCCTTGTTACTAATACCAAAGTGTAGGTTCATTTCTGCTTTTAATTTGCTTAATAAAAATTATTTGATCTTTTGCTTGGCTAGAAGTGCGAAGTTTATTTTCAAATGATTATTTATTAACATCTACTTGTGGGATTAGACTAACTGTCATTCTCAGGAATAAACATCCAGTAAACATAAGCAGACAATAAGTGGTGTTAACAAGGCCCACAGCTTTATTAACACATCACCTAAGCTTAAACCTGAGCCATTACAATAAAATGTCCCCCTTTAATATTATTTTACCTATATAACTCTTTCCACCCTTTGATGCCACAACCCACTAACACATCCCAGCAGTGGTAGCCTTCAACCTTGCAGGTTTCAAGTGCCTTAACAGAAAGCCCCTTCTGCACTGTGAAACAACCCCCCACTCTCACCCCTCGCTGCCATGAGATGTAATGGAATATGGGTCTTTTATCCTGCTGACTCCCACTAAGCAGTGGTTCAAAGCGGATAACAAAAAAATAAAAGTAATTCCAATGAACGATGAAACAAGTAATTTTTTAAATAAATAAGTTTTCGGGCTTTTACAGAAGGAATTATAAGAAGGGAGACTTGTAGATCGGGAGGTAAAGAAAGTAAAAAATGTACTGCCTGATAGCGGAAAGAATCTTCTAAGACTGTCTTATACCTGACTCCAGAAAAAGATGAAAAAATTAAAAGTTATGGCTGGAAGTCCAGTGATTAGACGGAAATGAAAATAATCCAAGAAGATATTCTAGAGTAGACCCGTACATTTTAAATACTATACAGGCCAATTTTAAAAGAGTGTGGGCCTGTACAGAGAATCAACGAAGAGAAATCAATACAGAAGTAACTTTCTAGCTTATTTTTGAAAGGGAAGGACACCCATCTTCCGACACAAATTGGGAGATGAGCGTCCTTCTCCCGAGGTCGCCCAAATTGGCATAATCGAAAGCCGATTTTTTTTGCGTCCTCAACTGCTTTCCATCGCGGGGATGACCAAAGTTCCCGGGGGCGTGTCGGCAGTGTACCGAAGGTGGGACGGGGGCATGGTTAAGAGATGGGCGTCCTTGGCTGATAATGGAAAAAAGAAGGGTGTCCCTTATGAGCATTTGGTCGACTTTACTTGGTCCCTTTTTTTTTCACGACCACGCCTCGAAAAGATGCCCGAACTGACCAGATGACCACCGGAGGGAATCTGGGATGACCTCCCCTTACTCCCCTAGTGGTCACTAACCCTCTCCCACCCTAAAAAAAAATTTAAAAACATTTTTTTCAAGCCTCTATGCCAGCATCAAATGTCATACCCAGCTCCATCACAGCAGTATGCAAGTCCCTGGAGAGGTTTTTAGTGGGTACTGCAGTGCACTTCAGGCAGGCGGACCCAGGCCCATCCCCCCTACCTGTTACACTTGTGCTGGTAAATGTGAGCCCTCCAAAACCCACCCGAAACCCACTGTACCCACATGTAGGTGCCCCCCTTCATCCCTAAGGGCTATGGTAATGGTGTACAGTTGTGGGGAGTGGGTTTTAGGGAGGGGGTTGGGGGGCTCAGCACCTGGGAGCAATTTGTGAAGTCCACTGCAGTACCCCCTAAGGTGCTCGGTTGGTGTCCTGGCATGTGAGGAGGACCAGTGCACTATGAATGCTGGCTCCTCCAATGACCAAAGGGCTTGGATTTGGTCGTTTTTGAGATGGGCATCCTTGGTTTCCATTATGGCCGAAAACCGGGGACGACCATCTCTAAGATCGACCATCTCAACATTTAGGTTGACCATCTCTAAGGTTGACCTTAATGTTGAGATTTGGGCGTCCCCAACCATATTATGGAAACGAAAGATGGACGTCTATCTTGTTTCGATAATACGGGTTTCCCCGCCCCTTTGCCGGAAAGTCCTTAGAGATGAACACCCTTAGAGATGGTCATCCCTGTTCGATTATGCCCCTCCACATCAAACTTTTTTAAATGGATTATAAGTTTAGCAGCATTCTGAAGAATCTGAAGCTCAGTACATAACCTAACTGTAAGAGATGAGTTGAGACTGTTACAGTAATCCAAACATAGCCGCTGACGGGGGGGGGGGGGGGGCAGGGGGCAAAATTCCCCGGGCCTGGGCCTCCAGGTGGGGGGGCGCACTGGGGTCTCTCTCTCTCTCTGTCCTGCTCCTGACAGGACCTGGGTGATCATGTCCCGACAGGAGCAGGAGAGAGAAAACTCCGGCACCGGGCCCCCCTTGCATTGCCTGCCCAGCAGCTGCTGGGCCCTCAGGCCTTGCATGCTCAGTTTTGAGACTGAGCATGTGCGATGTGAGGAAAGCAGCTGCAGGGGCAGGCAATGCTAGGCAGAGGAAGGAGCCATGCTGTCTGCAACTGGCAGGGCCAGCCAAGGTACTGTGGGCGGGGGGGGGGGGGGGAGGGAAGGGGGTGGCGGTGATTTTTTTTTGGGGGGGAGGGTTGCGGCAGCAATGATAATTCTGCCCCGGGCCGGGTGGCAGCGGCCCTGCTCCAGACCCGGCAGCGGCATCCCTTCCCCGGGCCTGGCTCAGTCTCTCGGTGGCCCTGGATCCAAATGAGATAAAATAGAAGCCTGAACCAAAATAGAGAAGTGCTTTTCATCAAAGTAATAATGAGCATTGCATAATTGATGAACTTTAAAAAATAATTGTCTGAGCGATATGGTTAACTTAAGTTTCAAGGAAGAGTGTGGTGTCTTGGTTAAAACCCAATACTTTAGAGGTACATTCAACCTTTAGCGACAGATCTTTAGTTATCGATAGTTTATCTGTGATTGAACTGGTGGCATGGTCTAGCCAAGGCAGTTAGGACTTATTTTTATTGAGTTTAAACACATGTAGTGAGCTATAATGCTCAATCATAAAAATGCATGTGGCAACATTAGTTGAGGTAATTGATTGATCATCACTTACTGGAACCAGCAAGAACAAGGTGTTAGGCGGTTTACAAAATAAAAACATTCACAATAAAATTTTTAAAAACCCAATACAATACCCATTCACATACACAAAGCACAGAATCCAGAATAGTAATTTATAAGATATTTCTCCAATTAATTAAAAGCCTGTATAAAAAGGTATGCCTTGAGACATTTACAGAAGAGAAAATCATGTTTCATCATATGTAACTCTACAGGAAGCCCATTCCACAGATGAGCGCTTTCAATATAAAAAAATTATCTATCTAATATCATCCAAGGTAACTTGTTTATAAGAGGGCACAGTTAACAGTAGTTTCCCAACAGACCTCATTGACTCAGATGGGGCATACTCTCTAAGAGCAGTCGCAAGAGGAAGAGGAACCTCTCTATTTACAGCTCTAAAAATTAAGCAGACTTAAAGCAGCTCTTAGCTGAAAACCACTCCAAGAAGGGCTACACTGGCTACCAATTACAGAATGTATCACTTTCAAAATCTGCACAACTGTTCATAAAATTGTTTACGGCGAGGCACCAGGATACATGACAGACCTTATTGACCTGCCAACCAGAAATGCCACAAAATCTGCACGATCATACCTAAATCTCCACGCCCAGGTAGCAGGGGACTCAAGTACAGATCCACCTTTGCATCCAGCTTCTCCTACTTGGGTGCACAACTGTGGAACGCACTGCCAAAAGCAGTGAGAACTACGCTCGACCACCTTAATTTCAGGAAAGTACCAAATGTAATAATAATAATAAAGACAGAATTGTTCAGAAGAGCATACCCCACCGACCCAACATAAAATACCGGACACTTGTGACACAATGTAACCAAGGACCGTAATAGACATTACCTGACTCTTCCTCCCCTCTCCCTCTCTAAGTTCCCCCAATTGTACATACCTCACATGTACCTCATTCTACCACAATTCACTTTGTATTCATTCAAACCATATATTTCTTCAGACCGAACTCAGCTAAAGCCGATAACGGCAATATGTAAGCCACATTGAGCCTGCAAAAAGTTGGGAAAATGTGGGATACAAATGCTACAAATAAATAAATAAATAAAAACAAACATATCATCCACATAAGAATAAAAATTCACTTATAAAGCAGAAAATCCTTAATCAAAAAAAGACATATAGACATTAAACAGAATTGGCGAGTGTGAAGAACCTTACAAGGAGGTTCCTAACCCTCTGAGAAGACATAGTTCATTTTTACAATGTAATGTCTATTAAATAAAAATTCACTAAACCATGATAGGACTTTACACAAAATGCTGATCGAACTTAACTTAAATAGGAGAATATCATAGTCTACTGTATCGAATGCAGCAGTAAGATCAAACTGCAACAGAATGAGAGCTTTCCCCTTAGATAGTAAAGACCTAGCATCAGAAATAATACTATATAATATATAAAATTATCTTTGTTGGTCTCACACAGATCTCTTTTGAAAGGCTGCAATTGATTCAACACACTGCTATCATCCGTCTCCTTACACATGCCTCCCATTATGACCATGTCACTGCCCTTCTAGCCTAAAATCACTGGCTCCCCATTCCATATCGACTACAGTTTAAAACCTTAGTTGTGGTGCACAAGGTACTCCATACTTCCAATCCATCATACCTTTCTTCTTTGATCTTTCCTTATCGCCCTCTTTGTGGATCCCGTTCAGTTTATGAGAATCATCTTGCCTTTGCACCTAGGCACTGTTCCCACCTCCAGACTACTCACCACTCTGAACTGTTCTCTTTCTTTTACCAGTCTGGGAGTAAATACATTTCACTCTCACCCAAAGAAAAGTCTCCAGTCCAGAGTATTAATGCAAACAAACCCAAACTTGACTGAAGATTCTGCAACAGGCAGTTCAAATCCTCTATTAAACAGTCAATTTGTAATCCAACTTGATGTCAGATGCAAACTTACAAATCCAGAGCAAACTTAGGGATGTGGTCAGGGCTTAATTTTCAGATAAAAAGGAAGTGGAACTGTGGAGCCAGGAAAGTCTTGGGTGGGTTAGGAGAAAGAGCAACAAGAGAAGAAGGGATGTATTAGGGATTACAGTAAATGTCCTCTGCTCAGTTCCAGGCTCACAACCTACCCTCCTCTTCCCTGCAGACTGCTTGGAAGGGAGGGACTAAAGCAGAATGCCCTTGCTACTCTGGAGTCTGAAAAAATGCATTCCAGGCCATTCTCTCACAAATTAAGTCCTGGATATGTTGTATCTTAAATGCAATTTAAAATCCTACAGTATTTACAGTTTACATATTTACATCCTACAGTATTTACATATGTACAGTTCCTCCTATCCATACTCATCCCTTCAGGCTGCATAATCCAAGGCTGAGCTTGTAGCGTTGGTTGTGTACAAGAAAATTCCTGCAGGATCAGACCTCCCTGTCTATCCTTACTTCTGTGAGCTGCACCTTCTGGCCTAGAACAGGCTTTTCCCTGTTCCTGCTTTTGGGCTAGGCTCCCCTTTGCCTATCCAGAGCACATCACTCTTCCAGTTACTGCCTTTGGCTGACATCAGGGGCGTATCTGCGTGGGGCCACAGGGGCCTGAGCCCCCGCATATTTCGCCCTGGACCCCCCTACCGCTGTCAACCCTCCCCCGCCGTCACCTACCCCCGCCGAGGTCCGCTTCCTCCTGCCTGCCGGTGCCTTTTACTTCAGCTGGCGGGGGACCCAACCCCCGCAAGCCCAGCCGAGGTCTTGTTTAAGTTTTCTTCCTTGTGCTGTGCTGTTAAAAGCTGCATCCCTTCCCTTCCAGTTTCGGACAGAGTCTGACGTCGCAGCATGTTGACGTCCTGCACATACAACGTGCTGCAACGTCAGACTCTGTCCGAAACTGGAAGGGAAGGGATGCAGCTTTTAACAGCAGCACAGCACGAGGAAGAAAACTTAAACAAGACCTCGGCTGGGCTGGCGGGGGTTGGGTCCCCCGCCAGCTGAAGTAAAAGGCACCGGCAGGCAGGAGGAAGCGGACCTCGGAGGGAGTAGGTGACGGCAACGGTGGGGGAGGGTTGATGGCGGGGGGGAGGGGGTTGATGGTGGGGGGGGGGCGGCGGCAGTGGCTGGGGGAGCTACAATGTGCCCCCTCACTTTAGCCCCTGCCCCCCCTACCGCTGAACCTCAGATACTCCCCTGGTTGACATTAACTCCCTCTTAGATCAGCCTTAGGTTATTATGGCCTTACCAGGACACCCCCTCTCCTCACTGGTCCTGGCGGGGGTAGAGGCAACTAAAGACCTTGTGCAAACCCCAACACTAACATTTATTAACTCCTAACTCCTCCCCTACTTTCATTCAACAACCAGGAACATTTCCCTCTGCAACTTACCCAGGAACCCACCCCCTTGGGCTAGATCCTTTACCACCCACAGCCTCAGAACCCTCCTCTTAGTAACTCTGGAGAGCTCTCTCAGGCTCTTCAGTAATCCCCATTATAATGGGGGATTACCCATCCATTGGTGGAGACTAAGCGTAACTTCATAAATGGTTTGTCAGTTTTTCCAGGAGCAACCAGAACTACAGATTCCCTAGTCAACTACAGGAAACAGTCCAACAGCTTTTGACTGATGATCTGGTGTGTGTGTGTGTGTGTGTGTTTGTATGTGTCTGTTTGTGGGGGGGGGGGGGGGGGGGCGGGCAAATTAAAAATCATCCAGATGATGAATTATGTTATCCATCACCGCCACCTGATCTACCACCCAGTTCACAAAAGCTCTAAACACGCAAAATATGCAACGGATATTGAGCAGCCCATAGACAAACTATCCAGAAGTACCCTCCTTCAAACTGGACAACCAAAAGTAGAATGGGCAATAACCGAAAAGCTGACTTGATGTCAGCCTTTATCAATAGGGCTCCTCTACCTGTTCTATGCAAGATACCTCATTTACATAAGCACCTCAATCCCCTCTCACTGTACCCAACACTGAGCTGGCATGGGAGTCACTGTGGTGCCCTTTTTGCCAGTCTTTTTAACCAGGAGATTGGCCTTGATAGCCGTGAAGACTAACATCCTCAAATTATTTTTGGCAGCTACCTTTTGACTGTCCATATGTACAAAAAAAGCAAACAAACAAAATGTTGCAAGGGCTTTGACATTATTTGTATTGTGTCCTCATTCCGAGTACAAATTACAATGTGGTGAACGTACTCCCCCCCCCCCCCCCCCCCGTTTACTAAGCCGCACTAGCAGCTTTCTTGTGCTAATGCCATTACTGCCCATTCTCTTTGAATGGGCTGCGTTGGCATTGTTGCGCAGCAGCCGCTAGTGTGGCTTAGTAAACAAGGGGATTAGTGTTTTGCAGCAGTGGTGTTTGTCAACTTTGAAAGTATAGTAGATAGAATTAAACTAGACACTTTGCAATTAAATATGTGATGAAAACGGAATTTTATTCCAATTCCCAGCTTTGCTCTCCTGTGAAGGATGACATATGCTCAGCAGTACAGTAGGTAGGAGGTTTTGTTTTTTTTAATATAAATGTGAGCATAAGTAGGCTATATTCTTTTTATAGAAGTGATATATTTGTTGATACTTTATTTTTAAACTTTCCATTATAAGGTGCAGTTAAATCAGGAAGAAAAAAGCAAAATGATTTTTTTCCCAGTGGGAAGGGGAGGGGGGTGGAGTGACAGAAAGTTAGTTGATGTGATGATTGTCTCATCCTGAAACCTAAGTCAAACTGGGGCTATTTCTTTGACATATGTTTCTAAACATACTAATGCAGCTAAAATAGGCAGAGAGACCTAATGACAAGTTGGGCAGGAGACAATGGATCTGCGAAAGGGTTTACAGTGGATCTGCTTCATTAGAACTAGATCACATCTCTTCCAGTTAAGGATCAAAAATCCGTATTTAGCACGATTTGGCAGATTTTAAATTCCTCCTGAATCTAGGCACTATTTAGTTCATTCTGAGAAGATGTATTTACTTATTTATGGCATGTGGTATACCAAACATTTTCCTTAACATAGGCATCACAGCGGTTTACAATTATTTATTTATTTGTTACATTTGTATCCCACATTTTCCCACCTACTTGCAGGCTCAATGTGGCTTACATAGTACCGTAGAGGCGATCGCCATTACCAGTTTGAACAAATACATAGTGAGGTTGTGATAAAGTGAAATGTGTGACAGACATATTGGGAATCATAAGAAGGAAGGGTTAAATTATGTCCAGTACGAGCTTTGGTTTTGTTGTGTTGCTGGGTTGAGGCATTTAAGTTGGATCATTAGGGTATGCCTTTTTGAACAAGTTAGTTTTTAGTAGTTTCCGGAAGTTTAACTTTAAAAAAGGAGACTATGATAAAATGAGAAGAACGGTAAAAAAAAAACTTAGGGGGGCAACTGAGAGAGTAAAAACTGTACAACAGGTGTGGACGCTGTTCAAAAATACCATCCTGGAGGCCCAGGCCATACATATTCCGCGAATTAGAAAAGAAAGACGGAAGTCCAAAAGACACCCGGCCTGGTTGAAAAGTGAGGTGAAGGAAGCTATTAGGGCTAAAGAAACGCCTTCAGAAAATGGAAGAAGGAACCGTCTGAAAATAACAAGAAACAGCATAAGGAGTGTCAAAGCAAATGCAAGGCGCAGATTAAGAAGGCCAAGAGGGAGTATGAAAAAAAGATAGCATTAGAGGCAAAAAAACATAGTAAAAATTTTTTTCGGTATATTAAAAGCAGGAAGCCGGCAAAAGAATCGGTTGGGCCGCTGGATGACCGAGGGGTAAAAAGGGCGATCAAGGAAGACAAAGACGTAGCGGAGAGACTGAATGAATTCTTTGCTTCGGTCTTCACCGAGGAAGATTTGGGTGGGATACCGGTGTCGGAAATGGTATTTCAAGCGGACGAGTCGGAGAAACTTACTGACTTCACGGTAAACCTGGAGGACGTAATGGGGCAGTTCGGCAAACTGAAGAGTAGCAAATCTCCTGGACCGGATGGTATTCATCCTAGAGTACTGATAGAACTGAAAAACGAGCTTGCGGAGCTACTGCTAGTGACATGCAACTTATCCTTAAAATCGAGCGTGGTACCGGAAGATTGGAAGGTGGCCAATGTAACGCCCATTTTTAAAAAAGGCTCCAAGGGAGATCCGGGAAATTATAGACCGGTGAGTCTGACATCGGTGCCGGGGAAAATGGTAGAGGCTATTATTAAAAACAAAATTACAGAGCACATCCAAGGACATAGATTACTGAGACCAAGTCAGCATGGCTTTTGTGTGGGGAAATCTTGCCTGACCAATTTACTTCAATTCTTTGAAGGAGTGAACAAACATGTGGACAAAGGGGAGTCGGTTGATATTGTGTATCTGGATTTTCAAAAGGCGTTTGACAAGGTACCTCATGAAAGGCTACAGAGGAAATTGGAGGGTCATGGGATAGGAGGAAATGTCCTATTGTGGATTAAAAAACTGGTTGAAGGATAGGAAACAGAGAGTTGGGGTTAAATGGGCAGTATTCACAATGGAGAAGGGTAGTTAGTGGGGTTCCTCAGGGGTCCGTGCTAGGACCGCTGCTTTTTAATATATTTATAAATGATTTAGAGATGGGAGTAACTAGCGAGGTAATTAAATTTGCTGATGACACAAAGTTATTCAAAGTCGTTAAATCGCGACAGGATTGTGAAAAATTACAAGAGGACCTTACGAGACTGGGAGACTGGGCGGCTAAATGGCAGATGATGTTTAATGTGAGCAAGTGCAAGGTGATGCATGTGGGAAAAAAGAACCCGAATTATAGCTACGTCATGCAAGGTTCCACGTTAGGAGTTACGGACCAAGAAAGGGATCTGGGTGTCGTCGTCGATAACACACTGAAACCTTCTGCTCAGTGTGCTACTGCGGCTAGGAAAGCGAATAGAATGTTGGGTATTATTAGGAAAGGTATGGAAAACAGGTGTGAGGATGTTATAATGCCGTTGTATCGCTCCATGGTGCGACCGCACCTTGAGTATTGTGTTCAATTCTGGTCGCCGCATCTCAAGAAAGATATAGTAGAATTGGAAAAGGTGCAGCGAAGGGCGACTAAAATGATAGCGGGGATGGGACGACTTCCCTATGAAGAAAGACTAAGGAGGCTAGGGCTATACAGCTTGAAGAAGAGACGGCTGAGGGGAGACATGATAGAGGTATATAAAATAATGAGTGGAGTGGAACAGGTGGATGTGAAGCGTCTGTTCACGCTTTCCAAAAATACTAGGACTAGGGGGCATGCGATTAAACTACAGTGTAGTAAATTTAAAACAAATCGGAGAAAATTTTTCTTCACCCAACGTGTAATTAAACTCTGGAATTCGTTGCCGGAGAAAGTGGTGAAGGTGGTTAGCTTAGCAGAGTTTAAAAAGGGGTTGGACGGATTCCTAAAGGACAAGTCCATAAACCGCTACTAAACGGACTTGGAAAAATCCAAATTTCCAGGAATAACATGTATAGAATGTTTGTACGTTTGGGAAGCTTGCCAGGTGCCCTTGGCCTGGATTGGCCGCTGTCGTGGACAGGATGCTGGGCTCAATGGACCCTTGGTCTTTTCCCAGTATGGCATTGCTTATGTACTTATGTACTTATGGAGTACTTGGGGGTACTGAGTACCGGCACCTTTTCCATTGTCTGCAAAAATTGACCCATGGAACCCAAGTTTTAATGAAAGAGCTCAGGCTCTACACACCAATTCTGTCTTCTCATAGATTCTATGACTGGTTGCAGGTGGCCTGGCTATTATGGGGTGGGTCCCTCAGTGATTACCCCACTCCTGAAGGGTGGCCTAGCATTTTTTTTTGTTACATTTGTACCCCGCGCTTTCCCACTCATGGCAGGCTCAATGCGGCAGGCAATGGAGGGTTAAGTGACTTGCCCAGAGTCACAGCACCTTTTTTGCTAGAAAAACAACACTGGGTAGGTCTATGAGGTCTGACATGTGTCCTGGGGCTTCTCCGTAGATGATTTTGTGAACCAGGGTGCAGATTTTGAACGTGATGCGTTCTTTGATTGGGAGCCAGTGCAGTTTTTCTCATAGGGGTTTTGCGCTTTCGAATCTCGTTTTTCCAAATATAAGTCTGGCTGCTGTGTTTTGAGCAGTTTGGAGTTTCTTTATGATTTGTTCTTTGCATCCCGCATAGATTCCGTTGCAGTAGTCTAGATGGCTTAGTACCATAGATTGTACCAAGTTGCGAAATATTTCCCTCGGGGGAAAAAAAGGTTTCACTCATTTGAGCTTCCACATTGAGTGGAACATTTTCTTTGTTGTAGTTTTCACTTGGCTCTCTAGTGTGAGGTTTTGGTCGATTGTAACTCCTAGAATTTTCAGGCTGTCTGAGATGGGGAGGGTATGGTCTGAGGTGGTTATGTTGGTGGGTTTGTTCATGTTAAATTGGGATGAGAGGATAAGACTGTGCGGTTTTTTGCTGTGTTAAGTTTTAGTTGAAATGTGTTTGCCCATGAGTTCATGATGTTCAGGCTGAGTTTGATTTTTTGGGTGATTTCTGTTAGGTCATGTTTGTATGGGATGTATATTGTGACATCGCCTGCGTATATGAAAGGGTTAAGGCCTTGATTAGATAAGGACTTGGCTAGTGGGGTCATCATTAGGTTGAAAAGGAGTGGTGATAGTGGTGATCCGTAAGGTACTCCACAGTCTGATTTCCATGGTGATGATATGTTCAAGTTTGATTTCACTTGATATGTTCTATTAGTTAGGAAACCCTTGATCCAGCTAAGTATACTTCCACCAATCCCGAAGTATTCTAGGATTATTAGTAGTATGTTGTGATTTACCATATCAAATGCACTAGACATGTCAAATTGCAGGAGAAGTACGCTTTTGCCTGTTGCAATTTCTTGTTTGTATTTAGCTAAGAGAGTAATTAGTACTGTTTCGGTGCTGTGGTTGGATCGGAATCCTGATTGTGATTCATGCAGTATTGTGAATTTGTTTATGTAGTCAGTTAGTTATTTAGTTACCATGCTTTCCATCAGTTTGACTACTAGTGGGATTGATGCTACTGGGCGGTAGTTGGTGATATCGTTTGTTTTTTTCTTGGTGTCTTTCGGTATTGGGGTGAGAAGAATGCTGTTTTCCTTAGGGAAGAGACCATGTTCAAGCATGTAGTTTAAGTGGGATGTGAGGTCTGCTGTGAAGCGGTGGGGAGCGGATTTTATAGGTAACTAGGGCAGATGTCCAATTTACAGTGAGTCTTGGAGAACCTATTGATCACTTGATTGACTGCTTCAGCGGTGAGTGGAAGGAATCTTGTCCAGAATCTGTTCGCTGGATATTCTCCGTGGGCTGGGTCCATGCAGTCGATGAAATTTCCGATGTCGGTGATGTTCTGAGGTAGCGTGCTGCGTAGGTTTACAATTTTTTCTTTGAAGTATTTGGCAAGTTTATCTGCAGGTGGGATGTCTGTGTTGGTTGTGGTGACCACGGTGGTGTCTAGTAGTTTGCCCATGATTTGGTATAATTTCTTCGTGTCTTTATAGTCAGTCCCAATTTTGGTTTTGTAGTATTGCCTTTTGGCTTGTCTTATTGCGTATTTGTATTTTCTTTGATTGTGTTTTCATGCAGTGAGTGATTGTGCATCTTTTATTTTTTTCTCATGCTCGTTCGAGTCTCCTGGATTGTGTTTTTAGTTTTTTCAGCTCTTCGGTGTACCATGGTATCAAGTTGTGCCTATGTGAGGTTCTTGTTTGTATGGGTGCTATTTCGTCTAATATGTTTTTGCATCTTTTATCCCATTCTGCGAGATAGTGTGTGGAGTCCGTTTGTGCAGTCCATTCATTATTGTATATTTGTTGCCAGAATGTTTCCGAGTCTATTTGGCCTCTTGTGTTGTAGGTTGTGTAGGCTCAGAGGAAAGAAAAGAGGCATTGGAGGAAAGGAGATGGAAAGGAAAGGAAAGGAAGAGGAGCATAGAACTAGGTAACAGTGGAGGGGAAAGACTGTGAGAAAAGGTGAGTTTTGAGCAGTTTCTTGAATGATGGTTGGTTTCTGATATGGGGGGGGGGGGGGTGGCAGGTCAATCTAGAGTTTGGGTCCAATGTATCTGAAGGCAGAGTTCCTTGAAGCTTGGAGATGAAGGGAAGGAAGTGACGTCACCTGCAGAGATGGCTGCCTTAACCATTAAGCTCCACTAAACCCTGCTACAGTTAGCAAAAATTAGTGCGGTTTTGAGCTTCCCCCTATTGTTGCTGACAGCGCATTGAACAGTCGCCACAGTAGGGGCGATGGGAAACCTGATCTGAAGGCCTTCGCCTACCATCCTGGTACATCTTCGGAGCAGTTCTCATGCAATATGGCCATGGTTCACATGGAGGCTTGCATGTCGGGCAGATCATCCGCAGTGCCACAGGAGGAGGGGGATTCTCAGCCAGCGGGTCGGGGTAAGTTATGTGGCTGGCTCAAAGATTTAAAAGATACTATGATGACTATTCAGCAAGAATTACACCAGGATGTGGAAACTTTGCAAGGAGTGGTGGAAGATATGGGCCATAAGCTAAATGATTTTGAGGAACGAGTGATCGACCATGATGGGAAATTGGAGACTTTGCAGCCTTTGTGTTTAGCATTGGAAAGACTGAAGATGGTGAAAATAGATCTGGCTGTCATTTGCTCTTCTTTCCACCATTTTTAATACATGGGATACCTCTGTTCTGGGCTTCCATGATGGTATTTTTAAACAACGTCCATGCCCTATTTAAAGTCCTAACCTTTGCAGCTCATCTATTTAGCTTCTTTTTAACCATTTTCCTCATTTTGTCATAATTGCCCTTTCAAAATGAAATGCTGCTACAGTAGATTTCCTTATTGACTTCACTCCAGATATCATCTCAAATCTGAATTATTGTTTCCCAATGGATCTAGTACCATTACCTCTCGTACCATGCCCTGCATTCCACTAAGGACTAGATCCAGTGCATTTTGTCTAGCAAAAAAGGTGCCGGTACTCAAATGCCAGGCCATCCTTCAGGGGTGGAGTGATCATTGAGGGACTCACCCCACAATAGCCAGGACCCCTGCAACCAGTCATAGAATCTATGACAAGGCAGAATTTGTATGTAGAACCTGAGTTCTTTCATTAATACAAGAGAACCATGGGTCAAGTTTAGCAGACAGTGGAAAAGGTGCCGATACTCAGTACCCCCCAAGTACCCCCTCAAAAAAAGCCCTGACTAGATCTAAAATAGCTCCCCTTCTTGTCAGTTGTTGGACCAATTGCTCCAAGAAACAGTCATTTATTACATCTAGGAATATTGCCTCCCTATTGCTCCCTGATGTAACAGTTATCCAGTTAATATTGGAGTAATTGAAATCTCAACTTTCTTTCATGCGTGAGTCCACTATCACCTTTCGACACTCTACGTAATTGTAGAATAATTTGGAAATTGAGGTGATTGATATTCTACACATTCCATAGTTCTCTAGTAATTGAAATCACCCATTACTATAATGTTGCCCAATTTCCCAGCTTTCCTAATTTCTGTAAACAGCCCTACCAGTATACTCCTTCCATTTCACATATGGAATTTCTATCCACAAGAATTCCACGCTGTTTCATGTAGAATATTTATTTTGTTTGACTCAATTCCTTCTTTAACATATAGCCCAACCTCCCATCCAATTTGATCCACTCTATCATTACAATATAATTTGTACCCTAATAACACAGTGTCCCATGGATTATCCTCCTTCCACTAGGTCTCTGAGATGCCTATTATTTCTACCTCACTCCAACTCTTCCATCTTATTTTTTAAAGTTTCTAGCCTTTGTATATTATAGACAGTTCAAATTATCCTTTTCTCCCCTTACATCTACAAACTGCTTTGAAGTTGACGGGGATAATTTGAATCCTTTAATCTGCTCTCCCATTAAATACTCCTGGCTTTCTTTCACCATTTTTGAAACCTATCGGGATTCCCTAAAGATCCTGTTTGAATAGTATCCTTCAAGGATATTCCACACCGAACCATGCGCTCCTGATAACTGTCAGCTTCCCCCCTGTTTTGGTTTAAAAGCTGCTCTCCTTTTTAAATGTTAATTCCAGCAGCCTTGTTCCATCCCAGCTAAGGTGGAGTCCATCCTTTCAGAACAGGCTCCCCCTTTCTCAGAATTTTGCCTAGTTCCTAACAAATGTAAATTCTTCACCCCTATACCATTGTTTCATCAATCATTGAGCTTCCGAACTCAGCCTGTCTTTTGGGTCCTGCACGTGGAATGGGAAGCATTTCTGAAAATGCTACCCTGGAGGATCTGGATTTCAGCTTTCTACCTAAGAGCCTAAATCTGGCTTCCAGATCCTTCCTCCCATATTTTCCTATGTCATTGGTACCACATGTACCAAGACAGCCGGCTCCTATCTAAATTTGGAGATGATCTCAGACTCAAAAACCACCTCCTTCAGAAGGAACATATACACTTTGATATGTTGCTTATTGATGTTACACCTTAATAGATTTCTGAAGGAAGCCATTTTAAACACAATGAAAGGGTTAAGATGAGCATTAATAATACACCAGTTTACCATGATCACTGATTAGAAAATGTTTCCCTGGAGCATCAATACACTTCCTACTGGGAAAACAGAACAAATTGGACTGTTACAAATTCCTAAATGGAAAAAATGCCCTAGCAAAATACCTCAAAAGGAGCTTGGCAACCCAACCACCCAACATTCCATCCATCTCCCCACAACAGCACAAAAAGAGCTCAGAGATCCCATCACTTCTACAACTCCCCCCCCCTCTTACACACACACACACACACACACACACACACACACACACACACACACACACACACACAAAGTGCACTTTTTTAACATAACACCTATATTGAAGTACCTGATAGGAGCCTATTCTATAAAGGAAAGTAGATACCTACCAGGTGCCAAAATACAAGTGTTCTGTAATAGATAGAAGTGCCCTTAAAATATCCCTTCCAAATCCTCTTTTTCTCTCTGAAGATTTTTTCACAACAGTTTCCCCATTTTTCTTGCTTTTCATGCTGACCTCTACTTTCTCCCTCCAATCCATCATAGGCAGTAAGTGGCTCAACTGTTTGGGGTGACTCAGATGGGTGGGACTAAGGTGGGGTGGGATGGGACATGAAGGGTGTAAGTTAAAATCCTTATTGGAGGAGGGCAGGAGGCAATACCTAAGTCAACAGTAAATGTATAGTAGCAGCATTTTTGAACACAGCAGGGAAGGACCTCTTTAAGTTGTCTCTGGTGCAGAGCTACCAGCTGCCATCCTCTATTATCTCTTTTAATGATGGTAATATGCACCCTGAACACACACTACAGGGGATTATGTGCCAAAAAGAATCTAAATAATGTACACCAAAATAATACAAAACATTAAACGGAATAGTATTTACAGTATTCTGATAATATATGCAGGTAGTTTGCTGGCAGTCAGTTCTAGCTCCCTGGTCCAGTGTCTTCCTGTTGGCCATGTGAACAGTAGTGCTCAGATGCACTTAACAGAAATCCTGTGGTTACCAGCAACTATAAAGAGATTTGTTTAGTAGGTTATCAAATGATCACCAGGCTTAGGATCTGCCAGCCTTTAGTTTATTGTTGGGTTACCAAAAATGTTTGAAAGAGGTATCATCTGTATCAGCAGTACCTATTTATTAGAGCAGCAGAATGCCAACCAGGGAAGCCAGGGTTCAGATCCCACTGTGGCTTCTTGATTTCTTGGACAAGTTACTTAACACTTTATTGCCTCAGGTACATACTTAGGGGATCTTTTACTAAAGGTTAGCTTGAGTTATGTGCAGCAGGTCCCATTTTATTCCTATGGGCCCTGCTGCACATAACTCAAGCTAGTCTTTAGTAAAAGACCCCCTTAGACTGCAAGCCTGCCAGGAACATGAAATATCTACTGTACCTGAATGTAACTTGCCTTCAGTTCAGGGGCGTAGCCAGACACCCAAGTTTGGGTGGGCCTGGACCCAAGGTGGGTGGGCAGAACTCCGCCTTGTCCTACAAGTGATTTGGTTTCTGCCTCTCTCGCCTGCATGCCATATGGTCTTTCAAACACCCCCTCTCCCCCGTATACCTTTTAAATAGCAGATTTTCACCGGCAGCAAACAGTTGTTGGGAGTTTTTGGCTGGTGGGGCTTGGGGTCCCTGCCAGCCACATTATAGGTGTGCTGCTACTTGGTGGGCCTGAACCTAAAGTGGGTGGGCCTGGGCCCACCCCAGCCCACCCTTGGCTACACCACTGCTTCAGTTACTACTGAGAAAGGCATAATCTAAATTCAAATCCAAAATCCATCAGGCATATTTTAAAGTAATACAAAACCCTAACAATGTCACTCAGGAACTATAGAACAATTCTACCATACCATAATAGCACTAATTTCCAAGAGTCACACAAGAAGGGTCTACCTAAGAAAAGGCTGCACCGTAAATCTAGTGTGGTGGGCACTAGAACGTCAATACACCTATTGGTAAACTGAACAAGCCAGATTTGTACAGATTGTTCTTGCACAAATATCCAGTGCAAGGTCTCTTCCATACACACAGAATGCAGATAGACCCTCATCAAATATTGAATAATAAGTAACTTCAACCTAAAAGTAGAAATATGTAGACAAAAATTAAACTGAACTCCTAAGAAGCCACACTTTGCACACAATACCAGAGAAACAGTAATGTGTCCCCTTATACTGTGCAAAATATGAAATAGCAGGTATAAATTTCAAAACCTGTCATACTCCAAATGCTAGATTACAAATTCAGGGGTTCTTTTACTAAGGTATGGTAATGGATTTGCCACACTCTAATGATTAGCGCATGCTAAATGCTAAGAAGCTTGCTTTACAACTATGGGCTACTTAGCATTTAGTGTAACCTAATCATTTATGCACGCTAAATCCATGAGTGCACCTTAGTAAAAGGACCCTAAATATGGTATACTGTCCTATCCAGAGAAAGCTGGTTTTGGCTTCTGAAAACTAACAATAACATGTATTAACTTAGTGCAAAAGCTATCACCTTATTTTCCATTTTAATTTATATTTAATTTGTAATATGCTGTTTATAATATGCCAGTTTTTGAAAATGGCACCTATTTTTATATTTTCCACAGTACAAGGGGACAAACAACACTGTTTCTATTTCTGTGGTGTTGTACTGTCTGCTGAACTTCTTAAGGGCTCAGTTTAATTTTTTCTACGTATTTGTTGTATATTTATTAATCTTTAGCATAGGATCCATGTCTATGACACTACTTTAAACTAAATTAAAAATTAGCATTCTTTTTTTCTACCTGTGTTAACTGGTCATTTAATATTTCTAATTGTGTTGTTTCCAGTCTCTGGTTTCTGCTTTCCTCTGTCTTCTCTTAACTCTCTTGCCAGGGTTTCCTTTTCCGTTTGCAGAGATGGGTTTGCTACTTTTTAAGTAAAAATTAAAAGTACTGGCTTCATAAGTAGTGAAGTAAAAGTAGAAAGTCTTATCCAAAGAATTTACTCAAGTTAAAGTAATAAAGTACAGCTCTTAAAACTACTTTTTTTACTACAAAGTAAAAAGTATCCTTAACAAGTTGGATCATAGAATATAGTATGTTTACAAGCTATCTTCCAGGGGGTCGCACAAGGTCCTTCCTATAAACAACAACAACAACACCCTAAATATTGCAGTGGGCAGAAAAACATTGTACACCTAATGAAAACAAACTGGATTGGTACAGATTAGTCCTACACAGACACTTGATGCTTACACCCCACCTTTTTCACACACGAACAGAAGTAACCACTAACTAAAAATAGAAATATGTAGACACAAATTAAACTGCTTACTGAACCCACAAGAAGCCACACTCTGCATACAGTGCAAAACCAAAAAATAGAAACAGTGACACATCCCATTGTACCATGCAAAATATAGAGACCAGATGTAAATTTCAAAAACTTACATATTCAATTGCTACATTAAAAATTAACAAACCAAAGCAGAAAATAAAGTGATGCCTTTTTATTGGAATAACATTACATTTTTGATTAGTTTTTGGTGGCCATAGCCTCTGTCTCTCTCCCAACCCATCTATCCAGTCTTGCCCAATTTCTCTCTCCCAGTCCATAGCCTCTGTCTCTCCCCCTTTTATCCAGTATTATCCCATCTCTCTCTGTCACTCTAGCTTTCCATCTCCATCCATCCAGTCTTGCCTAATTTCTCTCTCTCTCCCCCCCCCCCCCCCATCCACCATGGCCCTGCAGCACAGTCTTACTCTCTCCCTCCCATGCACCTCCACTGGGCCCCCACCTATAAACTACCATAGGAGACACATGGGGCCCAGCTCTCTGCAGGGCCGCTAGTGCTTCCTGTGCCAGTCCCAGAAGTTTATTTCAGATGAGGTGGGCCTGGGGCAGAAAGCACTAGCAGTGCTGCAGAGAGCCAGGTCCCACACGTCTCCTGTGGTAGTTTATTAGTGCGAGTCCAGCAGAGGTACAACGGGAGGGAGAGAGCAAACTGTGTTGCAGGGCCATAGTGGATGGGAGGGGAAAGGAAGTGGGCCCTGCATACATTGAAGATACAGTTCAGGCTTGGGAAGCAGCTGAGCCTGACAACAACAAAGAAATAGCCAATCAACAGCTGTTCTGGGCAGGTGTGGAGGGCAGGGACTAGGATTTCCAGGTGATGTCAGACCCTGACTTGCATCTCATTGGGCCTGAACTTCCAGTCCCAGCTCTGCTGCTTTTGGGACCAGAAGTTCAAGCCCAATCAGCTGCAAGCCAAGTCTGACATTGTTTGGAAAGCCTGTAGAGGGGGAGAAGCAGAGGGATGGAAAATACTTTTTAAAAAAAAACTACTTTCCAAATTTATACTTTGATACTAAGTACAAAAGTACAGCTTACAGTAACTTGTTACAAGTGAAAAGTATCGCAAAAAAAAAAAAAAAAATGTAACTCCTTACAAGTGAAAGTACTGCCAATTGTACTTAAGTATTTTGTTACTACCCATCAATGTCCATTTGTCAGTTTCCTCTCTCCTCCTCACTTCTTTCATTACATCCAGCATTGATCTTTTCCTTTCAGTTTCTTCCATGTATTTTTCTGCCTCTCTGCCCATGTTTCATTATTACTAACCAATCTTTAATTTCTCATTTTACTGCATCTACCTACAGGTTTCATAGTAATGTGGAGAGGCATAATCGAACGTCGCCGGCCAAATAGATCGCCGGCGATCTATGTTGGCGGCGGCGCTACAGCTGGCCGGAACCGTATTATCGAAAAAGATGGCCGGCCATCTTTTTTTTTCGATAATACAGTTTAGCCCAGCCAAATGCCTTGGAGTTCGCCGGGTTTCAGATGGCCGGGTTTGTTTTTCAGCGATAATGGAAAAAAATGCCGGCCATCTCCAATCCGGCGAAATCCAAGGCATTTGGTCGTGGAAGGAGCCAGCATTTGTAGCGCACTTGTCCCCCCTGACATGCAAGGACACCAGCTGGGCACCCTAGGGGTCAGTGCGGTGGACTTCGGAAAAACCTCCCACATGCATAGCTCCCTTACCTTGGGTGCTGAGCCCCCCAACCCCCCCAAAACCCACTACCCACAAATGTACAACACTACCAAAGCTCTTAGGAGTGAAGGGGGCAACTACATGTGGGTACAGTGGGTTTTGGAGGGCTTCCATTACCAGCACAAGTGTTACAGGTAGGGGGGATGGGCCTGGGTCTGCCTGCCTTAAGTGAACTGCGGTACCCACTAAAAGTGCTCCAGGGACCTGCATACACGCAGGCCTCTAGGACTTGCTGCTGCTGTATAACCTTGGCACACCAGTTGACACCTGAAGACTAATCTCTTTGAAAAAGTCCTTTATTTGAATAAGCACGTTTACTCACAGTTAACTGCAGATCAGAGGTTGTGCCCCACTGGCAAAGAGTCTCCCTGGTACTGAGATTAGCAGTAGGTCAGAGCTGGCACAATGGTATACAATGCCCTCTTTCAGCCACATTCAAGGTAATAGCATTTCTAACGTGGGTGACACATGAAAGGGATCTAAAACTGGCTTACAAAAATGGCCACTACCTCATGGACTACCGGAAACAAAACAGGGCACACTCTGAACCCAGTTAGCAGGGGGGAAAAGCACCATGGGAGTAGAGCCCAGTACCCTACACCCACCACAATGCATTGCTGATGTTACTCTGCAGGGCACCTAACAAAAAAGGTGTCACACTCACCTGAGAGCCACATCGCAACCAGGGAAGGGCTGTCGGAGGATACAACACATTCTGCTGTCATGGAGGTGGGTACGGCATTTGAGGCTGGCATACAGGCTGGCAAAAAAGGTTTTTAGTTTTATTTTTTTTAGTATGGGAGGGGGTTTGTGACCACTGGGGTAGTATGGGGAGGTCATCCCCCATTCCCTCCAGTGGTCATCTGGTCATTTGGGGCACCTTTTTGAGGCTTGGTCATAAACATAAAAGGACCAAGTAAACCCGGCGATATACTGCTTATCGCCATTTTTTTTTCCATTATCACCGAAAGCTGGCCATCTGGTAGCCACGCCCATGCCCACCCATGTCCTGCCTTCGTTTCACCGCCGACACGCCCCTTTGAACTTTGGCCGGCGACGCAACGGGAAAGCGGCGATGTTGGCAAAAAACTGGCTTTCGATTATACCGATTTGGCCGCTTTTCCGAGATCGCCGGCCATCTCCCGATTTATGTGGAAAATGGCCGGCAATCACTTTTGAAAATGAGCTGGATAGTAACATAGTAGATGACGGCAGAAAAAGACCTGCACGGTCCATCCAGTCTGCCCAACAAGATAAACTCATATGTGCTACTTTTTGTGTATACCCTACTTTGATTTGTACCTGTCCTCTTCAGGGCACAGACCATATAAGTCTGCCCAGCACTATCCCCACCTCCCAACCACCAGCCCCGCCTCCCACCACCGGCTCTAGCACAGACCGTATAAGTCTGCCCAGCACTATCCCCGCCTCCCAACCACCAGTCCCGCCTCCAACCACCGGCTCTGGCACAGACTGTATAAGTCTGCTCAGCACTATCCCCGCCTCCCAACCACCAGCCCCGCCTCCCACCACCGGCTCTGCCACCCAGTCTTGGCTAAGCTCCTGAGGATCCATTCCTTCTGAACAGGATTCCTTTATGTTTATCCCACGTATGTTTGAATTCCGTTACCGTTTTCATTTCCACCACCTCCCGCGGGAGGGCATTCCAAGCATCCACTACTCTCTCCGTGAAAAAATACTTCCTGACATTTTTCTTGAGTCTGCCCCCCTTCAATCTCATTTAATGTCCTCTCGTTCTATCGCCTGTGCATCTCCGAAAAAGGTTCGTTTGCGAATTAATACCTTTCAAATATTTGAACGTCTATCATATCACCCCTGTTTCTCCTTTCCTCCAGAGTATACATGTTTAGGTCCGTAAGTCTCTCCTCATATGTCTTGTAACGCAAATCCCATACCATTCTCGTAGCTTTTCTTTGCACCGCTTCAATTCTTTTTACATCCTTAGGAAGATGCGGCCTCCAAAACTGAACACAATACTCCAGGTGGGGCCTCACCAATGACTTATACAGGGGCATCAACACCCCCTTTCTTCTGCTGGTCACACCTCTCTCTATACAGCCTAACAACCTTCTAGCTATGGCCACCGCCTTGTCACATTGTTTCGTCGCCTTCAAATCCTCAGATACTATCACCCCAAGATCCCTCTCCCCGTCCGTACCTATCAGACTCTCAGCGACTAACACATACGTCTCCCGTGGATTTCTATTCCCTAAGTGCATCACTTTGCATTTCTTCGCATTGAATTTTAATTGCCAAACCTTAGACCATTCTTCTAGCTTCCTCAGATCCTTTTTCATGTTTTCCACTCCATCTCTTTCCCTCACCCTGGCCCTCCTATTCCCCTTCCTCATATTCTGCAGACTTTCACTAACTCTGTCCTCTTCTCCTTCCATCTTCTCTCTCCCTATTCCATCCTATATCTCCTTCCTTCCCCTGTCTCTTGCTCACTCCTCCTCCTGCAGCTATAAAACAAAATGAAGCCATTCACAAGGCTGTAGCCCTGCATGCACTGCAGCTGGCTTCCCTCCTCCTCCATCCCTGAAACAGCAAGTTACCTGGTGAGGAGAGGAGTAGGGAAGCTGGCAGCAGTGTGTGCAGGGCTACTGACATGTGCATGTTTTCATTTTGTTTTGCAGCAACAGGGAGGGGGGAGGAGAGGCAAGGCAGGCCAGGGAAGCTCATAGTTCCTCCAGGCTGACACAGCAGCAGCCTGGGAGGAAGTTAGTGGCTGGGCTCCTGTGTCCTTATCCTTGCCCAGGTAGGGCAGTTCATCACACCCCTAAAACTATACCCATGTTATAACTTAAATTAGTTCTTAGGAATTTCAAAGCAGTTATTTTTCAAATGAATTTTCAACTTCTCTTTTTTTATAAGATTTGCAGCAGACTACTTTGTAACCTAGTAACATGTCAGTCATGTATATAGAAATTATAAACAAGGTAAGTTAATTAGTAGGAAAATGCATTCATTTCCCAGTAGTATGTGGTATGTGCAATAAAGATATATTTCCAAGAAGAGTGTATTTCCCGCTTGATTTCATGTGCAGATGACTCACGCTCTAAAATGGATGAATAAAGCAGTGGGTTGGAGGAAGAGCAGTGTGCTAATTCAAGAACTGAACCCAAGCTTGGGAGGCTTCCTATGAGACCAGATCTCATCTCAGGCAACTGCATTTCTCAGTAAAGCTGGGTGCCACTTTATCTCCACCACCCCAGTTTAAGCACCTGGTATTATGATGTAGTAGCAAGAGCTCTATTCCTCCTCTTTGCATCAGTTAATTCAGTGTATAAAGTAGGAAAGTGTAGGACAGCTGTTTCATCTTTATCTTTGTTGTCATTGTCATGCTGTCCAATTACAAAGAAGGCTTTCACAAAGTTATAAGTGCCATACTGGGACAGACCAAAGGTCCATGAAGCCCAGCATCCTGTTTCCAGCAGTGGCCAATCCAGGTCACAAATACCTGGCAAGGTCCTGAAAAAATTCAATACATTTTATGTTGCTTATCCCAGAAATAGCAATGGATTTTCCACAAGTCAGTTTAATAATGGTCTATAGACTTTTCCTTTAGGAAGCCATCCAAACCTTTTTAAAACCCTGCTAAGCTAAATCACCTTTACCACAATCTCTGGCAACGAATTCCAGAGTTTAATTACACGTTGACTGAAGAAAAGATTTCTCAGATTCATTTGTAGCTTCATTGAATGCCCCCTAGTCCTAGTATTTTTAGAAAGAGTAAACAGACGCTTCACTTCTACCCATTCCACTCCACTCATTATTTTATAGGTCTCTCCTATCTCCCCTCAGCCGTTTCCATAAAGGAAATCATTGTCTATTGTTCTAACAATTTTTCATGTAATGGCATACTCTGAATATCTTCAAGAACTGATGCAAGAACATCAAATGAATGGGAACCCTTCAGTCTTAAGACCAGACAAGCAGATTTCCTCTCTAACAACTCTACCAATCCAGTGGACAGTCACCCCAGTACAGTCTGTTGTGATACAGACATATGTCTATTCACCAAGAATTGCTAAAAGCTTCAGCTTCATTTTCACTTTAAAGTGACCCAACTCATCACTGTTCTGTTTGGATGGAGACCATTAACCAGTTCAACACACACAGGCATCTCCATTGTTCTTACAGGTTATAGTCACTGAACAGCAAATTTTAAAATATGAGATGATCCACTATTTTGTAACAGCAACTGTTCCCAGTTTTGCTGTTTCATTTGGTTTACCAGGAATCGTCATTTACATCTTGCTTCTGCTTTTAGTTTTTACTGCAAGCATCAGATGCAACTGAGTAAAAGTAGTAAAAATCGGTGAAATTAGTACTTCAGTAAAAGTAACAAACATTATCCTGTAGTACATTACAAGTAAAAGTGAGAAATTGTACAGTAACTAGTTACATTTACTTAGGGCCTCTTTTACTAAACCCGCTCGTGATTCCCGCGTAGCAATGCCGATGAAGCCCATTCAAAGTAAATGGGCTTTGTCAGCATTACCGCGCTGGAAATCGCTAGCTCGGTTTAGTAAAAGAGGCCTTTAGTTACTATGCAACACTGCCTACTGGGAAAGACTGTGCACCATTATCAGAAAACAACATTTCATCGTAAATGAAAGCCCATTCCCAATATACACCCAGTTACACTAGTATTCCATAAAGGAAAGCAAACACTAGAATAAGCACACTATTACAGAATTACCCACACATAGCGCAAATACACATTAACATCTTTGGAGCAGGTATAATGCATTTGCAGAGATGCCAAGTTACCCATGTCCAGGCTGGAAACTTTGAGGCCAGTCCTGATTTTGAACTTACATCCCAAAGCAGTGTGAGATTTACATAGTAACATAGTAAATGACGGCAGATAAAGACATGTAATGTCCATCCAGTCTGCCCAACTAGATAAACTTATTTTACATGGTATGTGATAATTTATACCCAAGTTTGATTTGTCCTTGCCATTCTCAGGGCACAGACCGTAGAAGTCTGCCCTGCACTGTTCTTGCACTAAGTTCTGAAGATAACTTTCTGACGAAGAAGGGCAACCTTCGAAAGCTAATCAAGAAACGTATTGTTATGTCCAGTAAAAAAGGTATCATCTTATTTTCTTTTCCATGTTTTATTTTGTTTTATTTCTATTGATTACCTTTAAAAATGGACTAACATGGCTACCACACCTCTCTACTTGAAGATAATGTCGAACCCCCTTAAAATTTACACTCCAGCCCATCCATATCTATTCAGTCACGATCAGGGCATAGACCGTAGAAGTCTGCCCAGCACCGATTTTGCTTCCCAACTACTGGTGTTGCCACCTAATCTCTGCTAAGATTTCATGGATCCATTCCTTCTAAACAGAATTTCTTTATGTTTATCCCATGCATGTTTGAATTCCATTACCGTTTTCATCTCCACCACCTCTCGCGGGAGGGCATTCCACTTATCCACCACCCTCTCTGTGAAAAAATACTTCCTGACATTACTCCTGAGTCTGCCTGCCTTCAACCTCAATTCATGTCCTCTAGTTCTACTGCTTTCCTGTCTCCGAAAAAGGTTTGCTTGCGGATTAAGATTTGTAGGACTTCAACCTGCTCATTAAAACAGTGCTGCAAATCTCATAATGCACTAAAATGGGATGATCAGAAATCCATGAGTGTTCCAAAATCTTCAACCTGGAAATGGGTAACGTATCTCTGCATTTGTGTGCTACTGGGGCTGATTCAGGAAGTCTTATAAAAGCACACAGGTGCTTATGCTGCCTTAACAGGCACAAAATGATAGACTTGATCAACTTGCCAATTAGAAACACATCCGAATCAACCCGAACTTTTCTAAATCTGCACTACCCAAGCTGCAAAGGACTTATATTCAAATCTACTTATGCATCCAGTATTTCCTACATAAGCAAACAACTGTGGAACACATTACCAAAAGCCTTGAAAACGATGTATGACCACCTAAACTTCCGGAAATCACTAAAAACTAACCTGTTTAAAAAGGCATACTCTACCGATCCAACTTAAATACTTAATCTCTGCAACACAACCAAACTAAAGCACGGAATGGACATAACACAACTCTTCCGTTCTCCGATTCCCTAATGTGGCTGTGCCACATGAACTTTATCTTGCCACAACATCACTTTGTATTTGTTCACACTGGAGTCTGCAAATGCCTCTCCGGTACTATGTAAGCCACATTGAGCCTACAAATAGGTGGGAAAATGTGGGATATAAATGTAACAAATAAAATAAAACAGATTCTTCTTTGAGCTTTCCAGATTATAAAAATCACCTCACACACGTATTCATTCCCTGTATTTGAAAATGGCTGAAAAGCCCTGTAAACTGTAGAAGATGAATAACCCCTCTGATCAGGGTTTTAGGTTGTCCCCTGATCTCCACTGCATTGTCCTTTATCAACATCAATACAATATTCATTGCATATTGTCCTGGGACATTGTCACCAAATGGGTTATTTTTACACATCTCTTGCCTGTGTACTCTGCCTTGAGTGATTTTTTTTTTTTCAAAAAAGGTAGTAAATCAATAAATAAATCCCATGACAGGAATGAACCTCAATCCTAAATCAGAGTATGTGGCAGATGAACTCAGTCTCTCAAATTTACTGCTAACCCTTTGTGGACATGCACATGCATTTTTTGCTGTGCAGATTTTGCTGCTTTAAAAACTTACTGCTGGAAAATTATGCACAATTATTTGCACCTAGTGTATGGTGCACATAGTTTTTCTTTAATAAATTGTGTGCATGCATTTCAATTTTCACCTGTATTCTTATAAGTGAAAATCCTTCCTCATCCCCCTTCCCCAGGAACACCTGTATTTAATGCTGGTAGAAGTGGGCTCCTACAAGCTGTATATATACATGTACTATGATATGGGGGTGGGAGATTTTATAACTAAGGGGCCCTTTTACTAAGCCACATGGAGGGGCATAATCAAACGTTGCTGGCGAAATAGTTCACCGGCGATCTATTTTGGCAGCGGCACAACAGCTGGCCGGAACCATATTATCGAAAAAGATGGCCGGCCATCTTTTTTTCCAATAATACGGTTTAGCCCGGCCAAATGCCAGAGTTCGCTGGGTTTGAAATCGCCGGTTTTGTTTTTCAGCGATAATGGAAAAAAATGCCGGCCATCTCAAACCCGGTGAAATCCAAGGCATTTGGTCATGGGAGGAGCCAGCATTTGTAGTGCACTGGTCCCCCTGACATGCCAGGACACCAACAGGGCACCCTAGGGGGCACTTCTAAAAAAATTTTAAAAATACAAAAAAAGCTCCCAGGTGCATAGCTCCCTTACCTTGGGTGCTGAGCCCCCCAAATCCCCCCAAACCCACTGCCCACAACTCTACACCATTACCATAGCCCTTATGGGTGAAGGGGGGCACCTACATGTGGGCACATTGGGTTTGGGGGGGTTTGGAGGGCTCAACACTTAGCACCACAAGTGTAACAGGTAGGGGGCGATGGACCTGGGTCTGCCTGCCTGAAGTGCACTGCACCCATTAAAAACTGCTCCAGGGACTTGCATACTGCTGTCAGGGAGCTGGGTATGATAGTTGAGGCTGGCATAGAGGCTGGTAAAAAAAGGTTTTTATTTTTATTTTTTTTAGTGTGGGAGGGGGTTGGTGACCACTAGGGGACTATGGGGAGGTCCCCCATTCCCTCCAGTGGTCAGTTGGGGCAATTTTTTGAGCTTGGTCGTGAAAATAGAAGGACCAAGTAAACCCGGCGAAATACTGATGAACGCCGCTTTTTTTCCATTATCCGCGAAAGCCGGCCATCTGGTAGCCACGCCCATGCCCGCCCATGTCCCACCTTCACTACACCGCCGACACGCCCCCTTGAACTTTCGACGGCGAGGCGACAGGAAAGCGGTGATGCTGTCAAAAAAGCCGCTTTTGATTATACCGATTTTGCCGCTTTTGAGAGATCGCCGGCCATCTCCCGATTTATGTCGGGAAATGGCTGGCGATCACTTTCGAAAATAAGCCTGACAGGCACCTATGTGTGCCCAACGTGCATCAATTTGGAGTTATCGCCCGGCTACCAAGTGGCCCTTGCGGTAATTTCATTTTTGACGCATGTCCTCTACGTGTGCTGGAAAGCAATTTTTATTTTCTAGCACATGGCAGAAACCGGGCGGTAATTGTCATTCTATGTGCGTAGACGATTACCACACGGTTACCGCCTGAGACCTTACTGCTAACTCAATGGCTGGCGGTAAGGTCTCAGACCCAAAATGGATGAGCGCCAATTATTATTTTGCCGCACGTCCATTTTCGGCAAACATTTTAAAAAGCCTTTTATAGAGGCACGCTAAAAATGGATCTGTGTGCACCCAAAACACGCACCTACAGTAGCACAGCCCATTTTTTGGCGCACCTTAGTAAGAGGACCCCTAATTTTCATTGATAAAGCACTATTTTTCCCACAGAAAAGGCTTTAAAAATGACCCCCTCTCTGTTTATTTATATGCTATACTTGTATAGTGGTTCTTGAGGCAAGAGAACTTATGCTGTCTTGTGAGTCTGCAAAGGATAAACATTACTACCATATATCAATATGTGATCAATAGTATGAAGATGGAGGAGGAGAGGGGCTGCTGATCTTTTCTTCCTTCACAACACTGTTGCTCTACTATGATGTAACATTCTAATTGCTATTTTTATCCTCATTGTAAGATAGTATTTGGAAAACACAGGGTATTTTGGCAGAAATCCATTGCAATTTCAATAAATAAAAATAGGTGAAGAGAAGGCATAGTATAATTATAAAAATGTCCAGGGAAGGACAGAGGATATGGAACTTTGTCATCAGATCCAAGAACAGAGACTGTATCCTGTTGTTGTAGGCACAGACACCTGAATATCGTAATTGTGCTGTCCTGTTTTCTGTGTTTCTATAAATGAATATTCTGTGCTATTAAAAGCAATGATATTTTCACAATAACAGTTTATGTTTGAGAATCAGCACCATTTATTTTATCTGCTTGTTAAAAGGTTTTCTTAGGCTTTCTCAGAGCCCTTGTTGGTACCTGTTGACTTGTGAAAATGATAACCCTGTCTATTTTATGTGTCTGTGCCTAGCTGTAGACATATCTGAAAGAAAAATAACTGCTTAGGGTCAAGGAAAATATACCCAGCATTTTGGTGAGAACAAATATTGGGAAACAAGAGCTGAGAGAGAGAGAAAAACTGCATCTGTTGGGTCTTCAAGTGTTTATATGTGTGTGTCTGTGTTGTAGCTGAGGTTGGGGGAGGGGAACATGTGGGGTGGAAAGATTGAGGGGGAGGGGGTAGTAAGGACCATTTAGGGGTACTTATAGGGGACTAGTTTGGGGGTAGGGCAATTTGTGAGGTGATGGGGCAGTTGCAGGAGGTACATTTTGGGAAAAGGCAGTTTGTGGGGGAGTGGGGTCGATTTAGGGGTCAGGGCAGTTTTCAGGAGGTAGTTTTAGGGGGTGGAGCAGTTTAGAGTTGTTGCAGTTGCAGGGCATGCTGTTTGAATGTGCGGGCAGTATGCAGAAGTTGCAGAGGGTAGCTTTAATTTATTTATTAGGATTTATTTACCATCTTTTTAATATTCTTGGTGAATGGTTTCAGGGATAAGTGGTTTTATAGGTCAAAATAAAAATAAATATTTTTTTCATGCAGATCTCTTTTGTTTAAACATAACTAAATGGGCTATAAGCCCCTAATGGTGTACTAGGTTCTGCCCAGTGTAATATTTATGGTACAGTAAGGTTCTGAATGTGTATTTGCACAAAGTTGTGCATAGTGTTTTGCAGTTGAGCGATTGTGGTATATGCTTTGAGCAACCACTTTATTCTTTGACATATGATACATATCTAATATCTAAATTTAATAAAAGGTATTAATTGTGACTTTTATTTTTATTTTATTTTTTTCTGTGTGTTATCAGACAATTATGGATTTAAGCTCCACCCCTGGCCCCACCCCCAACCCCGCCCCCTTTAGCCTCCCCAAACAGTTGGGCCACCAACCGCCTATGTGAATAGTAGAGTCCACAGAGATCTTTACTGGTGCTATTTAATACATGATCTGAAAATCAGAGTGATGAATGAGGTGATTAAATTTGCAGATGACACAGACTATTCAAAGTTGTCAAAACACATGAGTATTGTGAAAATTTGCAGGAATCAACTGGAAGACTGGGCATCCAAAAGGCAGATGAAATTTAATGTAGACAAATGCAAAGTGATGCACATTGGGAAGAACAAACCGAATCATAGTTTCCTAATGCTGAGGTTTACCTTAGGAGTCAGCAGTCAAGAAAAAGATCTAAGTGTCGTTGTAGACTATATGCTGAAATCTTCTGCTCAGTGTACGGTGGTGGCCAAAAAAGCAACCAGGATCCTAGGAATTATTAGGAAAGGGATGCAAAATAAGACCAAGAATATTATAATGCCTCTCTATCACTCCATGGTGTGATCTCACCTTGGTTATTGCATTAAAAAAAGATATAGCAGAATTAGAAAAGGTTCAAAGAAATGTGACCAAAATGATAAAGGGAATCGAACTCCTTCCATATGAGGAAAGGCTAAAGAGGTTAGGGCTCTTCAGCTTGGAAAAGAGACCGCTGAGGCAGGATATAATTGAGGTCTGTGTTGTAGAACGGGTAAAAGTGAATTGATTTTTCAGTCTTTCAAAATGTACAAAGACCAGGGGACACTCATTGAAATTACGTAAAAATACTTTAAAACAAATAGCAGGAAATATTTTCTCACTCAAAGAATAGTTAAGCTCTGGGGCTCATTGCTGGAGGAAGTGGTAACAGCGGTTAGTGTATCTGGATTCAGAAAAGTTTTGGACAAATTCCTGGAGGAAAAGTCCATAGTCTGTTATTGAGATGGCCATGGGGGAAGCTACTGCTTGCCCCGGGATTGGTAGCATGGAATGATGCTACTAATTAGGTTTCTGCCAGGTGCTTGTGACCTGGATTGGCCACTGTTGGAAGCAGGATACTGGGCTAGATGGACCTCTGGTCTTACCCATTACGGCTATTCTTATGTTCTTATGATAGTCAATGCTTGCTGGTTAAGTTTGAGCTGGCCAAAGATAGGTCTGGTATTCACACAGCCACCACAATATGGCCACCAAACTTGCTCTGAAAATTGGTAGATAGCTGGTAAAATCATGCAATATAACTGGCTATCCGCTAGCCACTAATCTCAATTTTTCAGTGGGTCATGGTCTGCCATGTCCCACTGAAAATTCGTAGATAGCCTTTTAGGGGGCATTTAACTGACCAGGCTATGTCAGTATTCAGTGCCAGACAGTTAAGTTGGTAGTGGGCAAAGATAGGACTTCTATTTATGAAGTCCAATTTGCCCGCTAAAGTTTGCCGGCCAGTGCTTCAATATTCAAGGATAGTCAGTTATATTGTGTGATATATCCAGTTAGCCAGTGATATATCCAGATTCTACATTGTGAACCTAGAGATTGCGCTGAAAACCAAGCATATTCTGAAACAACGCACATAACTTAATTGGCCTAACAAGCCAATCAATGTTAACAGCACTTAACAAGCAATAATGAGCACTAATTGGCAATAATTAGAATTTACACACACAACTTCCTAAATGTATTCTGTAATGCACTGTGCCTAAATTTTAATGTGCACAGGCAAAAGTGGCGTGGTCATGGGCATTTTGTGGACATTTCAAAACTTATGCACATTGTTATACAATATGGTCCTCTGAGCCTAAATCTACACACCGGGATTTATGCCATGTTTTCATAGGTGTAAACTGAGGCACGTAGCTTTATGCGCTGGGATATTAACTAAATGTATTAAGAACATAAGTATTGCCATACTGGGACAGACTGAAAGTTCATCAAGCCCAGCATCCTGTTTCCAACAGTGGTCAATCCAGGTTAACCTGGCAAGATCCCAAAACAGTGCAATACATTTTATGCTGCTTATCCTAGAAATAAGCAGTGGATTTTCCCCAAGTCCATTTTAATAATGGCTTATGGACGTTTCTTTGAGAAAGCAATCCAAATGTTTTTTAAACCCCGCTAAGCTAACTGCTTTTACTACATTCTCTGGCAACAAATTCCAGATCTTAATTACACATTGAGTGAAGAAATATTTTCTCCAATTTGTTTTAAATTTTACTACTTTGTAGGTTCATTGCATGCCCTCTAGTTCTAGTATTTTTGGAAAGAGTAAACAAGCGATTCACTTCTACCCGTTCCTCTCCACTCAGTATTTATATATCTCTATCATATCTCCCCTCAGCCATCTTTTCTCCAAGCTGAAAAGCCCTAGCCAATTTAGCCTTTCCTCATAGGGAAGTTGTCCCATCCCCTTTATCATTTTCATCACCTTTGTCTGTACCTTTTCTAATTCCACTATCAGGGGCATTTTTGAAAGAGAAGGGCGCCCATCTTCCGACACAAATCAGGAGATGGGCGTCCTTCTCTCAGGGTCGCCCAAATCAGCATAATTGAAAGTCGATTTTGGGCGTCCTCAACTGCAGTCCATCACGGGGACGACCAAAGTTCACGGGGGCATGTCAGAGGCATACTGAAGGCGGGATTGGGACGTGCTTAAGAGATGAGCGTCCTCAGCTGATAATGGAAAAAAGAAGGGCATCTCTGACGAGCATTTGGTTGACTTTACTTGGTCCATTTTGTTTCATGACCAAGCCTCAAAAATGTGCCCAAACTGACCAGATGATCACCAGAGGGAATCGGGGATCACTTCCCCTTACTCCCCCAGTGGTCACCAACCCTCTCCCACTCTAAGCCAGCCTCAAATGTCATACCCAGCTCCATGACAGCAGGATGCAGGTCCCTGGCGCATTTTTAGTAGGTGCAGTGCGCTTCAGGCAGGTGGACCCAGGCCCATCCCCCCTACCTGTTACACTTGTGGTGGTAAATGTGAGCCCTTCAAAACCTACCAGAAACCCACTGTACCCACATGTAGGTGTCCCCCTTCACCCCTTAGGGCTATGGTAGTGGTGTACAGTTGTGGGGAGTGGGTTTGGGGGGTGGGGAGCTCAGCACAAAAGGTAATGGAGTTATGTACCTGGGAGCAATTTGTGAAGTCCACTGCAGTACCCCCTAGGGTGCCCGGTTGGTGTCCTGGAATGTGAGGGGGGTCAGTGCACTACAAATGCTGGCTCCTCCCATGACCAAATGCCTTGGATTTGGTCATTTTTGAGATGGGCATCCTCGGTTTCCATTATCACCGAAAACTGGGGACGACCATCTCTAAGGTCAACCATCTCAACATTTAGGTTGACCATCTCTAAGGTTGACTTAAATGTTGAGATTTGGGCATCCCCAACCGTATTATCGAAACGAAAGATGGACGCCCATCTTGTTTCGATAATACAGGCTTCCCTGCCCTTTTCCCGGGATGTCCTTAGAGATGGGTGCCCTTAGAGATGGTCGTCCCTGTTCGATTATACCCCTCCACATCTTTTTTGAGATATGGTGACCAGAATTGCATACAAATATTCGAGGTGTGGTCGCATTATGGAGCAATACAAAGGCATTATAACATTCTCATATTTGTTGTCCATTCATTTCCTAATAATACCTAACATTCTATTTGCTTTCCTAGCCGCCGCTGCACACTGAGCAGAGGGTTTCAGTGTATCATCAATGATGACACCTAGATCCCTCGCCTGATCGGTGACTCCTAATGTGGAACCTTGCATCACATAGCTAAAGTTTGAGTACCTCTTTCCCACATACATCACTTTGCACACATTAAACATCATCTGCCATTTGGCTGCCCAGTCTCCCAGTCTCCTAAGGTCCTCTTGTCATTTTTCACAGTCCTCTTTCGATTTTACAACTTGAATAACTTTGTGTCATCAGCAAATTTAGGGGCCCTTTTACTAAGCCGTGTAAGTGTCTACATGCGCCCAACACGTGCCGAAATGCAGTTACCACCTGACTGCCGCGTGGATCTTGTGGTAATTTCATTTTTGGTGCACGTCCAATACGCTCACCTGAAAAATATTTTTTATTTTCGAGCGCACATAATGGACATGTGTAGGTCATTCCCGCCTGAAATCTTTACCGCAAGGTCAATGGCTGGCGGTAAGGTCTCAGACCCAAAATGGACGCGCGGCAATTTTGATTTTGCCACATGTCCATTTTCGGCAAAAGAAGGGCCTTTTTTACAGGCGCGCTGAAAAATGGATCGGCCCATGCCCAAAACCCGCGCCTACCCTACCGCAAGCCATTTTTCAGCGTGCTTTTGTAAAAGGACCCCTTAATTACCTCACTAGTTACTCTCATCTCTAGATCATTTATAAACATGTTAAAAAGCAGCGGTCCCAGCACAGACCCCTGGGGAGCCCCACTATCTATCCTTCTCCATTGAGATACCTAGGCGGAAATGTTTTTCATGTGGATTTTCAAGGTGCTATATATAGAATCTGGCCATATGCGCTAAGAGCTAGTATTCAGTGTTGATAACCGGCTATCTCACGCTGAATATTAGCGTTTAACCAACTAGGAGCCATTCCTGGACGGTTATATAATACTGAAAATCAGGCCCAGAGCAGCTTATGCAGTTGTGGATGCATGATTTCATTGTGTTACAGTGTAATGAATAATATATTTTTTCTCTGAGAGCATACCCATTTTTATGGCCAACAAATTACACAGTTAATCAGCTGTAATCAGCTTTTACTAATCACGGAGGTGGAATTAGTTTTTAGTGTCAAATTTCTACTTTTCTTTAAATAGTTGCCGTAATATAATTATCTAAATTTATCACCCAACACCATATCTCACTGTTTTCTGCTGCAAGGTTTCTTCAAACAAAGTTACTTTTCTTTCTTTCTTTCCTCCTTTCTTTTCCTGTTTTTTTTTAATAGAGTTTATAAGCATTTTTGGTTTGTGTTTTCTTTTGGTATTGAGGGGCAACATCTGGCTTATGGTTTCTAACCTGTTATACTGGCATTACAGACCAAAAAAGCCATCATTATTATATTTGAATTCAAAAATACATGTTCAAGGAAATGTTTTATGATTCAGTTATATGAACATAAACTAATTAAATCATCTGTTTGGGGCTATCCACTAATTTTCAGTGGCACTTAACCGGTTAACTCAGAACTGAAAACTGGCAATGGAGTTGGCACTTTGGCCCGTTAACTGCATAAAAGTCAGTCCTACCTTTATTCGTTAACCCATAGCTGGTTAAGTGCTGAATATTGCACATAACCGGCTATATGTTAGCTGTCTCTCGAAACCCCAAAATTCAATGCTGGTGCCTGGATATAGTCAGCAATGAATTTCCAAGTTTAACATCAGCAGTGGTCTGCAAAACACTGATCGCTACCAGCTGAATATCGGACACTCCTTCTTTAAAATTTACCCATATCTTAGCAAGAACTCCTTAGATTTTATCTTGGGTTAAAATCCCTAAGGGCTCCTTTTACTAAGCGGTGGTAAGCCCAATGCGGGCTTACCACTTCCTATACAGGAAGCACCACTGGGCTACCGCAGCAGCCCGGCAGTACTTCCCACCTCTAGCGCGCCGTCATTTCTGGAGCTATGAAAACATATTTATTTTTGTAGCACCAGAGTGTACCAGGTGGTAATCGGGCAGTGCCACACGCTGCTCGGTTACCGCCGGGTTAAAGCGGGAGCCCTTACCGCCAACTCAATAGGTGGAAGTATGGGCTCCCCCTGAAATGGCTGTGTGGCAAGTGCTTTACTTGCTGCACGGCCACTTCCTGCAGGAAGTCGTGACTTCCCTTTTACCAGCTGCAGTAAAAGGGGGTCTTGGCGCACATGTAAAACACATGCCAAAGCCAGCGACGGCCCCCTTTTGCCGCAGCTTGGTAAAAGAGGTCCCAAGGATGTTCTATATCAGAACCACATTCTCTTAGATTTTCTTCTTGCCATTGCAATAATTAATGGTTCCATTACCAACCAATCTTTTACTAACCTGTAAAGGATGATAGTCTCACTGAAGCTTTCCTATCTTGATTCCCCTCATTGTGTATCCCTTTTGCTGTTCTTCACTGAAGGTTATCCTACATTTGAAACAAACTTTCGCTGGGTGGCACCTGTTTAGTCTGAAGGAAAACCATCAATAAGATTGTCATATATCCAAGTTTTATGTCCTGTTGTTTGTTTGATCTTTTCTCCATTTCAGGTAATGAATATTTGATTCTGATATGGTTCACTAATTGTTTTCATTTTTTAGTGTTTGGATTTGTTTTGACTTTATTTGTTGTGTACATTGCATGGCTTATTACTACTTGTCAAAGAGATTTCTTGGCAAATTTTGTGAAACCTGCAATATAGATGCATCATAGAGAATTATTAACCCCCCCCCCCCCCCCCAAAAAAAAAAACCCCAAAAATCATAATTATGCAAATTTATGTACTTTTATTTTTCACACAACAGTTTGATACAGAACTTGTTTGCAAATAGATGTGGGTGAGATACAGTGTGTGAGTGTGAGTAAAGATTGCATGTAGTATGTATTTCTTTGCCTCTTGTTCCCACTTGCTATGCTGCCTCCCCCTCCCCCCAACTCTGTGTGACTTCCTCCTTCCTTCCACTCTTAGGATGTTTCCACCACCCTAATACACTGATCTCCTGGTGTCCCCAGAGCCATTCTCCCCATTATGCACCCCTTCTCTTTCCCAATCAAGTGTTCCCTTTCCCCATCAGTCTCCCCCTTCCTCCCTTCACTCATGAAATGTCTCCGCTCTTGCCCTCTTCATGAGGTATACCTCCTCACCAGCCCCTTTGCCATCAAGAACTTTTTCTCCTTATTTCCCCAGTCAGGTACCCCTCGCTTTCAAATTCTCTCTCTTCCATCACAAATCTGACTCTTCAAGGAAGAAATCTCCAGTCAAATTCTCTCCCCTTCTGCATGACCAGGCCACTCTCTCCTCCATCCCATTCTTCTTCCAAGTATTCTGTGTATTCCCTCTTCCAATTTGGGAGAGCAAGCTCAGGCAGCCCCAGGTGCTGTTTTTCCCTGTGCTCAGTGGGTCTGTGAACAGTTCGAGAGACTGTCTGCGGCAGCAGGTGATGTCACATACTGATCTCCTTTAGCCAACCTCATGCATGGCAAGCCGGTAGCAGCATCAGTTTGAGGCAGGTGCTGCTGGCTGATGTTTGGAAGAGTGCTGGCTGCTCAAGGAGGAGGAGGAAATCTTCAGCTGGTAGGGTTTGGGGATCCCCATCAGCTCAAGTATTTAATATTTGGGGTTTGTGGGCAGGAAGGGGTGGAAAGAGGAGCAAAATGGAGGGGGGCAGGGGGAAATTCCATGCCCACCGACCCATGGCTCAGGCCCACCCAAAACTGGCCATCTAGCTATGCCCCTGGAAAGATAACTTTTCTGTACCACTTCTTATACAACCATATAGATTTGATTTGATATGCCACTGAACACAGAATTTGTTGTAAAGCAGTATAGGAACGGCATAGGAGTTACCCTGATGGTGAATAGGATTTGCAGTAAGTGGTAAGAGTTGGCTCTGTCCCTTTTTTGGTTCTTCCATGCACAGTTGGCCTTAATTATGGATGGCCTCTTGAATAATTTTGATCATGACCCCCTCCCCCCAAAGATCAGTGTATCTGCACAGTGCACTAGCTATCAGAACATGGCATATGCTTTTCTGCTAGTTGGTGTTTTATCACTTGGGCATGAGTTACTATTGGAACATCTTGATGTCTTTGAAGAACTGAAAACATAAAAACTGTTTTGATACACAGATAAGTGATTTTTTTTTGTGACTTGCTCTTTAAGCAATGTTACTGTTGTGTGATGATAGATAACAGTGACCTGCATTCAGTTTTGGTCACATTTGTTTTTCTGAGCACTATTCACATAATTTTACTTTATTTTTATTGATTAAGGCAGTGGTTCCCAAACCTGGTTCTGGTGGCACCCCAGCCAGTCAGGTTTTTAGGATACCCACAATGAATATTAATGAGATAGATCTGCATGCAGTGAGTGCATGCAAATCTTTCACATGAATATTCATTGTGGGTATCCTGAAAACCTGTCCGGCTGGGGTACCTCCAGGGCCAGGTTTGAGAACCACTGGGTTAAGGTTTATATGGGTAATATGAGAACCTAGATAGAGTATTTTTGAATATTGAACAATCATCCCAGGATTAAATACACAAGATGTTTTGTTTAGTGCCCCAATTGTTTGGTAGAGAAGAAGCCATAAATTATTAGAATATCTCTAGTTCTTGCAGCTGAAAATTAGGGGGCTCCTTATAGCAGGCTTTCTCAATCCAGTCCTGGGGTCACACCAAGTCCCAAAGGGTTTTTAGGATATCCATAATGAATATGCATGAGATAGATTTGCATACTTTTCTTTCTCGGCTGGACTGTAGTAACATTCTTTATTCTGGTCATCCAGCAACTGCATTGCGTCATCTGTAGGCTGTTCAAAACACAACTCTCCAAGTTCTTATCCAGTCCAGGCGTTACCAGCATGTAATACCACTTTTTGTTACCTACCACTGGCTCCCTATAGCTTTTCGTATTCAAAGCTGTTCATATTGATACTCCCTCCTATTTGGCAACCCTCATCACACCTTACACCCAGTCATAAAGAACAATAATCCAAACTAAGGGTGGAATCATTGGACCCAACTTAAATGCCTGAACCCTGCAACACTACGAAACCAAAGCACGTAATGGACATAATGTAACTCTTCTGTTATATGATGCCCTAGTGTGGCTGTACCACATGAACTTAGTACCACAACATCACTTTGTATTTGTTCACACCGGAGTCTGCAAACGCCTCTCCAGTACTATGTAAGCCACATTGAGCCTGCAAATAGGTGGGAAAATGCGGGATACAAATGTAACAAATAAATAAATAAATACCAATGAGGAAGTGTATGCCAACCTATCTCATGCATATTTATAGTGGATATCTTGAAAACCCAAGGACTGGGTTAGGAATTTCTCCTTATAGAATTGCCCACAAATTGCTATATGTTTAACTTGAAGAATGGAAAGATTGGACCATTCTCTGCTGAATAAAGGACAAATGTTAAACTCTTCATGTTGCTCAATTTTAATTATTGGGTCAAATTCTACTTGTGGACGTACTTTAGCAGAGCAAAGGTGTGCATAGCATTGACAGTACTTGGTACATACAAAAAGGTTAATACAGTTCTGGCTTTTTTTGAGGGGGTACCTTTTCCATTGTCTGCTAAAATTGACCCGTGGTTCTACACACCAATTCTGCCTTGTCATAGGTTCTGTGACTGGTTGCAGGGGGCCTGGCTATTGTGGGGTGGGTCCCTCAGTGTTCACCCCACCCCTGAAGGTGACCTAGCATTTGAGTACTGGCATCTTTTTTTACTAGAAAAAACGCACTGCCTAGAAGGCATGATCAACCCACATCATATCCAATGTAAATAAGTAAAGATATTCCCTACCCAAGCAGCTAAACTTCTCTTTCTTTTCCTTAGCCTTATTTGCCTAGCAGCTGGAAATGAGTCAGCTACAGGGAATTGACGTGAGAAAGGGTTGAATTCCAGGTGATTTCTGGTTGAAGCTAATGAAAATGGAAAGCTAAATGGAGAAATAGCTTCTAGCAGTGTTCTTTTAATATGGTGCTATCTACATTTTGCAGAAACATTTCCTGGAGGCACTGCCAAAACTCTGGTTGGCAATATTAACCTCATTTTAATTGCTGCAGCACTCCAATGGCATTTTATGTTTATTCTCAGCTTTCAGACTTTCATGTGGAAATGGGCATGGCCTTAATAATCAACATTCCTGTATAAGCCTGCCTGGAAAGAAATATCTTTTGTGGCACTGTGGTGCTATAGACAGTTATTCATACAGCACATATCACATTTTTTCCAATAAAGCCAGAAAGGTAGAAATAATAGCAGTTTTTTTTTCTCTCAAAATAGCTAAGGTGTCGAAATTCAAAAGCATTTAAGCAATTAATATTGGGTGCCAACCGCTTAAGTGCTTTAAAAAAATTGTCAGCACTTATCCGGAGAAAATGAAAGAACAGCACCATTTTGAAAATGGCACTGGCATGGGAAAGAGCAGCTGGGGATCACTTCTGCCCAGCCTACACAAGGATGCCTTCCAGTAGGCCTGGGTGGTCTACAGGTGTATGGAGGATCTTGGTGGAGGGAGGGGGAGGAAGATATAGGTCCTTGTCAGGGGCAAGACTTGGCTGTCTCAGTAACATGTATTCAGGGGTTGGAGATCAGGAATGGGAATGTCTTAGGGGTGCTCAGGCGTATCTCTGGCCTTTATGGCCTCTTTAAGATATTCTCCCCAGACGCATTGGGCATGTCTTCTCTTCCACAGCTGTTCTTGCAGCTGTACACTTGGAGCCACTTCCAAGCTTCTTGACCAACATTTCTTATTACTGTCTTTTTGTTGAATATTAAACCAGCACTTATCTTGCTGTTGTGTTCAATCTGCTGTCACTCAGTCTCTCCAAGCCACGGCCGACAATGGCCAAGGTTATTCACTCCAGGATGCAGTGAAAGTCGCCAGTACCACGGACCCTGAGGCAGGAATTGAACGAAGCATCGAAACCTAGGCCATTGTTGGCCGTGGCAAGGAGAGACTGAGTGACAGCAGATAAGATATTAAAACAGCAAGATAAGTGCTGGTTTAATATTCAACAATAAGACAGTATGAATGTAACTCACCTTGAGCTACTACTGAAAAAGGTGTGAGCAAAATCTAAATAAATAAATAAATAATCCATAAAGAAAGAGACTGTATAGAGAGGAGGTTTTGTTTTGCCAATGATGACAGCAAGACTTCCGGATTATTAAGAGCCATAGAATATGTTAAGGAGTCTGTTGAGGCTTTTTCCTCCGTCTCATAGAAAATCACGTAGACATGAATATGTAGAGTTCCGGATTAGGAATAGGATTTTAGTAAGATAGTACTACTACTACTACTACTACTACTTAGCATTTCTATAGCGCTGCCAGGGTTACGCAGCGCTGTACAAGTTTAAACACGGGGAGGGACAGTCCCTGCTCAAGAGAGCTTACAATCTAACGGTAATAGACTACGCAGTCAGTGTAGGTAACAGGAATGGGGAAGGTGGTTAGGTGCCAAAAGCAAGGGAGAAGAGATGGGCCTTGAGTAAGGACTTGAAGATGGGCAGGGAGGGCGCATGGCGTATGGGCTCAGGAAGTCTGTTCCAGGCATAAGGTGCTGCGAGGCAGAAGGGGCGGAGTCTGGAGTTAGCGGTGGTGGAGAAGGGTACAGATAGGAGTGATTTGTCCTGAGAGCGGAGGTTACGGGTGGGAACATACGGGGAGAGGAGGGTAGAGAGGTAATGGGGGGCAGCAGATTGAGTGCACTTGAAGGTCAATAGAAGAAGCTTGAACTGTATACGGTAGTGGATTGGGAGCCAGTGAAGCGACTTAAGGAGGGGGGTGATATGAGAGTATCGGTTCACGCGGTAGATAAGACGTGCGGCGGAATTTTGGACAGATTGAAGGGGGGATAGGTGGCTAAGCGGGAGGCCAGCGAGGAGAAGGTTGCAATAGTCAAGACGAGAGGTAACGAGTGAGTGGACGAGGGTGCGGGTGGTCTGTTCAGAGAGGAAGGGGCGAATTTTGCTAATATTATAGAGGAAGAAGCGACAGGTCTTAGCTGTCTGTTGGATATGGGCAGAGAAGGTGAGGGAGGAATCGAAGATGACTCCGAGATTGCGTGCTGAAGAGACGGGGAGGATGAGGGTGTTGTCAACAGAGACGGAAAGTGGGGGAAGAGGAGAAGAGGGTTTGGGTGGAAAGATAAGGAGCTCAGTCTTTGCCATGTTCAGTTTCAGATGTACTGGAGTAGGTTGATCCTTGTAGACGCTCAAGTGTAGTGGGCACATGTTAATGTTGCCATTAGTGCACTGCCATTATGAAAAATTAACGTGAGCCCTATTTTGTAGGTGATAAGGGTTCATGAGCTAATCAATTAGTGAACGTCAATGTGGCTACGCTGATTAGCATAGACATGCACACTCTTAACCCTCAGACATGATCCCTCACCAAAAAGTAAAATTTATTGTTTAGTGCGTGGGTAGCATGCACACATGTGCACCTTACTGTGGGATGCTTTAATGCATGCTTGAGTGGGTCATTCCCATGTGATAAGGCCATTTTTGCCACATGGTTAAAATGGCTGCTTTTTCTATTTTTTTTTTTTAATTAATGGCTACATGCTAATTATAGTAGGAAAGTACCAATAATACTTATTAGCCTCTCAATAAACATTTATATTTTATCTCTATGGATCGCTCTTGGTGCTTTGGAAGACCATTGGTCTTCCCCTACTCTTTGTGGCTCTGGTTGGCTTTGCTACTGTAGAGAATCCATCTCCTTCCTACTTTTAGCTACGGGCCAATTTTGTCATTAGCATGTGAGCCCCTACCGCCACCCATTATGTGGCAATAAGGGCTCACACACTAATCACATACTAATTGGTAGCATGCTACAATGTAGCTGCACTAACCAATTAGAGTAGAACACACGTACTCTCCGCCCTGACCCATCCCCAGCACTAAAAAGTAAAATCTATTTTTTAGCATGTGAGGAGCACAGTAAGGTGTTTTAAGCTGCAGTAAGTATGCGTTAGTGCTTACTGCAGCTTAGTAAAAGGACCCCATAGTCTTTTAACTGCAATGAAAAGAGGTTGGAAAAAAAAACACTGAAATTGCTTTCAAATATATGCAGAAGATAATTTTATCAAGGATTTTTCACAAGTAGAGACCATTTTAAGTATGTAAAAATGGTTTTATAAATTTACCCCAGGCGTTTTAAGGGTCATTCTATAACTGGGCATCGGCATGTGTTAATTTACAGACTACTAGCGCTTACTCATATAAGCGTACACTCATCCATGAGAGTGCTAGTAGGGTGCCTTAAAACTATGCACACATAAGTGACACAGGGGTTCTTTTACTAAAGTACGTTAAAGGATTTAGTGCACGCTAATGATTAGCATGCGCTAAATGATAAGATGGCCATTATATTCCTATGGGTGTCTTATCATTTAGCGCACACTAATAGCACGTGTTAAATCTGTTAGCGCACCTTAGTAAAAGGACCCCATAATGTATAAATGCAAGGAAAGGATGCACATGGGTGGGGCTGTCATGTGCCTTTATTTATTTGTGACATTTATATCTCACATTATCCCAAACAAGTTTGAGTTCAATGTGTCTTACAAATAAACAGTATGGAATACTTTTTATGCACCCACTCTATGGCTGGTGCTACTGCGGGTGTGTAAATGTTAGGAGCGCTGATACAGGGTTTCACTAATATTCTATAACGGATCTTGAATGACCAGATGCTTTTATAGAATTGGATCTCACCATACATCCTTGGGGTGCTGAAATGGAGGCACCTAGTTATAGAATTACCCTTGTGCATGTTAAAGTAGCGGTCATGGGGGGGGGGGGGGGTAGGGGTCTGGACTGGACGGTGCAGTAGCCAATTGCTATTTTCTGCGGTTTGCTTATTTCTCTGGTTAAATGACAACTTTTCTGTATTTTTTTGGAGTTCCTTTCTTTTTTTACTTTTTACTTTTGCTTTAAAGATCAATTCACAATTTAAAGAGTGAACAAAAAATATACACATATAGTCCAAAGGAAAAATTATACAAAACCACTAATAGTGAAAAACTTAAACCACCACAATAAAAGGCATTGTCAACTGATTAACATAGATAATAATTACAAAATAATCAATAAGCTAGGCTACAGCAGCACAAGACATATCAGCCAACCTAAACAGTGCTCAGTTCTCTAGTATTGGTTCCCTAGTGGACTCTCTTTTAACTTAAGAAGCTCAAGAAGTTGTTTCAGGTCAAAAATAAAAAAGATTTACTCTAAAAAAAAAAAAGACCATACAAACACAAGGTCATTTTAATTTATAGTTTGCTCCAACAGCCAAAGTTCTAGGTCTTAATGCCTAGAACTCATGGCATCTCTTCTGCGTAACTCTTGATAAATCAGGAAAAATACAAATTTGTGACCCCCCCCCCCAAAAAAAAAAAAAAAAAAAACTTCTTTCAAATGACCTACGTAAGTAAATATGCAAAATTCGGGCCTAGGCAGGCTCCAGCATAAAGGTAAAATCATAGTCAACCTCTGCGTAACCACCTCAAAAAATGACTCAAGGAAGACAGCCAAGCCCATAGTAGCTATCTCCCTCCCTTGCTCTCCACTTACTTTTCCAAGACCAAGCACATAGTAGGCTCTAACCAGGTGGGGCAATGCCTCCGATGGAATCTTCAGGATTTCAAGGAAATACTTAAGAACTATGTCAATAGCAGTAATTAATAGAGAGTGTGGGAAGTTTAATAACGTCAATTTATTCTTTCTCATTTGATTTTCCAAAAATTCAAGTTTAGGATGCAAATATTCCTCACCCTTCATCAAGGCAACTATTCCCTCCTGTGTCTGAGCAGATCTCCCCTCTACGGACTCCAACCTCACAGCATGTTCTTCCTGCTGAACGTTTTTGAAATCTTTATTGTCTGACACCAATTGTTGAACAACTGTTTGCAAAGAGCAGTTTACCGCCCAATGCAAATCTGTAGCCTTACACCCCCCCCCCCCATTAACTTTCATATTCCTAACCTGCAACCCCCTCCCTCTATGATTTTGATAATTAAACTCAGCAATCATGATTATCACACGTACAGATTAAAGTATGTCTTGGTGGCCCTTTGAATTTGTGTAGCTGTCAGGACTGTTGCTTTGATTGGTGTTGCTCTTTGCTGCCCCTAAGAAGCTGTTGTCCTAGGTGGCTGCCTAGTCTATGGTTGGGCCAGCTAGGTCTATAGCACATGTGTATACGTTTGAAACTTAAATGTGTGTGTAGCTTGCAACTACTCACCCCACCTTTCCTGGGAATGTCTCTTGTTAATGTGGCTAAAGTACCTGTGCTGTGAAAGTGCACACATATATTCAGAAAATAAAAATCCACTTATATGAATTTAGCTAATTTAACCTACATTACAAGTTTAAGGGGAGATTCTATATATGGCGTCTGGAGATCCATATGGAAATCATTTTCACCTAAGCGTGTTCTATAAGGTTTGGGCACAGTATATAGAATACGCTTAGTTGATATCCCAACACCTAAAACTATGCGCCTCCATTTACACCCACAAAAACATGGCGTAAATTACTGTGCATAGATTTACGCAGACTGGGCCATATTCTATAAGAATGCTTGCAAATTTGGGAAAGCCCATGGAATGCACATTTCCCTACCCATAGCCAAGCCCCATTTAAGCACACCTTAGAATTTAGGCGCAGTTTATTTACAGCATATGCTTAGCGAGTTATGCGTGTAAATTCTAATTATTGTCAAATAGTGCTCATTATTGCTCCTTAAGTGCTGTTAACAATGCTGATTGGCTTGCTAAGCCAATTAGGTTACACAGATTGTTATGGAATACGCTCAGATGTAGACACGGAATGCTATGTGCAATATATAGAACCCAGCAGTTAGCTTCTGACCAGTACTTTAAACATGTACTCTTTAGGGGTTATTTTAGAATCATTTCCATGTGTGAATAGCAGCCTCTAAATGTGGAGATCACCCTAGCTGACATATTTAACCATCTTTCTGTCCTCATGTGCACCTTTCTTTAAATTAGTCACCTTATTTTCAAACTCTCTTACCATCTTACTATATGTTAACCATCTCTCTGACCTGATGTGCAACTTTCTTTAAATTAATCACCTTTTTTTTTCTAACTCCTCTTACTCTCTTACCTATCTTTATGTTCCTTCTTTGCTTATACCCTACACTGTCAATTAAAATGCTCTATGACGTATTGTGTTGACATTGGAAGTAGTATACTATGCCGCACTTTCTATTGTTATTTGAATATTTTTACTGCTGTAATTGTCTATTGCTCATGTTTGATTTATTCTTACTGTACACCGCCTTGAATGAATGCCTTCCAAAAGTAAATAAATCCTAATAAATAAATAAAAAGCTACCATGCATATTTGGGGTAAAGCTGCATGTTTTCCCCTATGTAAAGCTGTTTGAAATCACTATTTCCAGTGAATGTGGTGAGGCATCAGCATGCACTCCTACATGTCCTTCCACCTATTTGGAAATATAGTGGGAATTTTCCATGTCCCAACCTGGATGTCTAAATTCCTCTCTTCACATCCTATCTAAAAATATCCTTCTCGTGTACTGTGTTTAGTAGCACTACTTACCCTGACAGCGTTCCCCAGAAAACTGAGCTTACTGAAATAATGTAGCCATAACAACCAAAGACTAACATTGATTCAGACCGGATACATGTTACATCCAACCAAAAAAGCATATAATAAAGGTTAATGATTAAATGTATTAGCAGCAGGAAACTATGCCAGATGCAACAGTTTGGTCATAAGGCTTATGTGTGGGAAAAAAAGGACAAGGTTAAACTTTGAAATAGGAACAGAATCCATTGATATTGTTTGTCCCCCTCTCAACTCACCACTGTTATCTTCTGATGTTCTATTCCCAAATGATATCCTGAATTTACTCTGCCTTCTATACCTCATCATAATGTAATCCATAATCGTACTGTAACCAATTGTACTTCCATCATTCTCAAAGTATTGTAAGCCACACTGAGCCCGCAAATAGGTGGGAAAATGTGGGATACAAATACAAATAAATAAAAATTGTATAATGCTACAAGCAGAAAAGCTTAAAATAAAACAAAAGCAGAGAGAAACAAAAATCAGGTGGTGTTCACAGTAACTTGATATACAAGAACATAAGATTGATCTATAGAATGTGCAGTATTACATTCATGGAGACTAAGGTCAGGTTTGTGTTGTTTTATTAACTACATTAAATTAAGATACTCCTCTTTGAAACTGCAAAATAATTCCAAGGGTTTCCTGTCAGATACTGATCAACTGATGCTAATTGAACACACCAGAAAGCTGCTGCAAAACTTAGACATGACAAGGCCAGTTTTCAATGGTCCTTGGATCGAGTAGCTTTAAATGGATAAGATATCTATTTGGATTTTCAGAAGCAGTAAATGTACATATGTTGCCACTGAATATTCACATGTGGAGATGCTTTTACGAAAGGACATAAAAAGCTGAAGTTTTGCTAGTATTTCAGAACAGGATCTTCTGGCGTTCATGCAGCAGTTATATGTGGCAAGAGCATCTATTTTAGAAACATAAACTTTTGGAAATGTCAATGGGTCTAACAGGTGCATAAACATTTATATTATGAAATACTAACATGTTTTTGTGATGGAACAGTCAGAGCAGGAACAAAGAGAGCATTCTCACAGGTGACAAGCAGCAAAGATGAAGTGAGGTCAAAGATGTGAAGGGGCATTTTAGATAGGACGTTTAAATCTGACTTTGTACGTTTTGCTCAAAATTTCTAAAGTTCAAGTGGCAAATATAATGATTTTTGAAGCTAAAAGGCGTTTATCTTTTTGTTTTGAAAATTGCCTTTTTCTAGACATTGTTGTACTCAGAGCATTTATCTTTTTGGACCATTTTAAGAAAAAAAAAAAAGTCCAAGTGAAAAACACACAAAATCAAGCCACTAGGATGTAAGAGAAGCCAGCATTTTTAGTAGACTGGCCATATAGAAATTCCAGCAGAGCAGTGGGGTACCCTAGGGGGTACTGCAGTGGACGTCACATAAAAGGTCCCAGGTACACATCTCAATATTGCTCCCTTATATTGTATAGTGAGCCCTCCAAAACCTACGAAAAACCTAATGTACCCAACTATACACGACTACAGTAGCCCTTATCTTGGGGATCTTGGGGTGATAGTATCTGAGGATTTGAAGGCGACGAAACAGTGTGACAAGGCGGTGGCCCTAGCTAGAAGGTTGTTAGGCTGTATAGAGAGAGGTGTGACCAGAAGAAGAAAGGGGGTGTTGATGCCCCTGTATAAGTCGTTGGTGAGGCCCCACCTGGAGTATTGTGTTCAGTTTTGGAGGTTGTATCTTGTTAAGGATGTAAAAAGAATTGAAGTGGTGCAAAGAAAAGCTACGAGAATGGTATGGGATTTGCGTTACAAGACGTATGAGGAGAGACTTGCTGAACTAAACATGTATACTCTGGAGGAAAGGAGAAACAGGGGTGATATGATACAGACGTTCAAATATTTGAAAGGTATTAATCCGCAAACGAACCTTTTCAGGAGATGGGAAGGTGGTAGAACGAGAGGACATGAAATGAGATTGAAGGGGGGCAGACTCAAGAAAAATGTCAGGAAGTATTTTTTCACAGAGAGAGTAGTGGATGCTTGGAATGCCCTCCCGCGGGAGTTGGTGGAAATGAAAACGGTAACGGAATTCAAACATGCGTGGGATAAGCATAAAGGAATCCTGTGCCGAAGGAATGGATCCTCAGGAGCTTAGTCAAGATCGGGAGGTGGGGCTGGTGGTTGGGAGGCGGGGATAGTGCTGGGCAGACTTATACGGTCTGTGCCAGAACCGGTGGTGGGAGGCGGGACTGGTGGTTGGGAGGCGGGAATAGTGCTGGACAGACTTATACGGTCTGTGCCAGAGCCGGTGGTTGGGAGGCAGGGCTGGTGGTTGGGAGGTGAGGATAGTGCTGGGCAGACTTATACGGTCTGTGCCAGAGCCGGTGGTTGGGAGGAGGGGCTGGTGGTTGGGAGGCGGGGATAGTGTTGGGCAGACTTATACGGTCTGTGCCCTGAAGAGCACAGGTACAAATCAAAGTAGGGTATACACAAAAAGCAGTTAATATGAGTTATCTTGTTGGGCAGACTGGATGGACCATGCAGGTCTTTTTCTGCCGTCATCTACTTATGCCCACTTGGAACTTTACTTCAAGATCATAATATATGCTTCTTTATTTACGCAGATGATATCCCTCTAATATATCCAGATACATTGGATATTTCTATGCCTCCGTCCCTGCTGTCACAGGGACGGAGGCGTAGCGAAGGACGTCCTTCACCCATACTCTAAAAAAAAAGAGAAAAGTTTTTAAAGTTGTTTTTTTTCGGGGTGGGAGGTGGTTAGTGACCACTGGGGCGAATCAGGGGAGGTCATCCCCGATTCCCTTCGGTGGTCATCTGGTCATTTAGGGCACATTTTTGTGGCTTGGACGTAAAAAAAAAAGGACCAAGTAAAGTCGGCCTTCTTTTTTCCATTATCTCTCGAGGACGCACATCTGTTAGGCATGCCCCAGTCCTGCCTTCGCTACGCCTCTGACATGCCCCCGGGAACTTTGGTCATCCCCGCGACGGGATGCAGTTGGGGACACCCAAAATTGGCTTTCGATTATGCCAATTTGGGCGACCCTGAGAGAAGGACGCCCATCTCCCAATTTGTGTTGAAAGATGGGCGCCCTTCTCTTTCGAAAATAAGCCTGAAAGGCACCAAGAAGTCCAAAGGATGCCATAATGGTTTATATTTATTTTGAGTTAAAAGATAAAAAGTCCTCTAGCAAAGTAGGAACTTACAATTGGAGAAGCACAACTCAACACAGCTATGCTTAGGCATAAATGCCTTCTTCAGGAGTCCAAATGCATTAAAATAACAATGTTATATGTCAGTCAAATGTACACAAGATTGCAGTGTAGTCTTTACTGAATTTCTTTCTAAATGAATAATGCCTGTTGAAGTCAATTTTCATTGGTCTACCGACAGTGGTCTATGTAACTTTGAACAGATAAGGCATCTGTTTAGAGTTATGCTAATTTTCAGCAGCAGTATCCATGCAAGTGGCATTACTGAAATCCCCAAGTATTTCTTAAATTACAGCTGTCATTTGTGCATTTGTAGTTAAACACATAAGATATCCATTCAGCAGCTGAATTTCATTAGTAAATGGTTAATTTTTCAATGCTGTCCCTGGGCTGCTACAAACCATACCCCATTTTAAACTGTATAACTTTGGTTGGGATTTAAACACCAAAATTATCTTGTGTCGTTCTGTGGTCACACATTCACTCTGCATAAGTGCTTCTGAATATTGTTTTTGTTGTTGTTGTTGCAGTACATACAAATGTGCATGCCTAAAATAGGTGCAAATTCCTCTTATTCTATAATTATGCACATAAATTTTAGTAACACCCTAATCCGCCCATGACTCTACCATTTCTGCACCCCTTTTTCAAAATTGAATGTAAAATTTAGGCATGGATCCCATGTCTAAATTTATGCAAGCAAATTCCAATTAAATTTAATTAGTGCCAATAATTGCTTGTTAAGCCAATTGGTGTTAATTGGTTGTTATTTAATTAAATTGTGCATACGCCTGAATTTACACATTCGACTTTTGATGACTTTTATAGAATTAGAGGGTTAGTATACATCATCCTGGCATCTAACTTTATTTATTTACTAAAGCTAGATATACTGCGAATCGCATTGACAAAGCAGCTTAGCGGTTTACATTAAAAACCAAGAAAAGGAGAGGCGAAACCAAAAAGAAAGAAAATTTTTTTAAAGAATGTCCAGTAGAAAATTTTGAGAGAAAAGCCAAGTGTTCAGCTATTTTTTAAAAGTAACATAAGATAGTTCCAATCTCATTTCCCGGGGGGAAGATGTTCCAAAGCTCAGGAGCAACGTAGGCAAATGCTGATTCTCTTATGGAATCCAAGAAGGTGGTGAGATGGATAAAAATGAAGACAAAGAAGAATGGCGTGTCCGAGTTGGTGATCTATACAGAATTACCCCATTATCCCCTGGATTCTATATAGCGTGACTTAAGTTACGTGCACAAATCCAGCCATATTCTGGATTTGGGCATGCAACGTAATTAGTTTACAAGCCAATCAGCACTGCTAATTGACAATTAACAAGCAAGTATTGACACTAATTGGCATTAATTAGAATTTATGTGCAGAATTGTCTAAGCATATTCTATAAATTGATGCACGTAAATTCTAGGTTGCATAGTTGAAAGGGGCATGCTCATGGGCATGGAATGGGCGGGTCATGGACATTTCTAAAATCTATGCACATGGTTATAGAATACACCTGGTCTGTGCCTAATTTAGGCATTGGATGCTTGGTGTATTCTATAATCACACGGAAATTCAGGCGTATTCTATAAAGTATGCCTTAATATTTTATAGAATATGCCTGGGCGTATTTTTTTCAGCTCAGATATTTCAGGTGTCTATTTATAATATTCCTTCAAAGAATGCTTTATGTGCAGAAAAAAACTTTTATAAGATTTCTTGTCTGATATACACATGTATATGCATAACGTTTCTGGGAGCACAATTGAACTGGCAGTTATATTTCAGCACATACTTATGTATGGCTTCATGCCTGATTTACTCCCTGAAGAAAACTGATAGTATATCAGATTTTACTTGAAAGTCCATTGGCTTCCTGTACATGCAGGAGTGTTATTTAAATTTTCTGTTTAATATATCAGGTTATTTTTGGTTTTACTCTGCTATATTTACTAGGGAATCCTTTTACTAAGGTGCGCTGAAAAATGGGCTGTGCTAGTGTAGGTGCATGCTTTGGGGGCATACAGATCCATTTTTCAGCGCACCTGTAAAAAAAGCCTTTTTAAAATTTTTGCCAAAAATGGACCTGTGGCAAAATAAAAATTGGTGTGCATCCATTTTGGGTCTGAGACCTTACCGCCACTCATTGACTTAGTAGTAAGGTCACACGTGGTAACCGTGCGATAATCATCTACGCGCATAGAATGATGATTACAGCCCAGTTTCCTCCGCACGCAAGAAAATAAATATAATTTTACAGCACGCATAGCAGACGTATGTAAAAAACAAAATTACCGCCTAGGTCACACAGTAGCCGGGCAGTAACTCCAAATTGACGTGCGTAGGATTTGCATACACGCCTACGCAGCTTAGTAAAAGGGCCCCTAAATAATTTTGTACTTTTGGTGACAACTAGAGTTATAAGAACTTGTTTACTTATCCACCTCTAAAAGAGCAAGAAGAGACTTAAGCTATTAGATAACTTGCTCTCATTTCAGACAGCAAGATTGGACAGAGATGTTCTATTTTTTCCATTATCAGCTACAAACTGCAGGCATTTTAGAAGTCAAATCAAGACATACATATTTCCTGAATGTAGAGGGCAATGATATCTATGAGAAGAATTTGATAGTATTCTTATTCTGTTCTGATGATGTATTTTCCTGGTAATGCCCAGCCTCTTTTGATGTAATTTGTGTAGAACCATGTTATGTAGCATTGTCAATCACACTGGCCACCTGCTACCATTCATACAACATTCACATTCGCTAGCAAAATATGCAAATTAGGCTAAATTAAATGGACTAAAATTTTGGCTGCAGCTTTATTTCTTTCAGTTAACATATATTAAACTTACACCTCAAGATTAACTCAAAAACACATCATATAAGCCCCAATGCATTTTAGCAAGCCCATGGAGATATTCAGTATCAAAACTAGCTCCCAAGTATTAGTACATTTGCAGAAAACGTATATTAGCATGACGTGACGTCAAACCACGCTTCCCCTCGTGTCAGTGTCACCCACGAGGGTCTTCGTTCTGTTCATAGTTAATCCCCAAAAGTATTAATTCATAATCACTTCTGGGGCCCATATTCAGTTACTGCATTCCCTTTTTCCTCCCAATGCTGTGACCACCCCAACCCAACCCATACAACCCAACCCAATCACTACAAATCCCTCTAACACTTCCGTTAAACCAACACTAAATAACCATAGACAAACAAAGACAGACAACAAATTGATAAAAACATTCCAGGGAGGTTGGGAGGGAACATTTCCTCTCAGCCTACCTACCACCCTCTACTTCCCTGCTCCTTCTCCAACACCCAAAAACGATTAAGCCCGCCAAAATTCCTAACTACATCACCTCCCTTGAATGCTATTTTGTTTAAACCAATGAAAAAAACCTTTTCATACCCAGCCTTACTTTTCTAGCTTTAACCTACCCTAACCCTTCCACCTTTTTCCACCTTCCTATGTACTCTCATCAACTTCCCCACCCCCACCTACCTCTCCTTCAAATTAGCTCTTTCCTGTCTTATATTCCCAGCAGTGTACCAGGCTCAACCAACGTTATCACCCACTCAGCTTAAACTGGAAGGGCTTGTTTACGTTCAAAATTCAAGCTACACACACAAATTAACCCAGAACATTGGTGCGTATGAAATGGAATTTGCTAATGTAAGCTTATACATTTGCATGGATTATATTGAGAACAGAAGTATACACATGCATTCATGTTGAAAATGTACAATCCACAGAAGAAAACGTATGCTTGGACTATATACATTTAAAGTTCATTTACAAGTATTTATTCAAATGTGTTTGAAATGCAGACCAAATGCATTTCCATTCATTTAAGGATGAGCTAAATGAGAGCTCTACTATAACAATACTAGAGAAAACAAGTTGAAAAGAGCAAATTTACAGTGTGACAAACTGGCACATTTTTCATTTGTCCATTTGCAGACTGAAGCATGTCTGTGGAGAACTCAGTTGAGATAGCTATGGTAGAATCTGTCTCGGTAGGTTAGCAGGGGATGAGTGGCTGGATTGGCAGGTGTAGGGACTGATGGTATTTATGTTTGGGTGAAGCAATGGTATGACGTACATATATATTTCCACATGGAGACAGGCGTAACAATTGATCACAATCTTAATCTAGACTGCCATGTAAAAAATGTCATAAAGAAAATGTTCTATGCAATGTGGAGGCTCAGAAGAGTAAGATCTTTCTTCCCAAGAGAGACATTTCGCGTATTGGTGCAATCGTTGGTTCTGAGCCATTTGGACTATTGTAATTCCTTATATGCGGGATGCAATGCACAAACCATCAAGAAACTCCAGACAGCCCAGAACACCGCAGCCAGATTAATATTCGGCAAGGTGAAATATGAAAGTGCCAGACCCCTTAGAAAAAACCTGCATTGGCTCCCACTGAAGGACCGTATTGCATTCAAGATATGTACCTTGGTCCATAAAATCATTTATGGAGATGCCCCATCATACATGTCAGACCTAATTGACTTACCAAAGAGAAACAATAAACGTTCATCATGCACCTGCTTAAACCTTCATTATCCCAATTGCAGAGGACTTAAATACAAGTCTGTACATACATCCAGTTTCTCATACACCTGCACACAACTATGGAATGAATTACCGATTGCCATAAAAACAATTCACGACCTGACAACCTTCCGAAAGTTATTAAAGACCTACTTATTCATAAAGGCGTACAATAAAGATTCCCCATAACGATCTGACTTCCTAATTATTCCAATCACAACTATTAAGGAACCCTCCTATCTGCCCATCCTAATTACATCCTCACGACTGAATATTATATCTTGTCATAATATCATTATGTTATGTAATGTTGATCTTTCAATCCACTTCCAATCCAATATGATTTACTTATGCACTCTTATTTGTAATAATTGTAAAATTATTATTCCGTTATTATGATTGCTTTGATATTCTACGTACCCATCTGTATCTATATTTTGAAATTCTTATCCTATAATGTGTACATGTTGCTATAACATTTTGTGAGCCACATTGAGCCTGCAAATAGGTGGGAAAATGTGGGATACAAGTGCAGCAAATAAATAAATCTGTTTATCTGTGGAGATGTGAATGTCAGAGGATGGGTAGAAACATGAATGTGGATGGGGGGGATGCATGCGTGGGGTATGTGTGTCGAGGAGAGGAGTGTTTGGGGGTTCTCTGTGTGTGTGTATGTGCGTCTATAGACATGTAGGCCTCTCTCTCATGCACTTTCCCCTGGCCAACTGCACTCTCTCTGTCCCTCCTATCCTCTTGCACAATTTCACATCCTTATGCTTTAATACCATCCTTCCTGCACTCTCCCTCCTTTCCTTTCACCCAGGCATATGCTCTCCCTTCCCTGCCTCCCCTGCTACTCAGCCTTGCGCATTCTCTCCCTTCCCTGCCACCCACCTTTCACTCTTTTCTCTCTGCTGCCTTTCATTGCACTCTCTCACTCTCTGTTCTGTATTGCTCCTGTAACCCCTTCCCGCCCCTTATTCTCTGCCCCTTTCCTAAAACTACCCCTTCACTTATGCTGTCCCTTTTTCCTTTCTAACCCCACCCCTTTCATTAATGCTCCACCCCCTCCTCACCTATACCTTCCTTTCTCTACTGCTGTTCCTCCACCAGTGGAGCCTGAGACTCCTGCTGGCTCTTCAGTGTGGCTCCTTTCATCCTGCCAATGGGACCTGAAGACTCCTGCCAACTTTTCATGCCACTGTTCTGTTCTGGGAGGCAGAGAGAATATGCATCTGTTTGTTTGGTCAGACTGAGGACAAACAGACAAGATGGATTTTCCCTCCCTTTCACTTAAGCAAAATGTGCCTAAAAAGTGTAAAAAAAAAAAAAAAAAGGTTTGTTCATACACAATTAGGTCCAAGTAATGTAATAACAATGTCAAATGTCCTGTTTATCCTGTAGGTCCTTTAATATCTTTTCAGCACTGTATCTGTATACTACAGATCCCACATTCCAGGTTTTCTTGTTGGCCACAATAATGCATTCTGTGACTTCTGCTTTAGCATACTATTTCTACTGCAACCAGTTGTCCCTTTAGTAGTTAGATAAGTCTGTAAAGCACTAATCGGCAGCACAGCTGCTTTTTATAGTGCTTCTATTTATAGTTGCAGCTTTGGAATGGAATAGTCATTTTATCCATAATTACAGTGTCAGCTTAAGAGCAGGTGAAAGAACAGGTTTTGCAGTTCTGTTGGACCTGTATTCAACTGTTCAGGGATTTCATGTCTGCACCCCTTCTAAGGGAAATGCAGTTTCAGTGTTGCTTGCTTCTTCAGGCATTCCTGTTGCTGAGGTCTCACTTTATTGTAATTTTTTTTTTTTTATTTTGCTCACACCTTTTCAGAAGTAGCTCAAGGTGAGTTACATTCAGGTACTCTGGATATTTCTCTGTCCCAGGGCTCATAATCTAAGTTTGCACCTGAGGCAACGGAGGGTTAAGTGACTTGCCCGAGATCACAAGGAGCAGCAGTGGGATTTGAACTACCACCATGACTCTCTTACTCAACACCCTCACTTATCACCCCTACCACTGCAATTTCCCCACCCCTAGCTGTCTGTTCGTCTGTCCAATTTAGATTGTAAGCTCTGTTGAGCAGGGACTGTCTTTTTCATGTTAATTTGTACAGCGCTGCGTAAGTCTAGTAGCGCTATAGAAATGTTTAATAATAGTAGTAGTAGTAGATTGCAAGACCAGTGCTCTAACCACTAGGCCACTACTCCACTCCTCCACATGTAATTGTTACATGTGCGCAACTGTAGGTAATTTCCTATGAGATGAATGAAGATTAAAATCCAGATTTAATATAAAACTTGGCAATACCATAGAAGTAGGAGGCTTTTTATTTGGGGGGGGGGGGGAGAGGATGGGGAATGGAGGAAGTACCCTTCCCAAATGCTCTGGGTGCTGGGGCTGAAGTGCCTCTCCCCTCCCTCACTGCTAATATGACCTCCCTGCTCCATCCCCTCCTCTCTAAGCAGGCAAACTATCCAGTGCTATAGCAGACCCTGCATAGTACTGGATTTTTCATCTTGCTGATACTGCTTGCTCAACCTTGCTAAAAAATGCACGGCGTGGTTCCTGCTATCACTGGATAATAGATTCAGTATTAACGAGACATTTATTCTACAGCATGGTTATGCCTTTGAAAGAGAAGATAAACTTCCTATACTGTACTTCTTGGCACATATAATCTTGTGAAAACATTATATGCAACACAGGGAAACTGATTTGTCAAGTATCTGTGCCAACAACAACTCTCAGAAGTGCAAAGAAAAGGGAAGGGCTGGAGCAGCACAGTGCTACAAGCTTCATTTATTGAGCCTCTCAGCACTGGCCTGGTCATAATTGGCAAGAGCAATGGGTCCAGATGGAGCTTGAGGAGAACAAGGGTGAGAGGGGGAGGGGGCTGCATTCTACATTCGGCTATTAACAGCACTTCTGTGTAAGAGGGCTGCCATAGTATTTATGTCAATTTCTTCATATTTGTGACCTGGCTAAAACAACTTATGCAATGCTTATTATATCAGCAATGCTTCATGTCCTTGGGTATACTGTAAGATATCCTGTGACCTTTCCAATCTATGAACAGATAGTCTGTAGCCCGAATGTAAAAACTAGTTTTCTGCTGTTCGTAGTTTTGCATATCTCGAGTTGTTCTGGCATAAGGTACAGTGAGCTAGCACATTGGCAGCAGGTACTGATTAGTTCATGGTTTGATGAAATATGTTTCTTTACAGCCCAAATTTGCGTAGATAAAAGCTATTTGGGTCAATATTCAAACCTGATGGCAAGCGTTTTGTTTAAACATTGGCCTTGGCATTTTCAAAATTAAGAATGAGGGTTAAGAAAAATGTAATGTCTCCACCTTCATAAATCATCAATAGGTGGCAGCACTGCTGAGTTACACATGTTCACTTTTCTGAAATCTCATCCTTCACCTTAGTTGGTAAGAAGTGTCTCTGTGAAGAGGCTGTTTTGGTATTACATGTGAAATGGAAGCATGGAGTAAGCACTTGGTGGTGCAATTTAAGCAATGTGCTGTGATAGAATTTTTGACCTGTGAAGTGGAACCTCCAATTGAGATTCACTGCGATGTACAGGTTGTTTATGGTGATGATTGTGTTGATGTGAGAACTGTGTATCACAGCGTAAAAAATGTATAGGTTGTGAACTAGGAAGGGCTGATTGGTGTGATCAAAAACCAAGCGGATGACCCGTGACAGCAATGTAAAGTCTCATATGAGAAAGATTGACAAATTCATACAAAACAATTGGAGGATCACTCAAAGCATTACATTACAACCCTGAAAACTTTGAAAGAACAATTGAGAAGAATTCAGAAGCACAGGAAGCAAAATTTGTTGCTTATGAGGAAAGGCTAAAGCAGCTAGGGCTCTTCAGCTTGGAGAAAAGGCGGCTGCGGGGAGATATGATAGAGGTCTATAAAATAATGAGTGTAGTTGAACAGGTAGATGTGAAGCATCCGTTCACGCTTTCCAAAAACACTAGGACTAGGGGGCATGCGATGAAGCTACAATGTAGTAAATTTAAAACAAATCAGAGAAAATTTTCTTCACTCAACGTGTAATTAAACTCTGGAAATCGTTGCCAGAGAATGTGGTAAAGGTGGTTAGCTTAGCAGAGTTTTAAAAAGGTTTGGACGGCTTCCTAAAGGAAAAATCCATAGACCGTTATTAAATGAACTTGGGGAAAATCCACTATTTCTGGGATAAGCAGTATAAAATGTTTTGTACATTTTTGGGATCTTGCCGGTTATTTGTGACCTGGATTGGCCACTGTTAGAAACAGGATGCTGGACTCGATGAGAATGTTATAATGTTTTTCTGTCACTCTATGATGCGACTGCACCTCGAATATTGTGTGCAATTCTGGTCATCGCATCTCAAAAAAGATATAATGGAATTAGAAAAGGTGCAGAGAAGGGTGACAAACATGATAAAGGGATTGGGATGACTTCCCTATGAGGAAAAGCTAAAGCAGCTAGAGCTCTTCAGCTTGGGGAAGAGATGACTGAGGGGAGATATGATAGAGGTCTATAACATATTGAGTGGAGTGGAATGGGTAGACGTGAATTGCGTGTTTATTCTTTCCCAAAATACTAGAACTAGGGGGCACGTAATGAAACTACTAAGTAGTAAATTTAAAACAAACTGGAGAAAATATTTCTTCACTCAACTGTAATTAAACTCTGGAATTAATTGCCAGAGAATTTGGTAAAAGCAGTTAGTGTAGCAGGGTTTAAAAAAAGGTTTGGATAATTTTCTAAGGTGAACGTTGGAAAATCCACTGCTTATTTCTAGGATAAGCAGTATAAAATCTGTTTTACTGGTACTTGTGGCCTAGGTTAGCCACTGTTGAAAAACAGGATACTGAGGCAGAAGAATAGACCCATGAAGTGATCGGGGAAAAAGAGGGGGTGGGAAGGAAGACAAGAGAGGAGGTATAAGAGATGGAAAAGTAGAACTATGATCAAAATAAAACATATGGATCTATCCAAACATCAGAAATCATGACATCCACATACGCCACTCCAATTGCTAGCTCAGCATCTAGTTAAATGTCAGGAAATTTAACACCCCGAACAAATGAGACAAATGTTATTGTAACCTGTGAAATAGAAGCCCAATACATTTTATTTATTTATGCATTCTTGTATCCCACTATTATCCAAAAACAAGTTTCAGTTCAAAGTGGCATACAATGAAGTTACAGTAGTGTATTACAGTTACAAAGTGGTAGGGGTATCGGTTCCATTTTTTAATTTAACTTTTCTGGAGATAGTAACGCTTCTTGGGTAGTTTCTGTGTCATAATAGGAAACAGTGATTAACAAATGTAATTATCCCTGCATTGTCCAAACCCTACCACAGTTTCATAGAGTACGTTACTGAAATCAAACAATGACAAACCCTTGGGGAAAGTATTAGCAAGTAAGCAGTGTTCACAGTTAACAGAGGACTTCGCAATGAATTTGTCAGGTTTTGATCTCCATCTTGGCAAACTACTGTTAATACTACTATTTATTTCTATAGTACTACTAGATGTACACAGTGCTGGTAAACAAACACATAAGAGACAGTCCCTATTCTACAGAGCAAACAATCTATTCAAGACAGACAAACAGGACAAATAAGGGATTAGGAAGTTACATTTCTTAAAGGAATGATTAAAACTGCATAGGTATTGAACAGGTGAATAAGCCCTGTTCTTCCAAGAAAGATTGCATCTCAGGCAATTCTCAAACTCATGAGTGATGATGTTTATGGTAATCTGCATTCAGGCCAGAAAAAAAAAATTTGCATTAATTTGCTTGAGGTACATTCACATAGCTAGAAATTACTTGTGGTGTTACAAAATAGTTTTATACAAGTCAATCCCATAGAATGAGCAACTTGGTACCTACATATTACATAAGAATAGCTATACTGAGTCAGACCAATGGTCCATCTAGCCCATTATCTTGAACATTGGCTAATTCAGGTCACAAGCACCTGGCAGAAACCCAATTAGTAGCAACATTCCATGCTATTGGATCGGGGCTTTGCCTGTTGATAGTGCAAGACCTTCATTTACTATGGGGTGTGGGAACTGGGCATTAGACATATAGGGGTATACACAAGAAAGGTCGCCTAAAGGTAGGTGCCAAACGTTTAGGTTCTAAGCGCCAATTCTATAATGGCACTTCTGTACAGAACTCCATTATAGAATACTAGTGTAAGTTTACATTTATGTGCCTGGACTTAGGAACACGCACTTACGCCAGCTATAACATATGTATACATGTCCTAGGCATGCCCCTGATCCTCCTCAGTCAGTTGCGCACAATGGATTTTGCAGAATACTAACTAAGATCAGTTGCATATGAAACTACTAATTGGTGTTGATTATTGTTTATCATTAATTAAATTTAACATACCGCCTTTTGGAAGATCAAATCAAAGCAGTATATTAGAGCCAATTACTGTTAGTTAACATCAATTATCAGATCATTATTATATTAAGATATATGCATAACTGACTAATTTTATAATTTGTGCATGCACTTGGCATGCTAAACATAAAGTCAGGTGTGCAAGTTTATAGATTTGGGGGATGATGAGCCCTTTTCAGCTCAAATAGGTACTCAAGTTGGAGGTGCAACAGCATCCACATCCTCTGCACCCTTTGGCAGGCCCAAAATACATAGGATGTTATGTCAGTTTCTGTTGCTCAGATCCTCATAGTTCCACTCCAGATCCTAGATGACTTTTATCAGATTGTTGGAAAGTGTGGATCTTTTCTTCATGATGCATTATCTTCAATTCATGTTGATCCAACTTAGCAGCACTACTGTAAAATGATCTTCACTTGTGCTTTCTCCTTCAGTTTCTTGTTGTCCTTTAAAAGGACCTTTATCTGAAGCAATTCTGGAGTATAGTAGCAGCTTCCAAGTAATATTGCTATCCTTGGTCACTGCCCTCTTGCTTGGAGAAGGGGGCCCTGTTAGAACATTTAATACCTTGTGTCAAAGGAGTATGAAGGTCAAATTTCAGCAATTTAGTAGCAACCATAACTGGGATCGCAAATATTAAAAGTCAGAAAGCTGTTTATGTTAAAGTACAGTGCTCACTGGAAATTTGCAGCCTATCATTCAAACTAAGGAATGATGGGCAGCTAATATAATGTCACTTTTCATAAAGGGGTTCCCGAATAGCTCAGTAAACCTAATATTGGTGCCAGGTAAAATGGTAGAAGGAATTGAGATTAAAACTATTGGTCACATTGCTAAATGGGAAAGAGCCAGCATAGATAGGGTTTTTATTATTATTATTATTATAACCACTTTAGACTGTAATTTGTTGGAGATAAGGCGATCTATGGAAGCTGAGATTAGATTAGATCCTAGAGCAAATTGACAATGAAATAAACTCATGCTTCTAAAAATCCACAGCTGGGTGTTGTTTCAAATCCTGCCCCCTAGGACCTAGTCTAATCTAATCCCCAACAAATTAGAGTCCAAAGGGGTTCCCAATGACAGTGATCAAAACACAAAAAAGAAAATAAAAAAAACAGTACCCTTCAACTGTTATCAGAAGAAATCAAGAATTTTTGAAATATATAAGCTTTTAGATACTTCCAAAAGATCACGTAATAGGAAGACTCTTTGATCTGCAATGTTATATCATTCATAGTTAAAACTGCTTGATTGGAAAAGATGATTCTAGTACTTTCTTATAACAAACTGTTTAATAATTGGTGGTTTCTTCATCTAGAGATAGTTCTATTGCCAGGAAAAGACATCAGAGAAGGGGAATTTTCATGAACCAGTCCATTCTTGATTTTAAAATGAAACAAGCAAGTTTTTAAAAAAATTGGGTTTTAATCGGGAGCCAATGAAGATTAATCAGCAATGGAGATACATGGTCAATATGTATCATGTAATACATGTAAATATTAGTCTGGCCGTGGTATTTTGCAGGAGCTGAAGCTTTTTCCCAATGATACCCATTATTTCTGCATTCCTGCATTTCACATCACTTCCTTTTAATCATCAAATACAAAGAACAGTTCTGCCATATGCATTGCCCCAACATTCTCTGGGACCCTTTTATTAAGCTGTGGTACTCACTAACGTGTGCTTAGCGCAGGGTAAAAAGCATTACCATAGGGTGTGCTCAGGCATCCTGCAGTAGTTTTGGGATCGGTGCATGCTTCCCATGCACTAAAATATAGATTTTAGTGCTGGGGCATGTCTGGTGTAGAGACTAGGCGTATACTGAACTAATTAGTTAGCACAGCTATATTGCTGTATGCTAACCGACTAACGTGTGGTTAGTGCGTGAGCCCTTACCACCTACAAAATAGGTGTTGGTAAGTGCTCACACACTAATAAACACATGCTAATGGTGAAATTAGCACATGGACATTAATGGGAATAATGGAAAATGGGGCCATTTTACTGCCATGCTAAAAGTGGCCTCTGTGCACGAGAAAGACCCATGCTGGGCATAGCACTGGCCACTTTTTAGCACAGCTTAGTAAAAGGGCCCCTGTGTGTTAAAAATTGAAGCAAATAATTGTTAATTTTTCTGCTGTGTACTTGTCCTTCCTGTACAACTCCTTTACCCCATCTTTGGCCCTCTAGTAACTCTAGTGACTCCCTTGCAATTTCTTATTTTTAATGTACTGGGAAAAGTGGGTTTTTTTTTTTTTTAAATTAGCGTTTGAATCTTTGGCAAGGCTTTTCTCAGACTTTGTCTTGGCTTGCTTTATTAATGTTTTCCATCTAATTTGTCAGTGCTTATGCACCTTCCTATCTTCCTCATTAGATCCTGTTTTCCATTTTTTAAAGGATGCCGTTTGATTTTAATAGCTTCTTTCACATCATCATTTAGCTATGCTGGCAAGTTTATTCTGTTTATTTGATTCTTTATAATTTGTGGAATACTCTTTACCAGGGCTATCAATTAAGATTTCAGAGTACAGTTTGTTTCCTGTAGAATGCGCATCCTGTTTGTTTCAGTAAAGGCCCTGTCATATACTGCCGGATTCTACAAATCATGCCTAGCGTTCTACGCTGATATATAAGCACATTCCATAACAACGCATGTAACTTAATTGGCTTAACCAAGCCAATCAGCATTTTTAACAGCACTTAACAAGCAATAATGAGCACTAATTGGCAATAATTAGAATTTACGTGCATAACTCCCTATGCATATTCTGTAATGAACTGCGCCTGAATTCTAAGAAGCACAGTTCAAAAGGGGCTTGGCCATGGCTAGGGAAATGGGCATTTCATGGTTGTTCCCAATTTATGCGTGTTGTTATAGAATATGGCCCAGTCTGCGTAACTCTATGCACAGGGATTTACGCCATGTTTTCATTTGTGTAAATGGAGGCGCGTATTTTTTAGGCGCTAGGATATCAACTGAGCGTATTCTATACACCGCGTAAATCTTAAAGAATATGCTTAGGCGGAAATGTTTTCCATGTGGATTTTTAAGCACCATATATAGAATCTGGCCCATAGTGCCCCACTACCACTTTGCTCTGACATTTTGTCATATTTTATACCCTGATATCAGAGGGTCCTGTTGGTTGTCATTTTTCCATCAAGGCTTTGAGATGTCTATTATGTCTAGACTTTCAATTAGTACCATCCGCTAAATCTTATTTTTTAGACTTTTGGCATTTGAATATGGACATGTTAAAGTATTCTGTTTGTATATTTTCACAACCCACTGAATAGTAGTTAATTCATACACAGTATGTCTCCTTTGTTTAAATTTACTGCAGCTGCTTCGGGTTAATTCACATCTTCACTATCAGGAAAATTTCATTTCCTTTCTCAGTGGTATCCATCAGAAATGCCTTGCTCTGACCATGTGCTCCTAAGTGACTGTTGGCTTTTCCCATCACCCAGTTAATTTTTCTTTATCTACTTTCTAATTGTTAGCTCCAGCAGCCAGGTTCCATTTTGTTTAAGATGGAGTCCATCCTGCCAGATAGGGCTTCCACTTAAAAGGTTTCCAAGTTCCTAATGGGGTCAATATTCAAACGGTTTTAACTGGACAAGAGAGACTAAGTTAGGGAAGGTCCAGGGGCAGAGCTTGGATAGAATAGCAGTGATATTCAATCTGCTAACTGGCTAAGTAATTGCAATAATTTAATGATAACACAATACCACTCCAACTACACTCTTTACACTCTCTCGCTAAACCCGTATGCTTAATTCTATATTGCTATCCATGTACTCCAAGCATCTCCACTGTATCACTTACTCCAGAATGGCGATTGCCATAATGAAACTTTGTAAGTTAATTCGACTTTGTCATCCATGTATTTCATGCATCACCAATTCTTTCTTTCACTCTGGAATGGCGAATGCCATAACGGAATTTTGTAAGCCACATTGAGCCTGCAAATAGGTGGGAAAATGTGGGATACAAATACAACAAATAAATAAAGTGAAAACAGAAAAAAGATTAACTTCTAGGTCAGTGCAAAAGCCTGGATATTCAATGCCAGGAGCCGTGCATGCCCTGGCTATGACTATCCTTAGTTTATTACGCTGCTTTGAGCATTTTACAAGCTGCTTAGTGGAGGAGTGGCCTAGTGGGTTAGAACACCAGTCTTGCAATCTAGAGGTGGCCAGTTCAAATCCCACTGCTGCTCCGTGTGATCTTGGGCAAGTCACTTAACCCTCCATTGCCTCAGGTACAAACTTAGATTGTGAGCCCTCCTGGGACAGAGAAATATCTAGTGTACCTGATTGAGCTACTACTGAAAAAGGTGTGAGCAAAATCTAAATAAATAGTGAATATTACCCTTAATCTCCCAGATTCTGTATTTGGCACCATGAATAACATGCACACATAGCCCAATTACCACCGGGTTAGTGCATGAGCCCCTACTGTCTTCTAAATAGGTGGCAGTAAATGGCTCCATGCTAATTTTGATATTAGCACACAGTCATTAATGACGCCAAAACAAAAAATGCCTTTTTCCCACTGTGGTAAAAAGTGGCCTTGGCACACAGCAATTCCATGCACCAACACTACCACATGCCACTTTTTACCGCTGCTTAGTAAAAGGTCTCCTAAGTAATTTTCATGCCTAACTTTTTAAAGAATTATTTATTTATAATTGAAATCAGATTAGATCACAAGTCAAAACAGTTGCACAAGAAACACAGAGATGGCTTCCTCAATAATAATAATAATAATGAAGAAACAATTCTAATCCCAACTTACCCCCCGTGTACTAAGCCGTGCAGCAATGCTGACACAGCCCATTCAAAATGAAAGGGCTGTGTCAGCATTAGTGCACGGCAGCCGCTAGCACAGTTCAGTAAACGGGGGGGGGGGGGGGGGTTAGAAAAACAGCTATAGGTAAACCATATTCTTCCTTAGACCACTACAATAGAAAGAGTGGATATAAAGATAAAGGAGACCATTAGGTAATTAGTATTAAAGCAAAGGAAATTACTGAAATGTGGTTAGGAAGAGAAGAGGGTGAGTGGAAGGAAAGAAACTTAAAACAGAAAAGCAGCTTTAATGGAGTAGCACAGCCAAGGGGATTTCTTCTGACTCAAATAGCAATAAATATATTTACCTGGCAGGCACTTGCACAGCATACAGGAGGATCCAGGGAATTTGGCAGAACCATCTCAAAATTACCGCTCAGGGGAAGCAGTTTTGGAAGTACAATGGAGGTCACGCCAGTTCCATGGGCCAAATATTTTTGCACAAGGGATGTTTTTATTTTCAGCAAGAGAAACATCTCCAAAACCCAAATACCTCCTAATATGTGTGCATTGTGCATCTTCTTAATTTTGACAGAACCAAGCCCTTTGTCAAATGAAATGTATTAACTGGAAGCAAATCCACAAAGTTAAAAACACAACTCAGGAGCTGAAGATGTTTTGAGAAGACCTCTCTGACCTCAGAGTGAGCATTCCTTTTTGAAACAAAAATAAAACACTGGAAAAAAAAGTGCATAGGCAAAGCAGTACTTGGCAGGAAAGCGTTTGTGGCTTTTCCATTCCCATTCCTGTTTCTTTACTAGTGTCCTCCTGGAGCGGCAGTAAAAGAGGTGCCAGACTGGAAAGTAATGAACATGTTATTAAGTGTGGCCTAACCAGAGAGTTGCGTACTTTCAGCATTAGTTCATAAAGTTTATTTTTAGCTGTTCTAATTGCACTGCCTAGCAATTTGTTTGCCGTTTTTGCTGAGTTGATTTTATGCACCTGTAAATAGCGGTGCCACAAAGCTCAGTACCAGCATATGCTGTTGTTTGTTTCTGTCTGTGTACAATATATTATAGCCCATGCCACTAATGCTGTTTCTTTTGGTGACAACAGTCCCTAATGGGTTAGTTTTGAGCATTCTGGGGTCCTTTTACTAAGCTGCGGGAAAAAAGGGCTCTCGTTAGTGGTGGAGGCCATTTTTCCCAAATGCCAGGGCCGTTTTTTCCTCAGCTGGTAAAAGCCCTCCCCCCCCCCCCAAATGACCACCTGGTGAGATAACTCTTGCCGTGTGGCCATGTGGCAGGGAGCCCTTACCGCCACCCATTGAGGTGGCTATAAGGGGTCCCTTGCTAACCTGGCAGTAACCAGATATCATGTGGCAATGCCCGATTACTGCCGGGTTATCATCGCTCAAGCCATTTCTGGGGGGGGGTCTTTTTCCCCCATAAATTGCACATGCGTGGGGTGGGACTACCGCCGGTGGCTGCATTGGGCTGGCAGTAGTCCTGAAAGAGTGAGTAGTAAGTCTGTGTTGGGCTTACCACCACTTAGTAAAAGGGTCCTACTATGACAGTAATGGATCTGACTCCTGAACCAGAACGCATCTCTCAAATTTACTGCTAATGTTCACTGTAGTGCTTGCCTCATGCCAAAGAGAGCTTCCTTGTGGGGTTCATAAGATGAAACGTGTATAGACAACTTATCAAGCTGTGCTTGGTAATTGCTTTTAATCAAGCCTATACTCCCCCATATTTCTGTATCATTCTGCTACATTTTCTTGGTCTCTGACTACATTGCTTGGTATTTGAAGATGTTCTCCCTGTCCACCTGATTCATAGAATAATCACTTGGAACTGACACCTCTGTAATCAATACTATTCTGCTGTTTTTCTCCTTAGTTCTCCTTTAGTGTTTTTTGTGCTACAGAACTGATATATGCTTGGAATAAATCAAATGCTGGGAGTCACTAAGGAGATGATTTAGGCCGAAACGTAGCTGTGTCGGGTATTTTCATCTTCAGTAATATAGTTTGTATGCCATACTGCCTTTGGTGTGTCTTGTGTGATCCAGCTCATTGTTCCTCAATTTTACAGAAGTATATGACCTACTGGTCTCAATGTAGCCATTTCTACAAGATATCACATTGATGTTTTAGCTCAGACATAGTATTTTGACTTAATAATTGTATAGATTGGATGGGCCAGTTGGATGTTGTGGCATTAATTGATGGTTAATGTGGTTTGCATGGCTACTGCTCAACATGATAGAATTCCGGACAATGACATCTGAGTTTTCAGAAACTCCCTTTGACTGCATTATGACTCATGCAATGTTTTCATGTGCAACTCTTGTCTGCTCATATATTATTCCCTAGAAGTAATGGCGTGAAACTTATCCCACTGGTCTGTAGACAGGTCTTAGAAGAAGATAAGCTATAACTGCTGGATTTTATATATCGTGCCTAGCATTCCGCGCTGAAATCTAAGTGTATTCCATAACAACATACATTACTTAATTGGTTTAACCAGTCAATCAACATTAAGTGCTGTTAAAAACACTGATTGGCTGGTTAAGCCAATTAAGTAATGCACTAATTGGCAATAATTAGAATTTACACACATAACTCACTAAGCGTATTCTGTGAAGAACTGCGCCTACATTCTAAAGCGCGCAGTTCAAAAGGGGCATGGCCATGGGTGGGGAAATGGGCATTTCATGGGCTTTCCCAAATTTACATGCATTGCTATAGAATATGGCCCAGTCCGCATAAATCTACGCACAGGGAATTATGCCACGTTTTTGTTGGTGTAAATAGACGCGCATAGTTTTAGGTGCTGGGATATCAACTAAGCATATTCTATATACCGCACCAAAATCTTATAGAATACGCTCAGATGAAAATGTTTTCTGCGTGGACTTTTAAGCGCCGTATATAGAATCTGGCCCTGAATGGATACGTTTATCTGTATGGTAATAGGTCACAGGATTCTCAACAAGTACTGTCTTGGCGTGTACCAGTCAGCTGGAGTACTTCTCTCTGAAACTAGGTTAGATCTATTTTTCCCTAATAGCCAAGAAGCATAGAGTGCTGGGCAGATATTTATAGCACCAGTATGTTTTCTGGGGTCTTTCTGGCAAATGAGGTTTCACTGCTGGATCTCAGGGTGGAGGGGCTGCCCTTAAGGATGGTTCACAGAAAAAGAGTAACAGAGGGTGGAAATAGGGGCACCCTTGATCAACGGTACTGGATTTTATAGAAACATGGAAATATAGAAACTGCATCTTTCTGCAGTGGATGCTTAATGGGGGATGATAGGTCAGGCTATTTCCCAGCTTCTGTGTTTGAGAGCGGGGCATCCCTTCACCCATATGTAATGGATCTAAGGGAGACTTTGTGCCATTTCTGTTCCTCAGGAGACAGCATGAGATCCCTATGATGCAACAGTTAGTTTCGATACGTTTTGAGAGAGGGGAGATGGGTTTTAGTAGTGAGGTGAATTTGGAGAGTGAATTCAGATGATATCTCTCAGTGGCATGATTTTGGGGTGGATTTTAACAGCTATTCTGCACTGAAAACGGACTGGAAATCACTTCTATCACTTAAAACTTCTTTAATTGCATGAGTGGATGCTATATGTAATGGAAGACTGTCCTGTTATTGCTTAATTTATGTGCCCAGTTGTTTAATACTTGGACATTGTGGTCATCTTGTTCCACTGTAAAGTACTGCAAACTTTTTGAGATTGATATTCTTAAGCTCTAAATTCCTAACTTAACGAGTAGAGCTCTTAGATCTGCATAAATGAAAATGTCCTTCTGTTGAGTGCTTAAATTTAGAGTATTTCAGCTAGGTGCCTAAATTTAGATATCTAAAAGTAGGCCAGGCCAGAGCAGGAGAAGTAAATTAGTTTTTCCTCTATTGATTTTTAGATTCCTCACCAACTACACTTAGGTGAAGAAATGACAGGCCTAGATTTAGGACTCTTAGTTTAGGTGTCTGTCTGACACATTTCCAGCTTCAAATTTAGATACCTAAGTATGGCCAAAATTTTGTCAAACTTTAATTTCCTTTGAATACTGGCCTCTTTTTGAGCATTAAACATGAATTGTGTCAAATATGGTTTATGACAGTGGGGAAGGGGATAAGGGGTATGGTAAGGTAGGTTTAAGATTTAGACCAAGGGTTACCTTGTGTCGCTGACTATGGTGATTGATTTAGACAAAGTCACAACAAGCATTACTGAGGTCATGGAAGAATCAGATTTTAACCATTGTTTCCTTTTTACTAGCCCATTACTCTGACTGAATTAATAGCAGATGTCTATTAGGTGCGTTCTTTTTTTTTCCTCATTAATAGCAGAGGATAAAATGTGTTATGAATAATCTCTTCTGCAATGACTGAACAGTGAGAATAGAATCTTTAGTATATTTTGAGCCCCTTTCTATGTCGAATGTAGACATCAGAATTGTGACATTCAGGTCAGTACATGATCAATTCCAGTGGTATTTTCTAAAATGTGTTTAGAAAGGTTCTATATCAGCAGATCCTTTTCTAACTGATATAGAACCTTTCTAAACACCTGCAGGAGAGTATGTATATTTGCTGGTACATGCAATGGGAACAGCCATTTTACAAATATAAATGCAGGAAAACGTGACAATTTACATGTCTAGGGTGGTATTTCACCACTTATGTGTCTGTCAGCCATTTTACACATCATGGATTAAATTCAGTAAATGGCGCTGAAAAATTGGCACAGAGCACTATTCTATAAACAATGCTCAGAGCTGCATACCATTTATAGAATAGCACTTAGAGCCAATTCCCACACCAAACTTTCATCACAATGATTTATGCCAACCAAAACCTGGTATAAATCCTGGCGCATAAGTTAGGCACAGATCCACCAAAGTTGTAAAACTGCATGCATCTTGTGAAAACTCCCATGATGCACCTACACCCCTACCATGGCCATGCCCCCTTTTGGGTTGCACCCCATCCGGTCGATATTCATTCATCAGTGTGCAGTATTAGTTTGTCCGCTGCAAGTGCAAACACGGAAATTCAATGCCAGACCCTGTGCGGACTTCGGCATTGAATTTCTGGTTTTTTAAAAGGTGGTTAAGCGCTGGAACTCTTTGCTGGAGGATGCAGTTAGTAACAGTGGTTAGCGTATCTGGGTTTATAAAAGGTTTAGACAAGTTCCTGGAGGAAAAGTCCATAGCCTGCTATTGAGACAGACATAGGGAAGCCATTGCTTGCCCCAGGATTGGTAACATGAAATGTTGCCACTATTTGGGTTTCTGCCAGTGGCCTGGCCACTGTTGAAAAGAGGGTATTGGGCTAGATGGACCATTGGCCTGACCCAGTATGGCTATTCTTATGTTCTTATGGTTATGGCATGCCCGGTTAAGTCAATATTCAGACTTAACTGACCATGGGCTAGTGCATAAAGATAGGATAGCTATTTATGTGGTCCTACTTATGCACTAAATATGGCCGGTTAGCTCTGAATATTGAGAGCTATCCGGACTCCTTAACTGAAACGCCCCTGGAATGTCCCTGACCTATCCGGCTTCCACTTCAGCGCTAACCAGTCATTTTCAGTGCCACTAACCAGTTAAGTGCCATTGAAAATGACTAGATAGCTGCATACAAGTGAGTTAACTGATCTGCAGCCTTTCCCAGCCAGTCAACTTGCTTCGAATATTGGCTGGCATGAATCTTTTGCACACAGTGTTATAAAGTAGCGCTCAGTGAGATGCGTGCACAACTCCCAATTGTCAATTAATGACCATAATTGATTGCTAGCATTCAATTATTAGCATTAAATGGCTCGGTTAAGATGTCCGCGTATCTCAGGAATACACACAAAATTCGGTGTATATCTTTTAGCTTCATGTGTAGAATCCCGGGATATATGCGTGAATGCTGCTAGTTAAATATAAAGGCTGCACTATATATCATCAATTTGGAGGGCTGGCCAAAACGAGCAGTTCTGTAAATTCCCACAGAGAACGATTAAGGAGTGACAAAGTGGCCTAGTGGTTAGAACACCAGTCTTACAATCCAGAGGTGACCAGTTCAAATCCCACTACTGCTCCTTGTGATCTTGGGCAACTCACTTAACCCTCCATTACCACAGGTACAAACTTAGATTATGAGCCCACCTGGGACACAGAAATATCCTGAGTACCTGAATGTAACTCACCTTGAGCTACTACTGAAAAAGGTGTGAGCAAAATCTAAATAAATATACCTGCATTTTCTTTGTGAAATGGGAAACACGCATGCAGATTTTTGACCCACCAAGGCCATGACCAAACCACACTTCCAACAGGCCCTTCTGCAATTTCCACTTAATATGCACATCCACATGTAAATTGAACCCTTTCCTAAAATCACTATTTACATATGCATGTCATTTTCCCATCTAAAAGCCAGTCTTTCTACATGGAATAAGACTTCTAAAATAACCCATCTATGTATTCCTTATATTTAGGGATATCCTGTGATCATTATATCAAAACATCTGCCCTCTGTATGGTTCCTGTGACTTCCATTGACATCTGCTTCAAATGAATGTAAATCACTATCACACTGGAAATATTATCCATTTGTACACAATGGCCAGTTTTATAAAATGTATCAGATATTTAAGATTGGCCCTCTTTTTTTGTTCGATAAGATTCCACAGCACCATATTCAGAAAAGTTCGGGATCTATGTAAAAAATCTCCCCATTGGCTGATGACATGTGCTTATAATAAAGGTTTCCATTTGAATTGTAATTGCATAATAACATTGTTCTACAACTTACAGCATCTGTGTGTGTGTGTGTGTGTGTGGGGGGGGGGGGGGGGGGGGGGGGTACTTTTCTTCCCTCAGCTTTGCAACATGATAGTGCTTTGAATGTAGAGTTTCATAAGACACTGACAAGTGTGTGTATAATTATTCCAGAGAACAAGTCTCCAGGCAGGCTTGTTTGATTTTCTTCTTTTAGATATGATTCAGACCCACAGAATACAATAGCTCTTCCTTCTTTGTGGGTCTAAACTGCTGAGAGATGCTTATGTACAATTGCACTTTATTAGCTCCTCTGACTCCTGAAACAAGGAAACAAATTACTACAGCTGGTAAACACTTCACATTATACAGGCATTATCCGTGGTGCTTTATTGTTCAAAAGTAGCAGATTTTGCTCGTTTCAACCCTGATCCAGCTTAATGATTGCATCGCAGTTACGACAGCAAATGGTACTGATTTACGTGCTTCGTTAGGAAGTAGAAGGTCACTGTAGACGTCAGTTCCTTTGCTTATCCAAACAAAAGGCTCAGGCAACACCTTCAGAATGGAACAGGCTAATTATGCACGACTCACTTCTAATCAAGCAGTTTTCAGATTTGTTCAAAAAGAAAACATTTAAAAACTAGCCTTATGGCACCCTACAATTAGACATCATTCAATGACTTCCTACAGTATATGGAAAAAGAAAAAACAAACAAACTTTGATTTAGTGTGCAAGCTCTATTTTTTTTTTTTATCCAGCGGATGAGCAGAAACTGAAAATGGTAAGCATCATCATTTGTTCCCTAATAGAACTAGATTTTTTAACTCCAGTGCTGCCTGAAATACAATAAAACTCTTCAGCTCAAAATAAAAGCTAGCATCATTTCTAATTTTATTTTGATTACATGGCAGGTTGGGCAAGGCCTTTTGGCACCTAATATATCATAGCATTCTGTTTTAGCTCCATATAAATGCAATCCTATATTAAAAGGATAACAGAATGAAGCATTGGTATGTAAGCCACAAAATAATGCAAATAGGAAAAGTCAATGGTAAACCTAATGCAGGTACAGTGCAATGTCTATTTAAAAATAATATTTCATCAGGTGGGCTTAAGCTCTTGCTTGGTATGTAAAAATAAAAGCATGAGATTAAATACCCAGGAAAATAATTAATATGAAAACTGAATTAAAAAACCATGACCTTCTTGGTGATTGCTTCTTTGGTAGCCCAAGGGAAAATATTGTTCAATAGTGGTCAATGTGTCATTACCTTGCAATTTGACCTCTCCAGTGCCTTTCACTTAGTGAAGTGGAAGATCACAACTAATATATTCCACCGATGTGGTACATAAGTACATAAGTACATAAGTAGTGCCATACTGGGAAAGACCAAAGGTCCATCTAGCCCAGCATCCTGTCACCGACAGTGGCCAATCCAGGTCAAGGGCACCTGGCACGCTCCCCAAACGTAAAAACATTCCAGACAAGTTATACCTAAAAATGAGGAATTTTTCCAGTCCATTTAATAGCGGTCTATGGACTTGTCCTTTAGGAATCTATCTAACCCCTTTTTAAACTCCGTCAAGCTAACCGCCCGTACCACGTTCTCCGGCAATGAATTCCAGAGTCTAATTACACGTTGGGTGAAGAAAAATTTTCTCCGATTCGTTTTAAATTTACCACACTGTAGCTTCAACTCATGCCCTCTAGTCCTAGTATTTTTGGATAGCGTGAACAGTCGCTTCACATCCACCCGATCCATTCCACTCATTATTTTATACACTTCTATCATATCTCCCCTCAGCCGTCTCTTCTCCAAGCTGAAAAGCCCTAGCCTTCTCAGCCTCTCTTCATAGGAAAGTCGTCCCATCCCCACTATCATTTTCGTCGCCCTTCGCTGTACCTTTTCCAATTCAGGGTAAGGCACTGAATTGGTTCCTGGGCTTCCTTATGAACTGAAGTTATACAGTTAAAAAAGATGGGCTGCTATCTGGTAAAGGGAGGCTGTTGTGTGGAGTCCCACAAGGTTCTCCTCTTTCCCCAGTGCTTTTCAATTTACTTATGTGATCATTGGATATGTTATTAGATCACTTTGATTTCATGCACTTTATTTATGCAGATGACATCACTGTATTCTTACCATGTTCACCATCTTGGGTGGAAACTCTGTCCCGTATTCAGACATACATGGAACAAATACAATTCTGGATGTCAACCCATTGACTCAAACTAAACAAAAAGAAAACTACATTTAGGGCTTCCTTTACAAAGCTGTGCTAGTGATTCCTAGGGGGCAAATGAAAGGAAGCCCATAGGAATTGAATGGGCTTCCTCTCATTTACCACACAGGAATCGCTAGTGCGGCTTTGTAAAAGAGACCCTTAGATAGTTCAGTCATTTATTTATTTATTGCATTTGTATCCCACATCTTCCCACCTCTTTGCAGGCTCAATGTGGCTTACAATACATCATGAATGGTGAAAATATATTAGAAAATAGACATTTAGTGTTACAGAAGGATCTTGGGTAACATGATAATGATAAAACATGATAGTAATATAACAAGCAGATATTGGAAAACAATTCTGAATATATGTGGAGGAGTGGTGTATGTTCACATTTGTTGATCTTTGTGGTATTTATGCTATCTCAGTTTGATTATTGCGACCTTTTTTAGACTGGCAGTCCTAAGGCTTTAATTGATCGATACAAATCATTCAGAATACAGCCATTAGGCTAATTTTTGGTTTGTTGAGATATGATTCCATCAGGAATTACTATTTAAAGTTACACTGGTTACCAATTATGGCCCAAATTCATTTCAAATGGAGAAAAGGCGGATGAAGGGAGATATGATAGAGGTCTATAAGATAATGAGTGGAATGGAAAGGGTCGATGTGGAGCGTCTGTTTACGCTTTCCAAAAATGCTAGGACAAGGGAGCATGCGATGAAGCTGCAGTGTAGTAAATTTAGAACGAATCGGAGGAAATCTTTCTTCACTCAACGTGTAGTTAGACTCTGGAATTTGTTGCCGGAAAAAGTGGTTAAGGCGGTTGACTTAGCAGAATTTAAAAAAGGGTTGGACGGCTTCCTGGAGGAAAAGGCCATAGAATGTTGTTGAATGGACGTGGGAAAAATCCACTATTTCTGGGATGGGCGGGACAAATTGTTTGTTCTTTTGGCCGCTGTCGGAGACAGGGTGCTGAGCTCGATGGACCCTTGGTCTGTCCCAGCATGGCGATGCTTATGTACTTATGTACAATGGTATTTAAAATTTTATCTGCTGATGCTCCTTATATGATGGACCTAGTTGTATTGTGACAAGATGCATTAGCTAAATACAGCACTCCTTTTACATTTCCCAAATATAACCAAGTTAAAATCAGTTAAACATCTTTCCCTATCATTACATTATCAAATGGCTACAATATGGAATTCTTTACCTTTATTTTTGAGATCCTACCGACACTATTTGAGTTTTAGAAAAAACCTGAAGACTTTACTTTTTCATAAAATTGGATTTCTATCTTCAGATTATGAATAATTCAATTGCATGTGACTTCTGTATTGAGTGAATTATTGTGTAGTAGACTAACCTGCTTATAATCGAAATAGAAAAACGCCTATATTGTGACCCAAATCAGGAGATAGACGTTTATCTCACAAAAACGAATAAAGCGGTGTAATCGAAAGCCGAATTTGGACGTTTTCAACTGCACTCCGTCGCGGATACGGACAAAGTTGATGGGGGTGTGTCAAAGGCGTGGTGAAGGCGGAACTGGGGCGTGGTTATCGGGCGATCAGAGATGGGCGCCTTTCGCGGATAAAGGGAAAAAATATGCGTTTTTAGCGAGAATTTAGGGCACTTTTCCTGGACCCTGTTTTTCCACGTATATGGCCCCAAAAAGTGCCCTAAATGACCAGATGACCACTGGAGGGAATCAGGGATGACCTCCCCTGACTCCCCCAGTGGTCACAAACCCCCTCCCACCACAAAATATGCCGTTTCACAAATTTTTATTTTCACCCTCAAATGTCATACCCACCTCCCTGGCAGCAGTATGCAGGTCACTGAAGCAGTGATTAGGGGGTGCAGTGGACTTCAGGCAGGTGGACCCAGGCCCATCCCCCCCCCACCTGTTACACTTGTGCTGGTAAATGGGAGCCCTCCAAACCGCCCCCAAACCCACTGTACCGACATGTAGGTGCCCCCCTTCACCCCTTGTGGGCAGTGGGTTTTGAGGGGGATTTGGGGGGCTCAACACCCAAGGGAACGGTGCTATGCACCTGGGAGCTGTTTTACCTTTTTTTTTTTTTTTGTAGAAGTGCCCCCTAGGGTGCCCGGTTGGTGTCCTGGCATGTGAGGGGGACCAGTGCACTACGAATCCTGGCCCCTCCCACGAATAAATGTCTTGGAGTTATTCGTTTTTGAGCTGGGCGCTTTCGGTTTCCATTAGTGCTTAAAAACAAAAACGCCCAGCTCAAAAAAAGATAAACGTCCATGTTTTTCGAAAATATGGTTCGGTCCGCCCCTTCACGGCCCCGTTCTCGGAGATAAACGCCCATGGAGATAGACGTTTCCGTTCGATTATGCCCCTTTAAGGGGCTCATTTTCAAAACACTTAGACTTACAAATTTCCATAGGTTATTATGGAAGTTTGTAAGTGCTTTCAAATCTGCCTGTATCATAATTCCCAGATGTTTTGGTCTGGCTTCTTTTTAGTTGTGATCCATCCTGAATTGAGTAGGTAGCAGCAGAATACAAGACATGTTATGTTATGTTACATCAATAACATTAAACAAAAAGACAAGGAGTGGGAACGGAGTCAGGCTCTCCAAGAAGGACCAGAGACGCTGGATGAGGATGATAAACTTTAATAAAGGATGACTCAACAACGTACCATGTTTCGACACACAGGGTGCCTTCTTCAGGAGTCTTGTTATATGTGTCAAAAAAATCTGAATCCTCAATATGTAGACTCTAAAGAGCAGCATTCATCACGACCCAAAAGAACTTTATAAAGACCATTAATCTTTACAGTTTATCATCCCCATCCAGCGTCTCTGGCCCTTCTTGAAGAGCCTGACTCCATTCCCACTCCTTGTCTTTTCGTGTGATTCTCCGTAGGATATTTGTGTTCTTTCCAGTTCTGTGGTTTTTGTTTCATTATTAACATTAACATTAACAATAGATTTATATTCCGCCATATACCTTGCGGTTCAGTGCCGATTGCATGATTAAAGAAGCAGGATATTACCTGGAAATACAATCCTTAAAGTAAGACAAAAAAAATAAAATGGTTTGGTCTATTGATCACTATAATTCAGGACAACTTTTTTAAATAGGTAAGTTTTAATCTGCCTAAGGAATTTGAGTATAACTTGTCACCAATATGAACATAGTTTGAATTTCTTTCTCTAAATGAGCTGCCCGATATGAGAAGAGATTATCTAATAACCTAGTTCTCTATATTTGTTAAAGATGGAAATGTGAAAAGAGAACAAATTCTTGTAGCTCTAGTTTTTTGCATGAAGACTATTAGGCTCATTTTCGAAAGAGAAGGACGTCCATCTTTTGACATAAATCGGAAGATGGACGTCCTTCTCCCAGGGACGTCCAAATTGCTTTAATCGAAACCCGATTTAGGACATCTCCAACTGCACTCCGTCGCAAGGATGGCCAAAGTTCAAGGGGGCATGTCGGATGTGTAGCGAAGGCGGGACTTGGGCATGCCTAACAGATGGATGTCCTTGACCCATAATCGAAAAAAACAAGGACTTCCCTGACGAACACTTGGATGATTTCACCTGGACCCGTTTTTCTTACAACTAAGGCACAAAAAGGTGCCCGAAATGACCAGATGACCACCGAAGAGAATCGGGGGTGACCTCCCATTATTCCCCCAGTGGTCACTAACCCCCTCCCACCCTCAAAAAACATCTTTAAAAATATGTCATACTCAGGTCCATGACAGTGCATACAGGTCCCAGGAGCAGTTTTAGTGGATATTGCAGTGCACTTCAGACAGGCGGACCCAGGCCCATACCCCCCCCCCCCCTACCTGTTACATTTGTGGAGGAAACAGCGAGCCCTCCAAAACCCACCACAAACCCACTGTACCCACATCTAGGTGCCCCCCTTCACCCGTAAGGGCTATGGTAGTGGTGTACAGTTGTGAGTAGTGGGTTTGGGGGGGATCAGCACACAAGGTAATGGAGCTATGTACCTGGGAGCAATTTATGAAGTCCACTGCAGTGCCCCCTAGGGTGCCCAGTTGGTGTCCTGGCATGTCAGGGAGACCAGTGCACTACAAATGCTGACTCGCTCCTCCCATGACCAAATGGCTTGCATTAAGATGTTTTTGACATGGACGTCTTTGGTTTTGAAAATCTCCGAAAGTCAGAAACGTCCATGTCTAGGGACATCCAAATTTAAGAATTTGGACGTCTTTGACGGTATTTTCGAAACGAAAGATGGTCGTCCATCTTGTTTCGAAAACACGGGTTTCCCCGCCCCTGGATTTCGCTGTTTTGCAAGGATGTCCAAATCGCAACTTGGACGTCCCTTTTGAAAATGCCCCTCCACATGGTCCAAAAGATAAGGTGGAGCTACACCATGAAGTATCATATATAAAGCAGAAAGTTTTATATAATACCCTCTCATGAACTGGAAGCCAAAACAATCTATATATACAGTGGGGGAAATAAGTATTTGATCCCTTGCTGATTTTGTAAGTTTGCCCACTGACAAAGACATGAGCAGCCCATAATTGAAGGGTAGGTTATTGGTAACAGTGAGAGATAGCACATCACAAATTAAATCCGGAAAATCACATTGTGGAAAGTATATGAATTTATTTGCATTCTGCAGAGGGAAATAAGTATTTAATCCCTCTGGCAAACAAGACCTAATACTTGGTGGCAAAACCCTTGTTGGCAAGCACAGCGGTCAGACGTCTTCTGTAGTTGATGATGAGGTTTGCACACATGTCAGGAGGAATTTTGGTCCACTCCTCTTTGCAGATCATCTCTAAATCATTAAGAGTTCTGGGCTGTCGCTTGGCAACTCGCAGCTTCAGCTCCCTCCATAAGTTTTCAATGGGATTAAGGTCTGGTGACTGGCTAGGCCACTCCATGACCCTAATGTGCTTCTTCCTGAGCCACTCCTTTGTTGCCTTGGCTGTATGTTTTGGGTCATTGTCGTGCTGGAAGACCCAGCCATGACCCATTTTTAAGGCCCTGGCGGAGGGAAGGAGGTTGTCACTCAGAATTGTACGGTACATGGCCCCATCCATTCTCCCATTGATGCGGTGAAGTAGTCCTGTGCCCTTAGCAGAGAAACACCCCCAAAACATAACATTTCCACCTCCATGCTTGACAGTGGGGACGGTGTTCTTGGGTCATAGGCAGCATTTCTCTTCCTCCAAACACGGCGAGTTGAGTTCATGCCAAAGAGCTCAATTTTTGTCTCATCTGACCACAGCACCTTCTCCCAATCACTCTCGGCATCATCCAGGTGTTGACTGGCAAACTTCAGACGGGCCGTCACATATGCCTTCCGGAGCAGGGGGACCTTGCGGGCACTGCAGGATTGCAATCCGTTATGTCGTAATGTGTTACCAATGGTTTTCGTGGTGACAGTGGTCCCAGCTGCCTTGAGATCATTGACAAGTTCCCCCCTTGTAGTTGTAGGCTGATTTCTAACCTTCCTCATGATCAAGGATACCCCACGAGGTGAGATTTTGCGTGGAGCCCCAGATCTTTGTCGATTGACAGTCATTTTGTACTTCTTCCATTTTCTTACTATGGCACCAACAGTTGTCTCCTTCTCGCCCAGCGTCTTACTGATGGTTTTGTAGCCCATTCCAGCCTTGTGCAGGTGTATGATCTTGTCCCTGACATCCTTAGACAGCTCCTTGCTCTTGTCCATTTTGTAGAGGTTAGAGTCTGACTGATTCACTGAGTCTGTGGACAGGTGTCTTTCATACAGGTGACCATTGCCGACAGCTGTCTGTCATGCAGGTAACGAGTTGATTTGGAGCATCTACCTGGTCTGTAGGGGCCAGATCTCTTACTGGTTGGTGGGGGATCAAATACTTATTTCCCTCTGCAGAATGCAAATAAATTCATATACTTTCCACAATGTGATTTTCCGGATTTAATTTGTGATGTGCTATCTCTCACTGTTATCAATAACCTACCCTTCAATTATGGGCTGCTCATGTCTTTGTCAGTGGGCAAACTTACAAAATCAGCAAGGGATCAAATACTTATTTCCCCCACTGTATATAAAAGGCAACCCCAACGTTCTGAAGCCTCCACGGAAGTTGAGGCGCCCGAGATATCTGGTGTGCCCTGGAGTGTCTGCACCGCCCTCGCGTCAAAACGTCATGACGCGTCAAAACGTCATGACGTCGAGGGCGGAGCTATTGACACTCGAGGGCCGAAACGGCCCACAGCGAACAAGACAAGTAGCTTCGAGGGACGGAGGGAGGGGGCCCCTTGCTAGCGCCCGTTTCATTCCGCTCAGAAACGGGCATTTTTTCCTAGTTGTGTATAATATGAAGGAACACTGTTGCATTTTTTCAGAGAAAAAAATCAATTGCAATGCTACATTTGGAATGGTATTAAATGTCTTAGATGTTTTCTGAGGTCTTAATCAAACTATGCAGATTTCAGCCTGGTTGCAATTTGATGGCATTTTTGGATTTTCCACAGCTTTCCTGGGGGATTTGACATAAAATTTACCAATGAATCTAAGGGAAATTCAATCAGATTTAATAGAAATTTGCCGCTAAATCTGACCACTGTGGACCTCTCAGAGAGATTGGAACTGTGAATCTTCAGCTGATTTTTTAAAAAGTTTGCCAGTGTAAGGGCTACATTTAAAAGGTACAACTATGTTAACATTCACTAATGGCACTAATGTGCATTTTCAGTAAATAGGGATCTCTGGTAAAAAACAACAACAAAACACCAGGTAGTATAAGGTAAAACAATAGTACACATCAGTAATTCTAGCTGTAAGAGACCAATGTCTAAAAAGGTGGCAAACAATTCAACTTCACATGCTAAAAATCACAATTAGTGTGTGTTTCATGGGAGAATATATGCTGTTGTCCATTTAGTATACAAAGCTGAGTTTCATTCTTAATTGTCTATTTTAGCACTTACAGAATTTCTCTTGTGAGTTTTATTACAATTTTAGTGCTAATGGGTAATGGCAGTACAAACAGAGCACAGAGCAGAAATTTGGAAGGGGGTTCAAATCCCATCAGCAGGCTGTAATGTTTTCAGTTCAGGTAGGCCTGAAGCATGGGGGCCCAATGCAGTTGTCCTGTTTGAACACCTCTCTAACGTTGGCTCCGAGTACAAATAATGAAAAGAAACTCATTAGCTATGAACCTTTAGTTAAATTATGCATGACAAGCACTTTGCAAATGGAGTTTCACAAAAATGTTAAAAACCCTCAATGAGGTGTAGTTAATTCCTAAGAAGATTCAGTAGAAAAGGCATATATGTTACTTTGGTAATGATCTATTTGTATATAATTCCCAACAGCAAAGTAGCATGTGTTAAGAAATTCACTGGCTTCTAATTCAACAACCCATGAATTTATCGTGGGCTTGTAAAGCAAGTTTCCAAACTTAAAAAAAAAAACCAACTTATAGAATACGCTTAGATGGGAATGTTTTCTGCATTGATTTGATGTAGGAAGAATGAAAGTAGATTAATTGCATTCCTAATGAGCTTTCAGTTTAGCTCTCATCCAAGATGGCAGCCTAAAATGTTTGCTCTGGTCTATACAAATTCCATATCTCCTGCATACTACTCTCAGTAACTTTATTTCTCTCCCTGGGCAAAACCACTTATCCAGGAAGATGTCTGGCACCACACAGAACAAAATTGATGCTGTTTTTCTGCCTAAACATAATCTCCCAACGCCTATGAAAATGGCAATGCTGAGAGAAGTGAATGAGCTTTTGGAGCCTATAATGTCAGAATTGACTCAAATCAAGAATATGATCAGAGATAGCTCTCTGGCTATCACAGATCTGAAAGAGGATGTCAATAATATCAAAGAAAAACTTGACTGCGCCGGAAAACAGCAAGAATTTCTGGAGGGTCGTATGAAATGACCTTCAGGAATTGCAACAGCAGCAGAAAACCCTTGAAAATATTCAAGCAAAACTCGAAGAGGTTAATATCCGAAGCCAATTGCAGTAATGTGAATATTCTGGGCTTAGTCGAAGGGTCTGAAGGTCAAGGCACTGTTGCTTTCATTGAAAAAATGCTTCCTATATTATTGGGTCTCACTTTTCAACAAGCATTTAAGGTTGAAAGGGCATATCGAGTGCCTGTGCGCAGGCCGTTGTCCATGCAGGGCTTGCGCCCTTTCTTATTAAAAGCATTGCTTTATCCACAAACACTAGCAATCCTGACAAAGGCAAAATCCACCAGAAATATTACTTGGAATGGCGCAAAGCTCACAGTCTTACCTGATTTGGCTCCTGCTACTGCAAAAACCTGACTAGCAAGGGGTACTCTAGGACTGAACTTGGGGAAACACTGTCCTAAAGCACATCAGGGACCTCGAATGTGCAAATAACATTATTATAAGCAACTCACATGACAGCTGGAAACATTAAACCATACTTTGTTTTTAACTGCTGCAGCTGGAGTCACGTAGCCAAGAAAACATTTACTAAGCTGAACCATTGCCTGATGTTGTGGCGTAAAGAATTGTTATTTAGATCTTCCAAGCTATGCTCCAGCTCAGGAATCTGTTTCAGCTGGTGCTGTGCCACAGAAAGCTGCTGCTGATACACACTGAGTTGTGCCTCCACCAGCATCCTGTGAGCCAAGAAACCTCCAGCTGCTCCTGGATGTGAATCATTTCCACTTTCATCAATGCTGTGGACTTCATGTTGCAATGCAGGAGATCATAGGAGCCAACATTTCAAAATTATTGGGGGTGCTAAGCCCAATGGAAATAACCCCTCCCTGGACACATACAAGGAAGTTTCTCAATATTGGGGGTGCTCAAGCACCCACAGCACCCACAGAGTCGGCTCCAATGCAGGAGATCCTTGATCTGGAGTATCTCTGCAAACGCTGTTTGCAAGGAGATTTCCAGTTGAGCTGTTCCTGGCAGCTTTTGTGGGAGGGATGCTTATATTTTGACCTTTTAACACCTTGTGACATCACTGCTGCAAAGTCTGAATGGATAGGTTTGCCCTATGCCATCGTAGACATCTGTACACCACAAACAAAAAGTAATCCAAGTGCATGGTCAAGGAAAAATGAACATAATATTCAGGTCAGGAAGAGGAGATGTGAGCTTACATGGCCATCTTGATCAGTGCTTACTAGCGCCCCTTGTTAGTCCATTAAAAATATAACATTAAATATACTTGTTCTATTGTTAATCTTTATTTCCTTGTACACAAGTAGGACTAACATGACAGCAACACTACCTTTTAGAAATAAAAAAAAAATTAGATCATGTCCAAAATTACTACTTTATATAATGCTAACTTTGGGAACTTTTCACTGAAGACTGAGAAGTGAACTTTCAGAATTCAAGATCCGGCAAGATAAGGATTTGGAATTCATTTTTAATTCTTCTGTTCAGCTCTCTGATCAGAATTTAGATCAAATATTGTAGATTTCAAACTGTATTAGGGAATGGTTAATAGGCAAGAACACTCAGGAGCTAGACATTCTAAAGAGTTTTCTAATTGCATTTTGTTCAGCTAACACACTGGCTGATACAAAATAATAGCGACTGGAGGTAAATCAGGGCCACCCTTTGACTTTAGCCAGACTGTGCTAAGATAATCAGTATAAAGAACCTTTCAGGACCCTCATTAGCCTGAATGCACCTTCATTCAGTACCATACCAGCTCAGTGTAGAGATGAGGTGTATGCCATTTTGCTATAGCATTCTGCCTGCCCTTATAGAAGTTTGAGACTCAGAGAGAGTATGGATTTTGGATTGTTGTGTGAATTATTTATTTTTCACCTTTATGAAGAGATTTGACAAGGCAGGGTAGGTCACTGATCTTTTAGACAGAGGGCAGAACAGTGAGAGGGAATGGAACACTGGAGGCTGGCTGATGTCAGGAGATGTTATGAATGGAATGGAAGCCAGCGCCAGCCAGCCAGAGAACGTTCAGGTACAAAACGATGGGAAGAAAGAATCGCGGGACATCGAGGGGAGGAAGGGGAGGGCAGGGCAGAGCAGAGCAGAGGAGAATTGATGGGCATGGATGGGAGGACAATAGAGGAGAGAATCGTGGGACACGGATGGGAGGGCAGGGAAGAGGAGAATCACTGGACATGGAGGGGAGGGCAGGGGAGAGAGAAAAAAAAGCTTACATGAAAGCTTTCCTAGGGCCTGTTTCATTATTGAGGAAACGGGCATGGTTCCACTAGTATGATAAAAATAAAAATATTAGTGATAGTGATGTGCTCAGAAATCAATTGTGCCTACTTAAATATGAAAGAAATCACGTCTGTCATCTATCATTGCACATCATCAGTCCTTTATATCACATCCAACATACAGTTCAATTATTATTAACTTTGTCAAATAAATCTCTTGCAGCAAAATCACAAATGGGACTTATCTGCTGATCTTCAAACTATAAATCTCCTCTAAATATAATCCATGGAGTTATTTATTTGATGACAAATACATGACGGTAAATCTTCTCCAACTCAAACACCACGTCCCGCTTCGGTTTCAAGTTTCACTACCCCTCAGAGACTTCTTCTGGGGATAGCTATAATCAAAAAACTATATATCAATAATTCTTTTTTTAAAATACTAAACATAAACTTTTCATATAATTGCCATGATGTACAGAACTAGCGCGCACTCAGTCACGTTAAAATGGCATTCAGGGGAAACAAGAACAAGAGAAGAGTGGGAACAGAATCAGGCTCTTCAAAAAAACAAACCAAGGATGTTTAACGTAGATATAAAATTTGTTAAAAGATGACTCAACACGGTACCATGTTTCGGTACTGAAAGTACCTTCTTCAGGAGTCTGGTAAATGTGTATAAAAAATCTTTATGGATAATGTCTTCAGAAATAAATCTTTAAAATCTCAGCAAACTAGTAGCGCCTAGAAGCCATACTTTTCACCATTCCTTACAAAGCCCTTTTAAAGACCACAATGGTTTTTAAAGATTTATTATATGAGTTTTTAGATTATACCTGTACCTTTTGTAGGAATATTCGGAGTGTAGCTCCAGGGACAAATTATTCCATAATTTGGGTGCCAGAAAAAGAATGCACTATCCTGCTTATAATCGAAATAGAAAAACGCCTATATTGTGACCCAAATCGGGAGATAGACGTTTATCTCACAAAAACGAATAAAGCGGTATAATCGAAAGCTGAATTTGGACGTTTTCAACTGCACTCCGTCGCGGATGCGGACAAAGTTGATGGGGGCGTGTCGAAGGCGTGGTGAAGCCGGAACTGGGGCATGGTTATCAGCCGATCAGAGATGGGCGCCTTTCGCCGATAATGGAAAAAAAATATGCGTTTGTAGCGAGAATTTAGGGCACTTTTCCTGGACCCTGTTTTTCCACGAATAAGGCCCCAATAAGTGCCCTAAATGACCAAATGATCACTGGAGGGAATCGGGGATGACCTCCCCTGACTCCCCCAGTGGTCACAAACCCCCTCCCACCACAAAATATGCCGTTTCACAACTTTTTATTTTCACCCTCACATGTCATACCCACCTCCCTGGCAGCAGTATGCAGGTCACTGGAGCAGTTATTAGGGGGTGCAGTGGACTTCAGGCAGGTGGACCCAGGCCCATCCCCCCCCCCACCTGTTACACTTGTGCTGGTAAATGGGAGCCCTCCAAACCGCCCCCCCAAACCCACTGTACCCACATGTAGGTGCCCCCCTTCACCCCTTGGGGCTATAGTAATGGTGTAGACTTGTGGGCGGTGGGTTTTGAGGGGGATTTGGGGGGCTCAACACACAAGGGAAGGGTGCTATGCACCTGGGAGCTCTTTTACCTTTTTTTTTGTTTTTGTAGAAGTGCCCCCTAGGGTGCCCGGTTGGTGTCCTGGCATGTGAGGGGGACCAGTGCACTACGAATCCTGGCTCCTCTCACGAATAAATGTCTTGGAGTTATTCGTTTTTGAGCTGGGCGCTTTCATTTTCCGTTATCGCTGAAAAACAAAAACGCCCACCTCACAAATTGTCGAATAAAACATGGACGTCTATTTTTTGCGAAAATACAGTTCGGTCCGCCCCTTCACGGACCCGTTCTCGGAGATAAACGCCCATGGAGATAGACGTTTCCGTTCGATTATGCCCCTTTATGTCTAGTGGGGCTTCCACCAGGCCTGAGAGGGATTTGGGAGAATCAATCTTCACTCATTAATAGAGCATAATAAACACGGTGGAACATAAGGTATCGTTGAAACTGCCAAATAATCTGGGCCCCCCTCATGTACTACTACTACTACTACTATTTAGCATTTCTATAGCGCTACAAGGCATACGCAGCGCTGCACAAACATAGAAGAAAGACAGTCCCTGCTCAAAGAGCTTACAATCTAATAGACAAAAAATAAATAAAGTAAGCAAATCAAATCAATTAATGTGAACGGGAAGGGAGAGAGGAGGGTAGGTGGAGGCGAGTGGTTACAAGTGGTTACGAGTCAAAAGCAATTTTAAAGAGGTGGGCTTTCAGTCTAGATTTAAAGGTGGCCAAGGATGGGGCAAGACGTAGGGGCTCAGGAAGTTTATTCCAGGCGTAGGGTGCAGCGAGACAGAAGGCGCGAAGTCTGGAGTTGGCAGTAGTGGAGAAGGGAACAGATAAGAAGGATTTATCCATGGAGCGGAGTGCATGGGAAGGGGTGTAGGGAAGGACGAGTGTGGAGAGATACTGGGGAGCAGCAGAGTGAGTACATTTATAAGTTAGTAGAAGAAGTTTGAACAGGATGCGAAAACGGATAGGGAGCCAGTGAAGGGTCTTGAGGAGAGGGGTAGTATGAGTAAAGCGACCCTGGCGGAAGATGAGACGGGCAGCAGAGTTTTGAACCGACTGGAGAGGGGAGAGGTGACTAAGTGGGAGGCCAGCAAAAAGCAGATTGCAGTAGTCTAAACGAGAGGTGACAAGGGTGTGGATGAGGGTTTTGGTAGAGTGCTCGGAAAGAAAGGGGCGGATTTTACGGATGTTGTAAAGAAAGAAACTACAGGTCTTGGCAATCTGCTGGATATGAGCAGAGAAGGAGAGATAAGAGTCAAAGATGACCCCAAGGTTTCGAGCTGAGGAGACAGGGAGAATGAGAGATCCATCAACAGAAATAGAAAATGGGGGGAGCGGGGAGGTGGGTTTGGGGGGGAAAATGAGAAGCTCGGTTTTGGTCATATTTAATTTCAGGTGGCATTGAGACATCCAGACAGCAATGTCAGACAAGCACGCTGAAACTTTGGTTTGGATGCAAGGTGAGATATCAGGGGTAGAAAGGTAGATTTGAGAGTCATCAGCATAGAGATGGTAGGAAAAGCCATGGGATGAGATTAATGAACCAAGGGAAGAAGTGTAGATAGAAAAGAGGAGGGGACCAAGAACAGAACCCTGAGGTACGCCGACAGGCAGAGGGATAGAAGTAGAAGAGGATCCACCAGAGTGAACAGTAAAGGTGCGGAGGGAGAGGTAGGAAGAGAACCAGGAAAGGACAGAGCCCTGGAATCCAAGTGAGGACAGGGTATTGAGAAGTATGCTGTGATCGACAGTGTCAAAAGCAGCGGAAAGATCAAGAAGAATGAGAATGGAATATTGACCTCTGGATTTAGCCAGTAATAAGTCATTGGAGACTTTAGTAAGCACAGTTTCGGTTGAGTGGAGAGGGCGAAAACCAGATTGTAGTGGGTCAAGAATAGCATGTGAGGAGAGAAAATCAAGGCAGCGGCGGTGAACAGCACGCTCAAGTAATTTGGAGAGAAAAGGAAGGAAGGAGATGGGTCGGTAATTAGAGGGACAAGTAGGGTCGAGTGAAGGTTTCTTAAGGAGAGGTGTGACCACAGCATGTTTAAAGGCAGCAGGGACAGTCGCAGTGGAAAGTGAGAGGTTGAGAATGTGACAGATAAAAGGAATAAGAGCAGGAGAGATGGCATTAAGAAGGTGGGTGGGAATGGGATCAGAGGAACAGGTGGTACATTTTGAGGAAGAAAGGAGAAGTGTAGTTTCCTCAATAGTAACTTCAGGAAAGGAGGAAAGGGAATGAGGGGAAGGAGAGAGAGGGGAACGGACTAGTGGAGGGAGAGGTGGTGAGGTAGAGAAAGCAAGGTTTATCTTTTGAACCTTGTTGTGAAAGAATTCAGCAAGGGTCTGAGGAGATAATGAAGGGGGAGTTGGGGGAGGGGGCACCTTGAGGAGAGAGTTCAATGTGGTGAAGAGAAGTCGAGGATTAGAGCCAAGAGAGTTGGTCAGTTGGATATAATAATCCTGTTTGGCACGTGAAAGAGCAGATTGGAAGGAGGTCAGCATGAACTTAAAGTGTAAGAAATCAGCAAGGGCCCGAGATTTCCGCCAGAGGCGTTCGGCGGAGCGGGTACAGGAACGTAGGTAGCGGATATTAGAAGTCAGCCAAGGTTGGGGTTTTGTACGCCTTACAGAGCGGGTCATCAAAGGTGCAAGAGTATAGAGGATAAGGCAGAGGATAGAGTATTGTTGTAAGAAGAAACAGCCTCGTTGACAGACGTGGATGGTGCCACAGTAGAGAGGAGGTTTGAAACATGGGAGGATAGAGATGAAGGGTCAATATCGTGAAGATTCCTAGATAAATTAGATAAGATAGGACGGGACTGGGAGGGAGGAGATTTAAGTGTGAAAGTTATAAGATGGTGATCAGAGGAGGGAAGATCAGAGGCAAGGAAACTAGAGGGTGAACAGTTGGAGGAGAAGATGAGATCAAGACAGTGACCATTTTGATGAGTGGGGGAGGTGGAGCATAGTTGGAGATTAAAGGAGGACGTTAAAGCGAGTAACTTGGAAATATAAGAGTTGGAAGGATCATTAGCAGGAATATTAAAGTCACCAAGGATGAGAGAGGGGGAGGAAGGATCATGGAAGAAGGCAAGCCAGGCATCAAAGTCACTGAGGGGACGATAAATGACCGCTATTCGAAGAGGCAGAGGAGAGAAAAGGCGGATAGAGTGGACTTCAAAGGAGGAAAAACAGTGAGATTGAGGTGGAAGAAGGGGTTGAAATCTGGAGGAGGGAGAGAGAAGTAGTCCAACACCGCCCCCACGCCCAGCAGGGCGAGGAGTATGTGAAAACAGATAACCGCCATGGCACAGGGCTGCGACTGAAGCAGAGTCATCAAGGCAGAGCCAGGTTTCTGTTATGACGAGCAGATGGAGGTGACGCAAGATAAAGAGGTCATGGATATAGGCGAGTTTGTTACAGATAGAGCGGGCATTCCATAGGGCGCAAGAGAAGGGCAGAGAAGAGGAGGGGAGTAGAGAAATAGAGATGAGGTTAGAGAGGTCGCGGTGAGATCTGTAGAGTTGGGATAATAGTTGGTGAGGGGGGCCAGGATTGGGATTGATGTCACCGGCTGAGAGTAAGAGAAGGAGTAAAAGAGAGCGGAGGAGAGTAGGAGAGGTGTGGCCACGAAGGCGTCGAAGGCGACAGGTATTTAGATGGAATGGGGAAGGCAAAATGGACGGAAGAAAGAGGCGGAGATTAAAAGCCAAGAGGGAGGAAGAGGGTAGGAGAGAAGGTGAGGTGATGAAGTCGATGGATGGGCAGTGAGTTCCTGTAGCGGAGAGAGGTAGGGGGTGAGGGAAAAGATTAGGAAGGGACAGGGCTAGGAAGAGAATATGAATAGGGGCCATAAATGACTGAGGTACTTTAGCAAGATTAGATGTAAAGAGAAAAATGCCCCGGCACCTAGAGCGGAGGCCCTGAGTGGATCGGAGTGGACCTGGGTGTCACCCCGGAGAAGGCTGTAAGGATATGGAGATGAGCTGCAAGTCCTCCACTGCACCTGAAAGGCAGCCGGTGGTAGAGCTGGGCACCTCTCAGCTGAGGAAAGGCTTACCAGGGGTTAGGCCGAAGCCAGCATTCCTCCCCCTGAGGGTCGCCTGATCCTAGCCAAAAAGCACTTGGAAACTCTGTGCACTTGGAGCGAAGGCCCTGGAAAGTTCGGGGTGGAACTGGAGTCACCCCGGATACAGCTGTGAGGAAATGCAGAAGGGCTACAAGTCCTCCACAGCACCTGGTGGGAGCGCTGGGCACCTAGAGCGGAGGCCCTGAGTGGATCGGAGTGGACCTGGGTGTCACCCCAGAGAGGGCTGTAAGGATATGCAGATGAGCTGCAAGTCCTCCACAGCACCTGAAAGGCAGCCGGTGGTAGAGCTGGGCACCTCTCAGCTGAGGAAAGGCTTATCAGGGGTTAGGCCGAAGCCAGCATTCCTCCCCCTGAGGGTCGCCTGATCCTAGCCAAAAAGCACCTGGAAACTCTGTGCACTTGGAGCGAAGGCCCTGGGAAGATCGGGGTGGAACTGGAGTCACCCCGGATACAGCTGTGAGGAAATGCAGAAGGGCTGCAAGTCCTCCACAGCACCTGGTGGGAGCGCTGGGCACCTAGAGTGGAGGCCCTGAGTGGATCGGAGTGGACCTGGGTGTCACCCCGGAGAAGGCTGTAAGGATATGCAGATGAGCTGCAAGTTCTTCACAGCACCTGAAAGGCAGCCGGTGGTAGAGGTGGGCACCTCTCAGCTGAGGAAAGGCTTATCAGGGGTTAGGCCGAAGCCAGCATTCCTCCCCCTGAGTGCTTTAAAGGGTAAAATGAGAATTTTACCCTTTAAAGAATTGCAGTGCTGCGTACACCTTGTAGCGCTATAGAAATGCTAAATAGTAGTAGTAATAGTAGTAATTTTAAATCAGATTTCAGGAATATAGAAATATGTTGAGAAAATGTCAGATGAGTTAACTAGTGTAAATTGTTGTACTGTCTGCATGGGACTCTTGAAAGTAGTGATTGTTATGCCTTCTCCTTATGTCTATCTCTATTCTCTCCATCTTTTCTATCCCTTTGCCTCTTCTGCTGCAGTAGCCAGTATACAATAAAAGGCTACACAGTAGCGAAACATGTCCGAGTTGTCCTGTCAAGAGTTGCCCTTTTACTTCATTCAATTTGTACTGAATGTCACCTATCTAGGTAGAAAGATTTTGTACCAATTTAGGTATCACTTGCTAAGTATGACTTATTGCCATTGATAAAATGCTTAATCAGTTCATTATTATTAATCTTCATGGCCATTAAGATATTTATAAGGGCATGTAGAATAAATATTGTTGAAGCATCAATTACCCCATTTATTACATCTTAAGAAACATTAAAATTTAGTATCTAGGATAAGGTGTTAATCTCACTTGTAAACTAGGAGTTCTCAATCCAGTCCTTGGGACATATCTAACCAGTCAGGATGAATATGCACGAGAAAGATTTGCATGTACTGCATCCACTGTATCTCATGTATATTCAATGTGGGTGTCCTGAAAACCTGTCTGGCTAGGTGAATCCTGAAAACTGGGTTGAAAACCCCTATAATAAACTAATAAATGCCTTAGCACACTTTAGTATAATCTACCCCAAGTTACACCTAGTCATACTAAAGTTATAAACAGATGGTGCTTATAGGGGTAATCCATCTTATGTTTCTGGATGAGCTTCAGCGAAGGAGGAAGACCTTCTGTAACAGATACCTTTGCAGTTAAGCAGTAGGGCCAAAAGGATGGCTCACTTTTAATAGGCTAGTAACTGACCTCACTTACGCAGGTCCTGGCTGAATAAACACCAAGACATCCATAAAGATTTCTGGTCAGGTTCCTATTCCTCCACCTCTGAATCCGATCCTCCTTCCTTCCTTCCTCCCTCCCCAACCCCCCTCAGGATAGAAGACCCCATAAACTAATCCCTCTCTTTATTTTGCATCAGCAGCAGATAAATTCAGAAACTAGTGGGTTGTGTCCATCTACCAGCAGGTGGAGATAGAGATCACTGACTTGCTTCTGGATTCCTCTATTAGGGGTGCTCCTGGCCTAGGTCTCTGGAGAGTGGAGCCACTGGCGTAGCCAAAGGTGGGCCGAGGCCCACCTACTTTGGGCTCAGGCCCACCCAGTATCAGCACACTTATGTCACACTTTCCAAAAAGCAGGAACTAGGTTTGTGAGCCCTTGGGCCACTGCCGAGGAGCGGCAGTGGCAGGCAAAACCACCCCCCACAGGGATAAGGCAGAGCTCTGACAGGGCCAGCTAGATTTCACCTGCACTTGACCACCGTTCCTCAGGAGTTGAGTCCCTGAGTGCAGGTGGCCGGCACGGCTTACCGGACAGGGCAGGAACTGGATACCAGCAGGATACACACAAGGACTAGAGCACACAGGGAGGCTAGGCAGAATACTAGACTAGGACTGTCTGACAGACAAGAGACAGAAACTGAAAGCTGCAAGCAGCCACTGAAACAGGGAACAAACACTGGTAGATAAGAGACAGAACTGAAAGCTGCCAGGCAGCCACTGAACAAGAAACACAGACAACCTAAGAACTACACACTGAACTACAAACAAGAAACAAGACTGGGAACCAAGCAATACAGTAAACAAGCAGGACAGAACATAAAGCTACACAAAGACTAAACTAGAATCAGGCAAGAATAGAGACTATAAACTGGACTAGGCAGAAGTGCAACAAGCACCAGCAAACCAGGGCCTTAGGTGATGCAAAGGCAAAGCAGAGAGTTTCCCAATGGCTAATAAGCCCAGCAGCAGCTGAGACTCACTGCAGCAATCACAAGGCAACCACGGGTGCTGTGCAGGCTCAAACAAGCCAAGCAAGTCTGGCAGGCCAGAAAATCCGGACTGGACTGGGCTGAAGTCTGGAACGGAAAACAGCACACAGACAATCCAATGCAGCCAGCACACAGAGACAGAGACAGAACTAATTCAGGAAGAACAGACAGGAGCCAGCCCAGAAGCTGACCGCCGGACATAAGGTGAGTCTGAGAGGGGTCATGGCCACAGACGTGACAACTTATGATGTGGCTGGCAGGGATCCCCAAGCCCCACCAACCAAAAACTCAACAACTCCTCCTGCATACCTTGTAAGTAGCAGATCTTCGCCTGCAGTGAGCAGCAACTGATACATACAGCTTGCGCTGGCCCCACAGCCTTCCCTCTGATGTATTCCTGCCTATGCAGAAACAGGAAGTTGCATCACAGGGAAGGTCTGTGGGGCCAGCATGAGCAGTATGTATTAGCTGCTGCTTGCTGCCGGTGAAAATCTATTTAAAAGGTATGTGGGGTGAGGGAGAATGTTTGAGAGACCATATGGCATGCAGGCAAGGAGAGGGAGAGACCAAATCACTTGTGGGAGAGGGTGGAGTTCTTCTGCCCATCTATTTTGGACCTAGGCCCACCCAAAATTGGGTGCCTGGCTACGCCCCTGAGTGGAGCGTGGGGTATTCTTACTATACTGTGCCAGCTTTAGGGGGCATACCTGGTCTCCCCAGGTTCCTCCCCCTTCTCCCAAGGCTTACCTCCTGCTCTTGTCTTCTTGGCTTGTCTTTCTTTGCCTGGGTTCCACCTTTGCTGTTAACAGCTTCATTCCGTAAAAACACACACACACTACTAACTGGTTTGTTTTTTGCTTGCTTTTTAAGCACTTGTGGAACAAGAAAGCACTTAAAAAAAAAAAAGAAAATAAAAAGACTATTTAAAAAAAAAAGAGAGAGCCTTAGGGTGCTTGGTAGTAGTGGCTGCAGAGGTGAGGAGTGCGAGGGACCTGCGATCAGTGTTAGGCAGCAGGACTCATCGGGGAGCAATGCTTGGGGCTGCTAGGAGCGAGAGCAATCAGCGGGTAAGTCTGGCGGTTTCCCCAGCGCTGTTTTTTCCTGTCTCAGCGGGTCGCCAGTATTCTTTTTTAATTTCTTGTTTGTAGAGGCACATCTATGACAATGGAGGCCATAAAGCGCAGTTTCCACTGTGGAAAGCAGCGAGCAGCATCTGGTCTCTGCGTAGAGGGCTGTGGTGATTCTACCAAAGTGAAGGTTGTGGTCCCCGCTGGCAGCATGGCATTTACCCTCGCAGGGGCTTCCCGCATGTGCTCTCCCTCCCAGTCTGCTGATGCATCAGCACTCGCAGCCATTTTAATTGAGGAGCAGCAAGAGCAGTTCTCGTGCCAGAGACCTGGGGAGGGGGGCCTCTTGACCCAGTGGGGTTTGGATATTTGTGGACGCGGGAGAGGGGGACCTCGTGGTCTTCAGGGGTTGGGGAATGTAGAGACGTAGAGGAGTATTTTCGATATGATGTCCAGAATTCAAGTGGCAAGTATAGCCATTTTCAAAACAGCAACTCTCTTTTTTTTTTTCAAAAATGGCTTTTTGTAGATGTTTTTGTGCTCTGTGCGTTTATATTTTTGGTTCATTTTTGGGAAAAAAAAAAGATCCAATTGAAAAACGCAGCAAATCAAGCCATTGGGATGTAAGAGGAGCCAGCATTAGTGAACTGGCCACACTGACATCCCAACAGAGCAGTGGGGCACCCTAGGGGGCACTGCAGTGGACTTCACATAAAATCTCCCAGATACACATCTCAACCTTATCCTCCTATATTGTATAGTGATCCCTGCAAAACCCAACAAAAACTTACTGTTCCCAACTATATACCACTACAATAGCCCTTTTGTCTGCAAGAGTCACCTATAAGTGGGTACAATAGGTTTTTGGTGGATTTTGGGGGCCTGACTCTTTCCACCACAAGTGTAACAGAGTGGATTATGGGTCTGGGTCCTCTTCTCCATAATGCACTGCATCAACCACTAGACCACCCCAGGGACCTGTTTCCTGCTCTAATAGGACTGGCCATAACATCTGAGGCTATCATAGAGGCTGGTATGTACTGTTTCTTTCACCTTTGGGTGTGGGAGGGGATCACTGACCACTGGGGGAGTAAGAGGGTCATTCCTTTATTTCTCCAGTGGTCATCTAGTCATTTAGGGCACTTTTTGGGGACTTAGTCACTATTAAAAAACAGGTCTAGCTCAAAACATCTTAGTTTTAGTCCTGGATGTTTTTGTTTCTTTCCATTACGGCAAACGTCCAAGTGTTAGGAACACCCTAATTCCACCTCTGATATGCCCCTAAAACACCCCCTTGTGATATGGATGCATTGCAGATAAACCGTGTAGATAAACATCTGCAAAACAGGTTTTGAAAATATCTATTTGAACGTCTTGGAAAGCAAAACATCGAAATGCTGTTTTATGCCACTTTTTAGATGTTTTTCGCTTTCGAAAATGAGTCCCATTATAATCTGGAATCTTAACCGCTGTCAGTAATAGATGAAAATTTATCAGGGCTTACAGGTGATGATAATCTCTCTAGACTTAAGCTGCATTTGATATAATCCAACATGATCTGCTGAATAACTGAGTAAGAGAGATGGGTATTGTGGGAACTGTATCATGTTAGTATCCACTAAGATATATGTAAATATAGGATGTGGAAATATACAATTTTTAGATACTGTCACTCACTTTGATCTCCACTGATTAAAGAAATAAAGGTATTCAACCATAGCACCATTCTGTGATTAAGAAGGGAAAAAAGGCCTCACAGAGCTCCTAGATTACGGTCATCTAACGGAGCTAAAATGGATCTATACAGACCCTCTGTTCATCATTGGCCAAAAACCTTCAAAAGTGTGTGGTGTTTTAATGTCCTTCACACAATTGTCTAAATATAAATTGTTAAAGATTTCTGTCTCACTGTTGTGCTCCAACAAGCTACTCAACACGGTGATACAGTGAATATGTATGGTTCAAAAGAACACTTATCTTTTAAACTGCTTGCATTAGGAAATTCAATGATTCCAACTCGTTCCTTCGCTCCCCTCGCCCCAAGCCAAAGGTGGCCAGCGTTTCATCTCGCTGCGTCAAGGTCTTGGTGGCGGGACTGCTTCTGTGGGTATGAAGAGAGGAACTTACAAACTTACAGTCTCAATATCCTATGTGCTCAAACAATGTCTCAAAACCAGCCTTACTGGAACCGGGTTTTCACTCTGTGTTAATTGTGCCTGCGCCTAGCATTGAATTCATCACAAAATGGCTGACACTTTATAGGTTAAGTGACGTCAGATGCTGAAAGTAGTTGTCGCTAGTAAATTAAAGGGAAAGAACAGCTTACTGGAACGGATCTCAAAAAGTTCTCAAAAACATTCTCAAAAAAAGTGGCACCACTCGATACGCGAGTTAAGGCCACTTGGTTCAACCGCATGTAATCGAAATATCCACTTCTGTTCCTGCTGTAACAGGATCTGTCGCAAATCTCCTCCTCTGGATGAATAACGTAATGCTTGTAAAACGATGCACTTCAAATCTTCAAAACTATGATCCTTCAACTTACAGTGCGCTACGAGTGGTGATCCAATCTTCTCTACATGAATTGCGCTTTTATGTTTTGTGAGTCGGATAGTTAATTTTCTAGAAGTCTGCCCTACATATATTTTATTACATGGGCATCTCAAACAGTATATGACATGGTCCAAATTACATGTGGTGATAGTCCTAAGTTTGTATCTTCTTTTATCCACTGGATTAATGAACTCTGTCGTCTCTTCCATCATATAACAAAAACTACAATTGCCACATTTGAAATGACCATCAGCACTTTGTGACTGTCTTATTGCATCATCTCTCAACATTGCTGGGCTTAAATGCTCTTTGAGGTTTTTACCCCGGCTGTACGCAAACCGAACACGGGAGTCTTTAAAGATCGGAATGGTTTGAATCAATGACCAATGTTGTTGTATGAATTTAGCTACACCTCTACTCAGGAAATCTAGACTGCCCCAACTTGACATTTTGTCCTTTAGATTGTAAGCTCCTTTGAGCAGGGACCGTCCTTCTTTGTCAATTTGTACAGCGCTGCGTAACCCTAGTAGCGCTCTAGAAATGTTAAGTAGTAGTAGTATATTGCATGACATATGTTAATATATTGTCTTCATCAGTTGGTGGAGTTGTTTTTGGTGACAATAAAGTTTCTCTATGATTCCATGTAGCACGCCGGTATGCTGCATGTACAACCTGTTCAGGGTAACCACATTTTAGTAATTTAGTGGTTAAACCTTTAGATTGATGTCTGAACTCATTATTACTGGAGCACACCCGGCAATATCTTAAAAACTGTGAGAAGGGCAAGCTGTTCTTTAAAGTGCTAGGGTGACAACTTAAAGTATTACGATCTGTGCTTTTATGAAAAATAGTAGTTGTAAAATTCACACCATTATTGTAAACCAGAACATCAAGAAAGGAAATCACCTTAGGATCAGTATGTAGCACAAACTGTATACGAGGATGACATTGATTAAGATTTTGCACAAACTGTTTTAGTGTCAAATCATCTCCTTTCCACAGAAGAAATATGTCATTTATAAACCTAACCCACATCCCCACCTTACTGAATGCGGAGGCTGTGTAGACATGCTTCTGTTCAAAATGAACATATCAGCTGTCCTATTTGCTTCTGTATACAGAAGCTGGAATCTAATACAACACCTAAACTCTTCACCAATTTCTTCACTGGTAGCAACACACCATATAATATAACTTCCACAGATATCTCAAGATTTATTTTTCTGCCTACTAACATAAGTTCTGTTTTATCCACATTCAGCAATAATGTTTATATAAAGAGATTCCAAGAGCATAAAGATGCTCCTATTTTTTGCTTTGCAGGAGTCATAGAGCCAGTGGTGTGCTGGAGCCGGCTTGCACTGGCTCGCAAGAGCCGGTTGTTAAATTTATTGGCATCTTGCGAGCCGGTTGTTCACTGAGTGCGAGCCAGCTCGCTTGCCTCTCCTCCCCGCGAGCTGCAGGCTCCCCCGCTCCGCAGGTCGTCCATCATCTCCTGTTTGCCCTCAGCTCCCCAATAACTCTCGTTTCCTTCCTGCCGCCGCCCTGCCTTTAAATATTGTATTTTTCCTCAACTCGCGGCACCAGCATTGAAAGCAGCAGGCTCGGCTCGAGCCTTCCCTCGCATGGTTCCGCCCTGGTGGAAACAGGAAATACATCAGAAGAGGGCGGAACCATGTGAGGGAAGGCTCGCTGCTTTCAATGCCGGTGCCGCAGGCAGACAAATAAATCTTGAGATATCTGTGGAAGTTATATTATATGGTGTGTTGCTGCCAGTGAAGAAATGGGTGAAGAGTTTAGGTGTATTAGATTCCAGCTTCTGTATGCAGAAGCAAATAGGACAGCTGATATGTTCATTTTTTTACCAGCTTCAGTTGTTGATCAAATTGAAACCGATGTTGTCTGTATATGAGTTTAGGATTGTAGTTTGGAGTTGGTACTCAACAAGTTGGACTACTGTAATGCTCTGTACTTGGGTGCCTCAGTTTTGTGTTACAAGGTGCTGCAGGCTATACAAAATGCAGCGACACAAGTGATTTCTGGGGCTTCCATGTATATGCATGTGACACCTATATTGAAGCAATTGGATTGGTTGCTAATGACCAGCAGGATAGTAATTCGGGCAGATCTTGAAAGTGTACCAACCATTACAGTCTGCAGATATGAAATATTTAGAGGTTGTATACGATATGCTGATACAAGGGCAGCTACTTTTAACATAAGTACATAAGTATTACCATACTGGGACAGACCAAAGGTCCATGAAGCCCAGCATCCTGTTTCCAACAGTGGCCAATCCAGGTCACAAATACCTGGCATGATCCCAAAATAGTACAATGCATTTTATGCTGCTTATCCTAGAAATAAGCAGTGGATTTTCCCCATGTCCATTTTAATAATGGCTTATGGATTTTTCTTTTAGGAAGCTAGGTAAATCTTTTTTAAACCCTGCTAAGCTAACTGCTTTTACTATATTCTCTGGCAATGAATTCCAGATTTTAATTATATATTGAGTGAAGAAATATGTCTCCAGTTCATTTTAAATTTACTACTTTGTAGCTTCATTGTGTGCCCCCTAATCCTAGTGTTATTGGAAAGAGTAAACAATCGACTCACGTCTACCCGTTCCATTCCACTCATTATTTTATATATCTCCCCTCAGCCATCTCTTCTCTAAGCTGAAGAGCCCTAGCAACTTTAGCCTTTCCTCATAGGGAAGTCATCCCATCCCCTTTATCATGTTTGTCGCCCTTTTCTGTACCTTTTCTAGTTCCACTAAATCGTTTTTGAGATGGGGTGACCAGAACTGCACACAATATTCAAGGTGTGGTTGCACCATGGAGCATTACAAAGGCATTATAATGTCCTCATTTTTGTTTTATTTATTTATTTATTTATTTCATTTGCACCCCACATTTTCCCACCTATTTGCAGGCTCAATGTGGCTTACATAGTACCGTCAAAGGCGTTTGCTCAGTCGGTGGATAACAAATACAAAGTTGTATAGTGATCGTATGATGTATAAGTGGAGGTTCGAAATGGATGAAGATTGCGTGTTGTCCTGTGCGATCATAGTCATGCTGTGTTGATAGGTGAAGAGGGTTATGGGGGGTCGTTGGGGTAGGCCTTTTTGAAGAGGTTGGTTTTTAGTGATTTCCTGAAGTTCAAGTGGTCGTGGATTGTTTTCACAGCTTTTGGGAGCCCATTCCATAGTTGTGCGCTTATGTAAGAGAAACCGGCTGCATAAGATTTTTTTGTATTTCAGTCCTTTGCAATTTGGGTAGTGTAGGTTTAGGTAGGATCTTGATGATCTGACTTTGTTTCTTATTGGTATGTCTATGAGGTCTGTCATGTATTCTGGGACTACGCCGTATATGATTTTGTGGACTAAGGTACAGATTTTGAAGATGATCCGTTCTTTGATTGGGAGCCAATGCAACTTTTCTCGGAGGGGTTTTCCATTCCTTTCCTAATAATACCTAACATTCTATTTGCTTTCTTAGCTGCTGCCGCACACTGAGCAGAGGGTTTCAACGTATCATCAGTGATGACACCTAGATCCCTTTTTTGGTCAGCGAACGGGATCTAGTCAACACTGATGATACGTTGAAACCCTCTTCTCAGTGTGGAATCACTTGCCTGAATATCTTCATGTTTGTAAGGATTTAGGGCAGTTTAAGACATTTTTAAAGATTCATTTTTCTTTTTTTGGCATATCCTTGGGGTTGAAGCAGAGTGTGGGCACAGTAACATGATACATTTTTGGCACACTCCTTTATTTGTTCTGATATATATTATATATGTTTTATTGTATGCTTAGCTTTTAGGCAGAATATAAATTATACATATATACACACAAGTATACAAATCAAAGCCTAATATTTACAAGTATAGTACCTAATTACATGTTTTTATTAGGGCTGTACTGAATATTCATATTCGATTCGGCCTCGAATCGTGCCCCATATACATTATTCATATTTAGCTGAATAGTGATCTAAACACGAATAATCTGGGGCTTTACTGTGCTAAATCCTACTGAAATAAACACTTGATCTCTGATTTCACATTGCTTCTTTTATTATCTGCTATGTTGAAGCTCAATACCCATTATTCATATTCGGTATTCGTATAATTTATTTATTTATTTATTACATTTGTACCCCGCGGTTTCCCACACATGGCAGGCTCAATGCGGCTTACATAGTAACAATAAGAATTACAAGTCGTAAGAAGAATATACAATTTGTATTAAACATAATATTAATGGGGTTAACGGATAAGTAAATTGAACAAAGGAGGAATTAGGTGTATAAGTAAATTGAACATAGGAAGAATGAGGTGTGGAAGGAAATGGGCATTATGAGGTGAGCGTAGGAAGATGTAGAGGAATAGATGGGGAGGAAAAGATTAGGGATAGCAATAAGGATAATGGGAAACAAGGTCAATGTATAATAATAATAAAGCACACAGATATGGAACGCACTACCCATGGCCCTGAAAACCACGGACAACCTAACCAGCTTTCGCAAATCTATGAAGACACATCTCTTCAACAAGGTCTACAAAAATAATCCTTAATGAAACAAATCACTCCTTACACCACCCAAATGCTTTAAAACACCTCTCACACGACCTTACCTAACACCTTCTAATTTATTCCTCTTCTACCTCCAGATTATTACCGACTGTATCTAAGATTATGTAATGAACTTTTCATATTAACACCCTGTAAGCCACATTGAGCCTGCAAAAAGGTGGGATAATGTGGGGTACAAATGCAATAAATAAAATAAATAAATAATCATTGGTAAGGATCATGTGGGCATGCTTTAGTTAGTTGAATCGTTAGGGTAGGCTTCCTTAAGTAGATGGTTCTTCAATGCTTTTCTCATTATTCATATTTGGCCGAATAGTAAAATATGCTATTCAGTACAGCTGTGGTTTATATAGGACTCTTTCTAAGATGATCATGATTATTGAATTTAGTTATCAAAGTCTTGGGGGAGGGGACAGGGCAAAGCTAGGTCTATGAAAATGAATTGAAGGGGAGCTTGAGGCTGAAAGTTTACCTAGACACCCAATACATTGCACTGGTACAAATTAGGAAATGGTAGGAGTTATGCATGCCTGTCACTGACTAATGAAGTCTCTGACCTATACAAGGATCATAGCATACCAGTAGGGATCTGGCTAGATCTTTCAGAAGCCCTTTTATAAGGATCCTACCTATCATATGGTTAGCATCTCTGTTGTATGCTGTTTTCCGTCACCCCAAGTCTCTTTTTCTGTCCACATCAATTTATAATATTACAGAGAGAGCAATATTGTAGAGGAATATGAGAGCTCTTGTTTGGATAGTAATATGCACTGGATCATTGAGGGTGTCTTAATTACTTTATTATGACTATTAACCAGGCTTATTGTGTCAAACATAGTGGTAAGGGATTAAACATGCAGACGATACAAGAATAGACATTTTTACATAACTATCAGACATCTGTAGCCAACTTGTTCCCGTGTTCTGATTTTCACTCATGAACTGAAACCAGAAGTGTCAGAGCTGCAGCCGGTGGTAGTGGAGACCAGAGTCACTGACAGCAAAAATAGAACACCAGGACTGCTGCATGTGGGCAAGGCAGAAACCACACGAGCAGTAAAAGCCTCTACTTAGTTTAGACCAAATACAGAGCTTCTCTCCTTTTGCTTTTTCTTTTTAATTAAATGCACATTACAGAACACATATTGGCAAAAACCTCTCTCTGCAGTCTTCAGTTTGCCCTTTTCGGTTCAGTAGGAATGGTTGAGTGGGGCACAGACAACAAACATTCTAGACTTAGTGGATGCACCTCTGTCTAGGATATGTCCATTTCATACACGGCAGGTGCAAATATATTTTAGAATATCTGTATATTTCATGTGTTTTTACATTTAATAGTCATGTTATTTGGTTTCCGTTTCCTTCAATAGGACTGCAGCTCAATCAGAACCAAGTCCTACTAGAGCTATGCCACCATGAGCTTTCATTTCAGTAACTTTGAGTTTACCCTCCCCCCGCCCCCATTTTTCATTCTCCTCCTCCTCCTCATCTCCCCTCTCCAGCCCAGTCATTGCTGTGGTAATCCTCAACAGGGGACAAAAGTCGGGCTACCTCTGACATCCAGTATATTTGTATACAGTCTGAGCACTAGGTGTCACTGTTGATTGATGACTGAGACTCCCTCTACCCCGGGGGCTGTAAATATTGCCTCCATCTCATCCCCCACACACTCAAGTATGGTGTGTGTGCATATGCATATAGACACAAATGCTCATGGTTGAGAATGGGTTAATTGGCTCAGAGGAGTCACAGAACAGCACTGCGGTTTGGAAAGACAGGCACTGGACAGCTGTGTTTGCTGTGGTATTTTTAAATGCATTAATGCAGGCTCCAATCACTCAGCCATGCTTGACCTATTTTTGGCTTCGGCCAGCCATTGTTCTATTTATGTTGCCTGTGGGCCACACTGTTGTTGATTCATATGCAAATGAGTTATCACTAGCTTTAGCCAAGTTTACAGAGAGTACCAGAGACACAGGCAGTGAGAGAGAAGGACACAAAGACGGACACCACTTGTCGGAACTGAATGCAATTTCAACCTATAAAGTTAAAAAAAAATAAGAACGCTGTTTCCTTAAGTTGTTTGATTTGTTACATTTTTCTAGGAGAGTTTTGTTTTTTGAAAGAGCAGTGGCAAATTGTTAGCTGTTTTGCAAGACATTTACCATAGAAATAGAAAACTAGTGCATTTGAAACGGCTCCTTTTGCCTCAGACCCAGCCTACCTTAATAGCCATTCCTGTGTGAAGTTCTTATCGTAATAAGCCTACGATATTTATTAGTGTCTAGTTCCTGAAGAGAAACAGCGTTTGCCAAAGTGCATTATCTCTCTCCACCCCCCTGTGGAGGAGGAAGGACTTGGGGGGGGAGGGGGCGCCTCACACTCCTGTACAGTGCAGTGATGAATCTTTTATGTCGCTGAAGTACAGACTGATTGGAATATGCTGCAGACAATTTATGAGAGTGAATCGTGTTTTTCCTCAGATGGAGTTTCTGGACGGGAACAGCTCTTGGCTCAGCAGAGAATGCACAGCATGATCAGCTCAGGTAAGAGGCCCTCGGGCATTTCTCTCTTGAAATTGCTGATCACGTTCAACCTGTCAGTTTAGACACCCCCTCCCCCGCCGCCCTTAAAAAAAAAAAAAACCCAAAACTATGTATTTGGCTGTGTTTTGTATTCAATGTGTTTCCTGTTACAATTATTGCTTTCAGATCAGTTCTCCTCGGGGTTTCTCTTAAAATGCTATTCTAGGTCTGCAACAGAGTGGCTGCCTGTGTACCAGACTGGTAGCTATGCAATCTTAGTTTAGGGCAGAAAACAGTTCACTGCTGTAATATTGTCTACAATTTTTGTTGGGCAACCCTGCCTTCAGCTGATTATACCCAAGATCTGTTGCAAAGGGGGTTTACTTCCATCAGGACCAGTGCGCTGGATTACAGCACTCACTTTTAGCTTTTTGGTTACTGTTGTCTCACTGAATTGGAAGCTTATCAAACCAGATTTTACAGTCTGTTGCTCCAATCCAGCTGTTCTTTTGTTTATTAACAAAACATTATATAATGCTGACAAATTTGTGGAAAGACACTCACCTGTTTCTATGTTTAAATGACTTCATAAGCTGAATTCTTTCTCTTGCCCATAGAGACTTGGTTGGCTTCGGGCACATTGTCTGACACATTCCTTGCTGGTTCATTGAATGTGAAACATGTACCTTTAGGCAGCAGAAAGAGGTTGGAAGAGAGCACTTATATCAGCTGATTGGCAGAGGTTTGACACTTCCTAGTCCTTTGGTGATTGGACTAGTTCCTTGTGAATGTAGATCAGCATGAGTCTGAAATCTTGGAGGACACCTTTGCCATTAAACTTAGGAACAAGTCCTGGATCTCATTCTTTGGATTTGTCTTGCCTGTGTTTGATTTGACAAGGGGCAATATCTTTGTTTTGTTAGGTCCAGGTTCATTCTACATTTAAACATGCTTGATCCCATTCACACATGCCCCAGCTTTGGGTCTTCTTCTCACTCTCATCCCAAAGTATTTTTCAAATGGATCAGGTAGGAATTGCTTGGGATACAGGCAAAGTTAAGATATTCTTTCTCAGTGAAAAGCACATTCTATACATGATAATGTGTTAAATTCAACCCTACCGGACTCCAAAATGAACCTTTGTTGCCGGTGCAGCAATGTCTTTGTGAAGACGATGCTGCAAGGCCCCACTTTTTTAAAGCAATACACCCTTTGCCACCTGTTGACCTTTTCAGAAGATGCCTGGTTGCTTACCATGTCCTTTGATGTTGATTTTGGAATCCTTGCAGAAGGATTTCTCTTTAAAAATGAAAGCCCCTGGTTTGTTCATGCTATGCCAAGTGAGAGACATTTTCAAAGCAAGACTTGCATATTTGCTAAGAGTACAGTAGTCTATTTTCATCATCGTAAACCAATACCGCCCAAGATTAATTTTAGATGGGGAGGAGCAGTAAGTGGCTGAAGCCTAGACTGGTGCTAACCTGAGCTTGTTTTCTTCTTTTATATTGCCAGGAGACAGAGGTTACACAAATATACAAAAGGGCTTACAAAGCTCTTTCATTTGCTATGCTAGGAAGAAAACCTTTGTATTTCCAAATTGCAAGACCCACAGTTTGATCTTCCCATGTGCTGTCTTTTCCCCCTCCCCCCTTCTCTTTTTGGGCTACTTTTTGGTGCAACCCTTTCTGTAGATGCGAGTTTAGTTTATCTTAGTATGTACATTTTCATTGGTCTACTCATCTTTTTTAATTCTGTGACTCACTTGGCAGTTTCTGTGTGAAATAGAATTATTTGCCGCTGTTCTCCTTAACTAGAAATCCAGGCTAGATAAAAGTAGCTGTCTGGTTTGGAAGGAAAACATGTCATTTTAAGAATGTTTACTTCTGTATTCTCCTCTGGAGACCAGAATATCTTAGAAGCATTTATTTTCAAGAATGTTAAAAGAATGCAATATGCAAAATTTCTTCTAAAGTAGAAAGTTAAAAGGTGGTCATTTTCAGAGCTGGCATAACCATTAAGCAGACTAGGTGGTCACTTATGGAAGCTTCTAGAAAGGGAGGCAAAGAACAGTTGCAAAGCAGAATAATAGGCCTTGTTGCCACAGTAACTCAAAGAAGCAAGAAAGAGCACCGAGGTCCTCTAGGAATGGGATAGCAAGAAAATTTTTATTATTAAACCGACACTGTCCGTGTTACGGCATTTACACCTGTGTCAGGGTCAATTGAAATGCAAACAATCACTGTTCAAGGTCAATCACTACCACGGTTTGGAAGTGGCTTGTTGCAGTGACTTGCTTGAGCAGCAATCTTCTGACGCAGTTTGAATTACATTTCAGTCTTGGATAGCATTCATTTAGAAAATGGATTACACAGATTGACTCCTGACACAGGTGTAGATGCAGAAAGACGGCCCATGTTGGGTCTCATAATAAAGATCTTCTTGCTATCCCATTTCTGGAGGTTATTGGTGCTCTTTCTTGCAGCTTTGTACTGTGTGTTTTGGATTCCCATTCCTGTTTTTGGACAGTAACTCAAGGAACAATGAGCACATACGTTTACCTGGACTAGGCAATTTTCAAATAGCTCATTTACCTGGCTTTTGGAAATTGTCCTCATTGGGTATTTACTGGGTTGGAGGCAAAAACATGTGGAGGGGCATAATTGAAAGGGGCGCCCAAGTTTTCCTGAGGACGTCCTCGCAGGATGTCCCGGCGAAGGAGCCGGGAAACCCATATTATCGAAACAAGATGGACGTCCATCTTTCGTTTCGATAATACGGTCGGGGACGCTCAAATCGTGACATTTAGGTCGTCCTTAGAGATGGTCGTCCCTAGACTTGGTCATTTCTGATTTTCGGAGATATTGAAAACTAAGGATGCCCATCTCAGAAACGACCAAATGCAAGCCCTTTGGTCGTGGGAGGAGCCAGCATTCGTAGTGCACTGGTCCCCCTGACATGCCAGGACACCAACTGGGCACCCTAGGGGGCACTGCAGTGGACTTCAGAAATTGCTCCCAGGTACATAGCTCCCTTACCTTGTGTGCTGAGCCCCCCAAAACCCACTACCCACCACTGTACACCACTACCATAGCCCCTACAGGTGAAGGGGGGCACCTAGATGTGGGTACAGTGGGTTTGTGGTGGGTTTTGGAGGGCTCACATTTACCACCACAAGTGTAACAGGGAGGGGGGTATGGGCCTGGGTCCGCCTGCCTGAAGTGCACTGTACCCACTAAAACTGCTCCAGGGACCTGCATACTGCTGTCATGGAGCTGGGTATGATATTTGAGGCTGGCATAGAGGCTGGCAAAAAATATTTAAAATTTGTTTTTGAGGGTTGGAGGGGATTAGTTACCATTGGGGGAGTAAGGGAGGTGATCCCCGATTCCCTCCGGAGGTCATCTGGTCAGTTCAGGCACCTTTTCGTGGCTTGGTCGTAAGAAAAAAAGGAACAAATAAAGTCGGCCAAGTGCTCGTCAAGGATGCCCTTTTTTTTCGGTTAATGGTCGAGGACGCCCATGTGTTAGGCAGACCAAAGACCCGCCTTCACTACGCCTCTGACGCCCCTGGGAACTTTGGTCGTCCCCGCGACGGAAAGCAGTTAGGGACGCCCAAAATCGGCTTTCGATTATGCCGATTTGGGCGACCCTGGGAGAAGGACGCCCATCTCCCGATTTGTGTCAAAAGATGGGCGCCCTTCTCTTTCGAAAATAAGCATGATAGTAAAATTTTTTTTAGGTATATTAAAAGCAGGAAGCCGGCAAAAGAATCGGTTGGACTGCTGGATGACCGAGGGGTAAAAGGGGCGATCAGGGAAGACAAAGCCATAGTGGAGAGATTAAATGAATTCTTTGCTTCGGTCTTCACTGAGGAAGATTTGGGAGAGATACTGGTGCTAGAAATGGTATTCAAAGCTGACGAGTTGGAGAAACTGAATGAAATATCTATAGACCTAGAGGATGTAATGGGGCAATTTGACAAATTGAAGAGTAGCAAATCACCTGAACCAGATGATATTCATCCCAGAGTACTGATAGAACTGAAAAATGAACTTGCGGAACTATTGTTAGTAATATGTAATTTATCCTTAAAATCGAGCGTGGTACCGGAAGATTGGAGGGTGGCCAATGTAACGCTGATTTTTAAAAAAGGTTCCAGGGGAGATCCGGGAAATTATAGACCAGTGAGCCTTATGTCGGGGCTGAGCAAAATTGTAGAGACTATTATAAAGAACAAAATTACAGAACATATTCAAAAGCATGGACTAATGAGACAAAGCGAACATGGATTTAGTGAAGGGAAATCTTGCCTCACCAATCTATTACATTTCTTTGAAGGGGTGAACAAACATGTAGATAAAGGTGAGCCGGTTGATATTGTGTATCTGGATTTTCAGAAGGTGTTTGACAAAGTCCCTCATGAAAGACTCTAGAGGAAATTGGAGAGTCATGGGATAGGAGGTACTGTCCTATTGTGGATTAAAAACTGGTTAAAAGATAGAAAACAGAGAGTAGAGTTAAATGGTCAGTATTCTCAATGGAGAAGGGTAGATAGTGGGGTTCCCCAGGGGTCTGTGCTAGGACCGCTGCTTTTTAACATATTTATAAATGACCTAGAGATGGGATGCTGATGACACAAAGTTATTCAAAGTCGTTAAATCGCAGGAGGATTGTGAAAAATTACAAGAGGACCTTACAAGATTGGGAGACTGGGCATCTAAATGGCAGATGACGTTTAATGTGAGTAAGTGCAAAGTGATGCATGTGGGAAAGAGGAACCCGAATTATAGCTAAGTCATGCAAAGTTCCATGTTAGGAGTCAGCGACCAAGAAAGAGATCTAGTTGTCTTCGTTGTTGATACGTTGAAACCTTCTGCTCAGTGTGCTGCGGTGGCTAAGAAAGCAAATAAAATGTTAGGTATTATTAGGAAAGGAATGTAAAACAAAAATGAGGATGTTATAATGCCTTTGTATCGCTCCATGGTTCGACCACACCTTGAATATTGTGTTCAATTCTGGTCGCCGCATCTCAAAAAAGATACATAGTGGAATTAGAAAAGGTGCAGAGAAGGTCAATAAAAATGATAAAGGGGATGGGACGACTTCCCTATGAGGAAAGACTAAAGCAGCTGGGGCTCTTCAGCTTGGAGAAAAGACAGCTGAGGGGAGATATGATAGAGGTCTATAAAATAATGAGTGGAGTGGAACAGGTAGAAGTGAAGAGTCTGTTTACGCTTTCCAAAAATACTAGGACTAGGGGTCATTCGATGAGGCTACAAAGTGGTAAATTTAAAACGAATCGGAGAAATGTTTCTTCACTCAACATGTAATTAAACTCTGGAATTTGTTTCCAGATAATGTGGTAAAGGCGGTTAGCTTAGCAGAGTTTTAAAAAGGTTTGGACAGCTTTCTAAAGGAAAAGTCCATAGACCATTATTAAATTGGACTTGGGGAAAATATTTCTGGGATAAGCAGCATAAAATGTTTTGTACTTTTTTGGAATCTTGCCAGGTATTTGTCACCTGGATTGGCCACTGTTGGAAACAGGATGCTGTGCTTGATGGACCTTTGTCCTGTCCCAGTATAGCAATACTTATGTACGTATGTTACGACATAAGAATTGCCATTGTGGGTCAGAGTAAAAGTGCTCAGTTTCCTGCTTCTATTAGTGGCCAGGCCAGGTCACAATATCTGTAAGAATCCCAAAAAGTAACAAGATCCTTTGCTACCAAACCCAGGGATAAGTAGTGGCTTTCCCCTGGGTCTATCTTAATAATGATGTATGGACTTTTTGAAAGAGTAAATAATTGGTTCACATGTGCACGTTCCACTCCACTTAGGATTTTAAAGACTTCTATCATATATCTCCTTAGCTGTCTCTTCTCCAAGCTGTAGAGCCCTAACCTCTTTAGCTGTCCCTCAGATGAGAGTCATTTCAACTTCTTGATCATTTTGGTCACCCTGTGCTGTACCTTTTCTGATTCAGCTATATCTTTGTTTTGAGATGCAGGAACCAGAATTGCAGATAACAGTCAAGGTGCAATAATATATAATATTATTTGTTTTAATCTCTATTCCTATCCTTATGTATCTGGGGGTATATTTACAGTTAGTATAGGTGGCTGTCTAGTAAGTGCCCAGGATCAGAGCAAATCCCATACATAAAATGATTTGCATTTGTTGGGACCAGGTCCCGGGACGGACATGCACCAGGAGTCTGGAGGCACATACGACACATGCTGTGTTCCTCTCTCATTCAGTAAGTCAGACCATTCCAATAAATGAGTTCTCAAACAACTTGTTTGCAATCAGTCTCTTATTATCAAATAGTGGGACAATAGTAACAGCAGTGACAGTCATTTAGGCAGAAGCATCAGGCAAAGCTATGTACAAAGTCCTTAATCTCCTTCTAACACATATCCCTCTTGGTGAGAATATGTAAATACTCTGTGTAACTCTCCTCCAGAACAGTATATCACTTAGGGGATAAGTTATCAAGGTACAGTAAAAGGAGGGGCTTTTACTTCACCTTGATTTAGCACAGGAGTCACTAACCTGCGGTATTTCATTGGCACAGGTTACTGACTCCCATGCTATCAGAATAACGCTGCTTGGGAGTGACCTTGGAAGCAGAATTAATCTAAGGTCTGAGGAGCCACAGGCCGCAAAAGTGGCCATGCTGCACTGTTCCCCACATTTTGCAGGACATAGCCAACAGTTCATATTTTCCCAGATTTGGGAGGTGGGGTGGAGGAGGCAGGACCCTCCAACCGCTTGATTGTGAACCCTGAAAGCAAGGGGGACTCCTGTGGGCCCCAACAGATGGAGGCCTTAGTCTGGTCTGTCCAGCAGGCCGTGGCCGATGGCCCATTTCCTACCCTTGGGTCCCAGGGCATAACAACACTGAACCTACATGGCCAGGGGCCCAAACATAAGAACTGTGAGGACTCAACCCTGGGTCCTGAGCATCTCTCTTTCTGTTGTGAGATCAGGAAATGGGTGGGTTATTGGAGGGGAATGGGAGTGAAGAGTGCATTGCAGTGTTTTATTGTGTGCTCTCACTTTTGCTTACAAAGAGGTAGTGAATGCATTTTCATTGACTGTGAATACACTTAACCCACAGTAAATAACTTCTCTGCGCAGTAACTGTATGGGAATATGCTAAGAATGCCTCTGAACAGTTAATGTGCAAGCTTTGCACTTACCGCACATTAATTTGCAAAACTTTGCTGCACTTTAGTAAAACGGCTCATTTCTATGGCACTCTAATGAACTGAACGCACATTAACAAATGTGCATCTCTATATTGTTATACTCATAACATTCTAGAATTAACAGTGATAATGAATGATAGAGTCACTGGTGTTTTGGGTTTGCGTTAACCTAGTATGTGCTTTGGCACTGCTCATATGTTGGGTTAGCATATGGCTCCAGAAAAACGAGGACAGATTAAGCCAGTCTGGGTTTGACCCATATGGTAACCCTACTCGTTTGTAAACTGAAGGCCGGGCTTGTATCAGCAAAGCATTCACCCTTAAGCATGGATGGTAGAGGAATGCTATTTGAAAACAGAAGGGCTGATATTCAGTGGGACTTATCAGGGTCAGAATGGCTTCTAGCCGATAAGTCCTGCTGACTGGATCTGTACCCAGATTTTCAGCGGCATTGTCCAGGTAATGTCGCTGAATACTTGGTCAAACTGCCTCGGCTCTATCCGGATCATGCTAGGGTGGTCCAGGGGCAGAGCTATGGTAGAGGCAGGAGGTCCACTAACCAGGTAACTATTTGGACAAAATTAGGACAGAAAAAAGCTGTCCTAACTTTATCCTGGTAGTTTTCTGAGTTCTGGTGTATCTGGAATATCACTGGGTACCTAGAGGCCTGCCAGTAGCTGCTTTATACTCGGATATACAGCCCAGCACTGAATACCTGGGTATGAAAATCCTGCTGCAGCTCACATTTTAAATAACACTATCTGCAGCAGGCTGAATATTCACCTGGTAGTTTTTTTTTTTCCGTTGTGGTGTCACAGCAAAATGCCCTTGTGTTACCCTTCGGTACCAGTGTATCATGCACCATATTTGTACTTGCCTTTTGAATGTTTATTTCTTTAATATATTGTCATGTAAGTAATGCTTTATACCAGGACACTTAGGAGCCCTATTACTAAAGCTTAATGCGTGCTAACAGAATTTTGTAATTCACCGAGAATTTTATTTATTTATGAACATTTATACCCCACTTTTTTCCCACATAAATAGAATAGTTTTGGTGAATAAATAAATAAGTAAAAATTAAATGCTAAGAAGCCATAGGTATATAATGGGCTTCTTAGCACTTAGCACGTACTAAGCTTTAATAAAAGGGCCTCTTAATAAAAATTGAAATCAGGGTACAACAAGTGTGTACCAAATTGAATTTATAATCTATGCAGGTACCCGAGCAATGTGAGATCGAGTGATTTGCCCAAGATGATAAGGCGTTGAATCGTGATGTACTTGTTTATAGCCCGGTCCTCTTAGTACGTCACTCACTGTCCCAAAACTTTGTTTCCCTCACTGTCGCATCAAACTGTCACATCAAAAACCTATCTCCAATATGCAAGGCAGAGATACTTACTTCTAAATTAATATACACAACATTTGAAAAAGGTCACTGTGTGCTTCTAAACTCCCACTAGTGAAGGAGTGGGAAATGGTACAGTTTGTTCTGACACTTTGCCTTTCTGTTCGCAAACCTGCGATGCATAGAGTGAGAACAGCCAGACAACCCCACTATATAATCTATAGAGGGTACAAAACGTCTCCGAGCTGTGTCAAAACATGCAGGCAAGTGACCTGATCCAGCAGTAGCAAACAGTGTATTTTGTGCATATGTGTGTTAAATATGACTGTGGCATCAATTCAAGGCACCACAATTTTATAAGGATAATTGAGTGCATAAGTTGGGATTTACCAACCACTTACACTGTGGCCGGACCACTTTCACTGTGTCTATGGCAGGTGTAAATGCTTGCGTCTAAATGCAGCACCTTGTTCACATAACTGATAGTATTCTGTAAATTGCACACTAGTCAGAACACCCATGACTCACCTGCAGTGAAAAGTGTGCGAGCTGCTCGGTGCTTCAGGAGCCTTCTCTTCCCCCTCTCAGCTCTGGTCCCGCCCTTGTGGAAACAGGAAATGAGGGCGAGACCAGAGCTGAGAGAGAGAAAGGAAGGCTTCTGAAGTGCCGAGCTCGCACACTTTTCACTGCTGCTACCTGCCGCTGACTGTAACCCGACGAGGTAACTTAAAATTCAGAGGGAGGGGGACTGGAGCTCGGAGGGAGGCCTTGGAAGGAGGGGGGGCTTGGAGCTGGGAAGAAGGGAGGGAGGGGCGGGGGCCCTGGAGCTCAGAGGGAGGGGCCCTGGAGCTCGGAGGGAGGGGTCCCTGGAGCTCGGAGGGAAGGGGGGCCTAGGAGGGAGGGGGGATGGTCCTGGAGCTCAGAGGGGATGGCCCGGGAGCTTGGAGGGAGGGGTGGCTGGCCCTGGAGCTAGGGTGGGGGCGGGGCTAGGATGGGGCCCCATCAAATTGGTCTGCACAGAGCCCCGCACTTGCAAAGACCGGCCCTGCTCCCATGTGAACGTCCCTGTGCAGTTACAAACTAGACAATTTACACACACACTTAATAGAATAGGGTTATAATAACTCACGTGCATAACTGCAAATTAGGGCAGATTAGTGCTAGTTAAGGTCATTATTGATAGCGAAATGGTACTATTTTATAATTACATGTGCAATTATACATATAACTGTGCATGCCATGTATAGAATTAGAGGGCCTCTGCTTAGATCAGTGGTTCCCAAACATGGTCCTGGAGGCACCCAGCCAGTCAGGTTTTTAGGATATCCACAATGAATATTCATGAGAGAGATTTGCATGCAGTGGAGGAACTGGTTGATGTATAGAAAACAGAGAGTAGGATGAAATGGCCAATTCTTTCAGTGGAGGAGGATGAATAGTGGAGTGCTGCAGGGATCTGTACTGGGACCGGTGCTATGGAACATAATTATTAATAATCTGGAAATGGGAATGACGAGTGAGGTGATTACATTTACAGACAACACAAAACTATTCAAAGTTGTTAAAATGCACGCGGATTGTGAAAAATTGCAGGAAGGCCTTAGGAAGTGGGAAGATTGGACATCTAAATGGCAGATGACATTTAATGTGGACAAGTGCAAAGAGATGCACATTTTGAAGAATAATCCATAGTTATTTGATGCTAGGTTCCACCCTAGGAGTAAGCACCCAAGAAAGAGATATAGGTGTCATTGTGGATAATACACTGAATTTATCTGTCCACTATGTGGCTGCAGCCAAAAAAGCAAACAGAATGCTTGCTAGGAATTATTAGAAAATAAGACAAAGAATATTATAATGCCTCTGTATCTCTCCATGGTGTTGCCACACCTTCGGCCCGGTTTACTAAGCCACGCAGCAGGCACACTAGTGTTTTTAGAAGTCACTAAAAATGAGCACACGGTAATGCTAGAGACACCCATGGTGTCTTTAGGATTAGCATGCGCTAAAAATGCTAGTGCACCTTAGTAAACAGGGACCATTGTGTATTGTGTGCAATTCTGGTTGCCATATCTTAAGAAAGATAAAGCAGAATTAGAAAAGGTTCAAAGAAGGGCGACCAAAATGATTAAGAGGATGGGACTCCTCATATATGAGGAAAGGCTTAAGAGGCTAGGACTTTTTAGCTTGGAGAAGAGACAGCTGAGGGGAGATATGATAGAGGTCTACAAAATACTGAGTAGTGTAGAACATGTAAATGTAAATCAACTTTTTACTGTTTCAAAAAGTACAAAGAGTAGGGGATACTTAAGGAAGGTACATGGTACTACTTTTAAAACAAATGCTTAGCTCTGGAACTCGTTGCCAGAGGCTGTGGTATCTGGTTATTGTATCTGGGTTTAAAAAAAGTTTGGAAAAGTTCATCGTCTACTATTGAGATAGCTATGGAGAAAACCCTGTTTGTTCCTGAGATCAGTAGCATGAATCTTGCTACTATGGAATTCTGTCAGGTACTTGTGACCTGAATTGAGCACTGTTGCAAGCAGGATACCTGGCTAGATGGACCATTGGTCTGACCCAGTATGGCTGTTCTTATGGCTGTTTTGAGGATGGAGTCAGCACCTGGCCAGTTAAGTGGTGATATTCACCACATAAATAGAACTGAATAAAAGTCAGTCCTGTCTGTATTCTGTGCTTAAGTGCTGAAGATTGTACTTAACTGGCTGTGGTTTAGCTGGCTCCAGAAATCTGGAAATTCAATGCTGGAGGCTGGACATGGTCTGGCATTGAATTTCTGGGCGTAACAATGACAACGGTTAGCAAAACCCCTATATGGATTGTATTGGGCTAAAAATCTGAAGGTACAGCTCTGTACTATCCATACAAGAAGAAGCCAAGATAGGCTGGGGAGAAGACGGGCTAAACAATTATTCAGAAAGCATTGATCTTCAGCTGCTATTCAGATAAATTATACATTTAGTTTAGGTTGAATAGAGGCCTAACTGGATAGTTCTGGCACGGTGACTGTAGAATCCTTATATTCAGTACTGTTTCTGCATTGAGTATACATATTATTAATTTAAATTTTTATTATTTTTTATTTAAAACATTTATATTCTGCATGGTCCCTATTTTCCAGTGGAGTACAGTAGAACATACATAATAAAATGCCTAATACAGCACAATGAAATAAATAGAACACATGTAACAAAACAATAACACCTGAGAACTAGTCCTCTTTAAACATCTTAATACTGATGTCACAAATGGAAATGTAGCTTACCCAAATGCCTCTTGAAATAAAAAATCCATAAACTGTTTTCTAAAAATAAGATAAGACTCCAATTTATGTAATTCAACAGACAAAGCATTCCATAAAGTAGGTCCTATTACTTGAAAAATAGATGTTCGAAGAACTAATAAACAGAACGAAAGCTAGGAATTTACAATAACAATTTGTTAGCAGACCTCAAAGTTCTAACTGGTTTATACAGTCGCAAAATGGAAGACATTATTAAAGGTACATCATTTTTTCAAAATCTTAAAAAATGAAGTTAAAATCTTAAAAGAAATAATTTTCTCAGTAGGCATCCAATGTAGGGAAGCCAGAACCGGAACAATGCTCATGTTGTGGAATTTGTGCAGTCATATGGGCTGCAGAGTTTTGTGCCGCCTACTACAGCATATAAGATGGAAGTCCCCAAGTAGCGAATTGCAATAGTCAAAATGAGGTAGCGCATAACGCTGCAGAACCATATGGAAATTAGACACAGAGAACAAGTCCCTCATTCTCCTTAATACTCGTAGTTTAAAAAAACCCAGTTTGAATAAGTTGTTTAATGTGACTTTTCATGGATAACGTGAACTCCCAAGTACTTAATTTCTGACAAGAATAGGTATTGTATAATCATCACAAGTGAAACTAGGAGGGCAATCACTGTTTCTAAATCTTGTCAAGTATAAAACTTGGGTTTTTGCCACATTCAATTGAAATCTATTAGCAGAAAGCCACCTACGAATCAATACCAAAGACTGAGATAAATGTTTTAAAGCCTCATCAATCGTACCATCAACCCCTCCGCCCCCCCCCCCCCACAAATTGCAGATCATCAGCATAAATTTTGTACTGCAACCCCATATAAAGATTGAAAAGGATAGCGGATAATGTAGATCCTTTGCATATCAAGGTCTTGTATAGTGGTTTCACAGCTCACCAAATATTTAGAGAAGTTTAACCTTTTACACCAAAATCAGTCAGGGTTCAGAAAAAACTACAGCACTGAGACATTGTTGGGTACGTGGTTCAGTGATCTTAGAAAGTTCATAAGCTATGGTGAACAAGTTGTGATTATGCAATTTGACCTTTCCAGCACGTTTGATATAGTAAATCACCAAGTTCTACTGGACATCTTGGACTCCTTTGGCATAGGGGGCCAAGTTCTAGATTGGATAAGAATCCTAGGTTTCAGATCTTACAGTGTGAAGATGAATGAGATTTTGTCAGATGAATGGCTGGCTCACACTGGAGTTTCACAAAGATCCCCCCCCCTCTCTCCTATACTATTTAATGCTCTGATGGCCTCCATTAGGTTTTTTTTTTTATGGAAAGCGAGGGAATAAATTGTTTCTCCTATGCAGATGACATTATATTATACTTTTTATAAGGATAACGATGATGTCAACAATTTGATATCTCATGGTCTCACCTTAGTGGAGAAATGAGTGACAAATTTCTGTCTCAAATATACAGCTGAGTCTCAATGGCACCCTTCTGAAAACCAAGCCAGAACTATAAATATTAGGAATCCTAGTGAAAGACATTTGAACCTGGAAAATCACTGTCAAAATGTAATCAAAAAAGCATTTAAAATCCTTTGAAAGCTTAGACAAGTACATCACTGCTTTAGCATAGATAACTTCAGGCTGATGGTACAATCCCTCATCCTAGCATAGATTGACTATTGCAATGTGCTATACGTCGGTTGCTCCACATCAGTTAGGAAAAGACTGCAGTCGGTACAAAACATAGCAGCAAGACTAATCTTCACCAACTCTAAATTCGAGAGAGTCACCCCACTATATATATAGCAATGCACTGGCTACCAGTGGAGGCAAGAGGGATCTTCAAGCTCTGTACAATGATTTATCTGACACTGTATGAAAATTCACCAGAATACTTAAATCAATGGATGTTATTACCTAATCCCAGGAAAAGAAGACTGACAGGCAATCTCTTGGATCTGTCATTCCCTTCCCCCAAAGGCATCAGATTCAGATCATTACATGCATTGACTTTGACTTACCTATTCACAAAATATTGGAACAAGCTACCAATTCAGATAAGAACCATGACTCATTTTGGATCTTTCCGCAAACAGCTGAAAGCCTATCTTTTCGAAAGACATGTTTTACAAAATGTACAATAATCATTGATTACCAGTACTTAGTATTTTACATATTAGATCCCCCACTCCGCTTGCTGTAAATTTCACAATGTAACTCTGAAGAATGTCACATTGAACTCTATATGGGAATATTGATGACTAGTAAGAAATAAAATAAAGTGAAAGTAAGGGTACTCTAGCATTAACCAGAATCCAGGAAGAAACATCCTGCCCAATCCTGACCTGAAAATTCCTGGGGCTTACATTAATGCAGTTGCCACGCCAGCTGGAAATCTGACCCAATACATCAACATTTTCAATAATCAGACAGCCACCATATTTCATTTTGTTTGCATATGTAGAATATTTGACCCAATTCTATAAGTAGGCACTCATAGGTACACACCCATTTGTGCGTGTAACTTCAGCGAAAAGTAGACTTATAGAATGACACTTAGGGTGTTTATGCATCAGGGCAGATGTAAGTGCTGTAGCATGTAACTGTAAGGGGATGTACATGTGGGTGGAGCATGGACAGGACTCCCAGTGAACATGCATAACTTATGAAATACCGTAAGCTATATACTCCCTTGCCACATTTAAGTGCCTGCAGTTACACCAGGTCTATGGAATAACCCACCTAATGCTATTCTGTAATTTCATCTATGGTAACATGTGTTTTATAGAAAAGAGCACATATTTATTTATTTAGATTTTGCTCACACCTTTTTCAGTAGTAGCTCAAGGTGAGTTACATTCAGGTACTCTGGATATTTCTCTGTCCCGGAAGGGTTCACAATCTAAGTTTGTACCTGAGGCAATGGAGGGTTAAGTGACTTGCCCAAGATCACAAGGAGCAGCAGTGGGATTTGAACCAGCCACCTCTGGATTGCAAGACCGGTGCTCCAACCATTAGGCCACTCCTCCACTCCGCATAGGCTGGGGGAATGCATGTACATTTAGGCGCAGCCATTTATGCTACTGAAAACCTGGTGTAAATGCCCATCCTAAATGTAGATGCCTTTCCCTGAATTTTATAACAATGCTCGTAAATGTGATTGCACCCCCGACACTCATCCTTTGGCTGTGCCCCCTTTTCAGCAACGTGCGTTAGAATTTATGCACACCTCTTTTTTGAATATATCTAAAAAGAAGGGCACGTAAATTCCAATAATTGACAATTAGTGATGATAATTGGTTATTACTGGCCAATTATCCTCACTAATGGACTCGTTACTCAATTGAGTTGTGTGCATAAATTGGCCGCCCGCACAGTTTAATTTGCACTACTCGCCGCGCCTTATATAGAATCTGGGAGATATTCTATAATGGAATTTGGGAGCCCAGATGCCGTTATAGGATGGGCTTTTACTGTGCAGCATCAAAGTGCCTGAAAGGAGGTGTCCACCTATAGAATTTACGTTCAGTTTTTGATTCAGGAGTGGCTGCTTACCTGTGGTCAGAGATGCAATTTTTGCCTCTCTTCAACAAAACGAAGCTTGTAGTCACACAGAATGAAGCTTGTAGTCACACAGAATTACTATCAAAACTGATGAAGCTGACCAAAAGCCTGAACACTTCTTTTCAGGAAATGTGGAAGCTAGATCAGAGTCTGCTGAAATCCATTTGAAAGAAGAATTTGCACCCAACTCTGAGGCTGTCAGACTACAGGCTCTGAGCCGAATTTCAGCTCGCAGGGTAATGCTCAGCTCTAAACCCATTATGTAGGATTACTGCCTGTGTCATGCATACAGTTATTGTAATGTTATCTGACTGGGTGCCCTGCCGGATCATTTGTTTTTAATTTTTTTTTTTTTTTTTTTTTTTTTATGTAATCTTTTATTAATGAATAAGTGCATATCACAAATGACAACCAAATTCTGTAACTTCAATACACCTTAGCCAACAGTATACACCATTTGGTATATTATCATCAATTTTTCATTTTCCTTAACATACAAAATAAATGCTCTTCAATAGAATGTGATGGTCATTACCTAAACATAACATAACTATTCCCAGCCTCCAATTACATCAGATATTTTTGATCCCCTAAACTCCCCTTATCCCCCCTCCCCCCCACCCATCATCGGTACAGAACATATCCTCACTAAATTCCTTTCCATTGTTCATACACATGCCATATTTTTTGGAATTGTTGTATTTGCCCTTTACGGATAGCTGTCAACTTTGACATTTGATAGAGATGGTGCAGTCTACCTTTTATTATCTGCATTTTGGGGACTTCTTTCTGTCTCCAGGCTTGAGCTAACGCTATTTTAGCTGCTCCCAGGAGATGGATAACCAACTTATGGCAATGTATAGGGCTCTTCCCCGGACGTGCATTCAGTAAGCAATACTGGGCTTGAGCTGGGTATTTTATCTTTAACATGTCAAATATCATATCTAGAATCTCGGTCCAATACCCCTGAACCCGGGGACAATCCCACCAGATGTGCCAAAATGTCCCTCGTCCCCCACATTCTCTCCAACAGTCTGTTGTAATCTGTGGATAAATTTTATGTAATCGCATCGGCGTATAATACCATCTATACAAGATTTTATATCCGTTTTCTGCCAATGACTGGGCCACGGTCAGTTTCAACAGATGTCTATATCCAACCGCCCACCACTCCTCCGAGTACTGTGTCCGGAGATCCTCCTCCCATCTCCTCGTATAAAAGCCTTGGGGCGACGAGAGGAGGAGTAATGCTCTATACAGTCGTGTTATGCTACCTTTCCCATCTCCCCCTCTCATCGCTTGCTCCAACCCTGTCTCAGTCAGTTCTAGTTCATCCCTGGCTCGTTTCAAAATGTAACTCCTTAAGCAGACATAAAATACCAGATCTCTTTCCTCTAGATCAAACTCTTCCTGTAAATCTTCAAAGGATTTTATTTCCCCATTACTCCATAGCTGTCCTATTCTATCAAGCCCTTTCTTGGCCCATATTGAGTACGTTCTCTCTTCTTCTCCAAGGGGGAAGCCCGGTGCACCTCGTATAGCCGTCTGTAGAAAGTACTTTCTATCTGGAAACACCTTTCTCCTAACTTGGAGCCATGTATTTAGTAAGTGTTTGAGACCCATCGGGACTTTCCCTGCTGCTGCTAAGATCTCCCTTCCCGGGCCCCATAGTATGTCCCTCAGGTATCGGGTCCCCAACCACGCTCTTTCCCAATGTAGCCACTTCTTGCTGTTCCTTGAATCCCACCCCGCTAGAATCCTAAGTTGTGCTGCCTGGTAATACAGATAAAAATTAGGGACTCCCATTCCACCCTTTGCTGGAGTTTGAAACATCATACTCCTTCGTACCCTTGGTGGTCTCTTTCTCCAAATATATGCAAACATTTTCTTATTTAATTGTTGAAAGAAGGTTCGGGGAATCGGCAATGGGAGTGCCAGAAACAAGTACAGCAATTTAGGTAGAAGCATCATCTTTACGGCCTGAATTCTACCTAGCCATGTTATTGTTAGGCCTTCCCATCTGTCCAGCTCCTCGAACAACTCCCTCAGTTTCTTTGGGAAATTTTCCTGGACTATGTTCTCAATCCTAGATGTGACCATTATGCCTAGATATCTGATTGTTTTGGTTGCCCATTGAATTGGATATAATGCTTTCAACCTCTGGGCCTCATCCTGAGGCATGGTAAGATTAAGTATCTCTGATTTATTTACATTTATTTTAAATCCCGACATCTTCCCATATTGTTGCAACTCCTCCATCACCTGCCCAAGCGATTGTGCAGGATGAGCCAATGTCATCAGCACATCATCAGCGAAGAGCATAATCTTATGCTCTCGCTTCCCTCTAATTACTCCCCGTATATTCCCATGCTCCCTGATCTTCTTAGCTAAGGGTTCAATTGAGAGTGCAAAAAGCAGAGGAGAAACTGCACAACCCTGTCTCGTCCCTCTTCCCAGGTTCAGCAATTTCGTGTGGGAGCCATTTATTTTTAGCATTGCCATAGGGCTTGTGTATAATAATTGTAACCACTTTAGAAACCTCCCTCCCATTCCTATCTGTTCTAAGACTGTAAATAAAAAGGACCATTCCACTCGGTCAAAGGCCTTTTCCGCGTCAACCGAGAACAAAATTACTGATTCTGTCTCATCAGACGCCTGCTGGATGATATGCAAGAGGCTTCTGATATTATCAAACGTCTGTCTGCCCTCAATAAATCCCGCCTGATCATCATGTATAATATGTGGTAACATTTTTTGCAACCTATTTGCAAGGATTTTAGTGAAGATTTTATAATCAATATTTAATAGCGATATGGGCCTATACGAACCACAGCTCATGGGATCTTTTCCCGGTTTCTGTATTAAGACTACTTCAGCCAGTCTCCAGGAATATGGTAACTCCCCTGCCTCATCAAAAGATGTTATTACCTTCAGCAACAAGGGGCCCAACCATTTGGCAAACATTTTATAGAAACGTGCGGGAAAGCCATCCGGCCCTGGGGCTTTATTCGTAGGCATTTTCCTGATCACTGTCTCAATTTCTTCTAATGTCATAGGGATTGACAAGGTTTCAGTCGCTTCTTCAGATAGTCTTGGGAGCCTGACCTCCTGTAGATATTTCTCTATATCTCCCTGGGCTGTTTCCTGCTCTGATTTATATATTTGGTCATAATAGTCCCAGAATATTGTTTGTATCTCCTCTGCTTGAGTTAACAGTTTACCCGTGTCATCATATATACTCGATATATAATTCCTCTGAACTTGCTTTTTTAATTTGTTGGCCAACAGTCTACTAGCTCTGTTCCCAAATTCGAAATGTTCTTGCTGGGCTTGTTGCATCTGATGTGCTATATCTAATAATTGCAACTCATTAAGCTGGGCCCTATATTGTTGTAATTCCTGCAACATTTTTGTATCTGTCTGATCCCTTTTATGTGCTCTCTCACTGGTTTCTATCTTTTTTCGCAAGTCAGCCTCTTGCTCTATCTTTTTTTTGGTGGTATGGGACTGTAAAGCTATTAATTGACCTCTCAGGACCGCTTTCATGCCCTCCCACACGTGGGCTGGGTGCACCTCTCCCGTGTCATTATACTTTATATATTCCATAATATAGTTTTCTATTATAGGTATATTTTGTGGGTCCAATAACAATGCCTCATTTAATCTCCAGGGCTTTCGCCTTTTCTTCCGAGTATCTGATAGCATTGTTAGTACTACCATAGAATGGTCTGACCAGGTACATGGTTCTATCTCCACCTTATCTATTTTGGATCTCATGGTCACATCACCCAACCAATAATCAATTCTCGAGTATGTGTTATGTGTGGGTGCATAATGAGTGTAGTCTTTTTCTAACCCATGAGTGTCTCGCCATAGGTCCATGAGTCCCCATCTTGCCATCCATGCCCTAAAGGCCATACGCTCTCCTTTGGCATAGCTTTCTGCACCACCCGAATTATCCAATTGTGGGTTAGTTGTCAAATTAAAATCTCCTCCCACAATCAAATTGCCTTTGACATGATCCCGTAGGACCCGCTCCAGTTCTGCCAGGAACACCTTTTGGCCCTCATTGGGTGCATAGACACACAATAGTGTGTAGTACACATTACCTCTAGAGACTATCAGCAGTAAATATCTGCCCTTCTTATCTTTAACTGTTTTATGTATTATCCACGGGTGAGAACTCGAGAGCGCAATCAAAACCCCTTTTTTTTTTTTATCTTCTATACTGGATGCACAGATTATGTTGGGATAGTGTTTATGCTTTACTAGGTGTTCATGTTGTCTTTTGAGATGGGTCTCTTGTAGAAACACCACATCTGCCTTTTGGCGCAGCATTTCTCTGAACATCTGCTTACGCTTTTGCGGGGAATTTAAACCCCGTACATTTATGGTAACATATTTACACATGGCAGAATAGTAATATGATATCTAATTCACTGAGAACCTTAACGTGTACCAAGATGATAGTCCCTTTTCCCTCTCTTCCCCACCCTCCTCCCTCCAATAGCATAATACCCCAACCAATTTCAGCTTCCCCACCCTCCTCCCCCCTCCCCTCAACCTTACCCCATAACTTTAACATCCGATCCCACAATTAGGTCGGAACTTAGATGGGGGGAAGTGACCCTCTTGCCCTCTTCCACCTTCAAACTCAGCCAAACATTAACTTTTATCTAATAGCCCTCTAAGCACCCCGGGCATAATATCTTCGACCCAACTTAACTTTTCAACCATATGTCCACAGTTAAACAGACAGCCAGTTCCACTCGCCTCCTCGAGTGTACCGTTAGCCTTCAGCCGGCCATCTTTCACCCAGCCTCCCGCAAACCGGAAATCTCTCAGGTGAGGCGTCCCGCTGACTTCTGGCGTTGCAGACGCCTCTGGCCTACTCTCTGCCATTTCGGGTGGGTTCGCTGACCTTGGACTGGCCGTGAGGCAGCTGGCGTGGACAGCGGATCTGCCTGCTGATCTCCCTGGAGAATCTCGTGGGCCTCTGCTAGTGATTTTATTTGATACTGTTGTCCATCTTTGTAGAATGCTATCGCAAACGGGTATCTCCAACGATAGCGAATCCCCAAGTCTCTCAATTTGGTAGTAAGTGGCTTAAGATCTGCTCTACGCTTTAATGTGATCGCGGCCAGGTCCTGATAAATTTCTATAGGGTACGAGTCCCATTGGAAGTCTGTTGTTTTTCGAGCCGCAGCTAATACTCGCTCTTTTAATTTGAAGTCCTGGAAACATGCAATTATGTCCTTAGCGAGATTTCGTCTATTGGCTCCCAGTGCCCGGTGGGCCCGTTCCAGGTTTACATTTTCTGGTGGGATCGGGTCAGCTGAGTCCGCTAGTATAGCACTCACAATCTTTTGTACCACCTCTTCACTATTTTGGTAAGTCGGGGTCTCAGGTATTCCACGAAATCGGAGGTTATGGCGTCTACTCCTGTTTTCCAAGTCCTCCAGTTTATCATTGATTGTTTGTTGCCCTAGCCGTTCATCGGCTATTTGTCTCTCCAAAGAGCCCAGAGTCTCCGCATGGTCATCCAGGCTGTTCTCCACTTCCTCAACTCTGTGGCCCAGCTCCTTTATCTCTCCTCTGAGATCGTTTCCAAGAGTAGCCAGCTCTGAGCGCATCGCTTTCAAATCGGCGCGAATCTCTTGAATCCAGCCACAGAGTTCTGGTAGTCCAGCGCCCTCCGAGTCTCCGCGGCCTTGTGTTGCAAACAAGTCCCCCGAAAACGGGATCTCCGCTGCCATTTGGTCCGCTGTCTCCTCTAGCGATTGAGGCGCCATATTTTTTTTGGACCCGTCGTTCGCGAATGCGAACTGTGAAAGATCGACGGCGTCCGCCCGCTTCTGCATGGCCCTGACGGGATCTCTCCCCTCCGCTAGTTCTGCCACTGTTTTTTCCCGGTTGCACGTTGGGCTTTCACGCTCGAAAACGCTAATTATTGCGGTGGGCAGTCGGGAGCACGGCACTTAAGCGGCCATGTTCTCCGATGACGTCACTTCCTCCCCCCTGTTTTTAATTTTTTATGCCAAATCATTGTTTTCTTTTGATAATAAATGAACTGCATGTCCTTTCTATGAGGTCCACCACTGTGAGTTTCTGCTCAGTAACAAGCAAAGGTGGAGCACATGATGACAGGAGCACTGGAAGAGCTCATGGATTACTTAGAGGAGATAAATAATTACATATTATGAGGCTTCACTTTAGGAATGCTGGAATTTTCCACTTTATAAGCTGTCATTTGTCAGCGTAATAATAATGACTTTTTCTAGGGATGTGCATTTGTTGGAAACAAGATGGGAAATGTAAACATTTCCCTTGTCTGCTCAAAACGACAGGAATAAACCCTCTAAATGAAAGGTTAGATTTGAGCCATTTCCCCCCCCCCCCCCCCTCCCGTGTTGATAGCTACTTCACACCAGAGTCCTAACAGTATTCCCCATAGCCAGATCTCCTTTGGAGTGCTATATAAAAGTGTAGCAGATAAAGCATCAATATGCTACAGTATTACAATTCAAGATTTTCTATTTCAAATTATGTTTTAAAAACCACTTAAAAAAAATATTCTCTTTATTGACCTGTAGTTTCACTACAGTTCAATTACCTGACTTAAGGCTGTCAGACACTAATGATGAGAAGCAAACATGGGCGCTACAGGCCAATAGCGCCATACTAGCACCTGTGTTTGCTCCCGCCCGATGTTCCGAGCTGGTGAGCACGTGTAATAATGCACTTACGGACTCTGAACGCTAATTGCATGCAAATGCATGCAAACAAGAGTCTCCCTCATTCATCCCTCATGATCAGTGGACAGCGTGCCAAATAAGGGCGCTGCTACCGCTGCAAACCTTACACCAGCTCAGAGCTGTCGTTAGGGTTCGCTAGTGAGGGAGGAATGAGGGAGACCCACTGAAGAGGTTTGACAAGTCTGGGATTTTCTCCTGGACCGGTCAAACCTAAGCCTGCCCACCTCAAAGCACAAGACCTGGAGGTCCGGTGGACCTCCAGGCCCCCTACCCCCAAAGCACAAAAAGGGTGGTCCAGTGGGCTTGCTAGCTTTCCCCTCCACCCTCGGTGACCTACCTTTCCGTAGTGATGGTGGTGGTTGGAGAAGGGAGAGACTAGCACTCCCTCCCCCCTGTTTGGGCACCTTCCCAAAACGGTGGCATCCCGCCCTGCCCGGTGCATCCTGGGATGTGCTGGGAGGGGCTTAACCCATATATGGAAGTTAAATCCCGCCCAGAGCATCCCAGGATACACCGGGCAGGGCGGACGCCACCATTTTGCGAAGGCTCTTGAAGAGGAGGGAGGGAGTGCTAGTCCCTCCCTCCTCCAACTACTACCACCACTATGGAGAGGTAGGCTGCCGAGGGGGGCAGATAGATAGCGGTCCCACTGGACCACCAGGGGCGTTTTTGTGTGATGTGGGGGTGGGTGGGAGTGGGGAAGCTAGCGATCCCACTGGACCACTAGGGTTTTTGTGCTTTGGGGGTGGGGGGCCTGGATATTGAATACAATATTGAATGTATCTTGAATATTGTGCAATTCTGGTCACTGCATTTCAAAAAAGATATGGTGGACATGGAAGACTGAAACAGATTGGGGTGGTTGAAATGTATGTTTGTGTATATCCACATCTATATACACATACGTTTATATATCTTTTCATTTTATCTCTCTCTCTCTCTACATATATATATATATATATATATATATATATATATATATATATATATATATATATATATATATATGTTTTACATCTGAATGAAAAGATCAGTATTTAGCATCTTTGAGATTGCTTTCTCCCAGCCTTCAGCAGAAGCACATGAAGAATATTTGCTTTGCGAGTTCCAGGTCAAAGAGACTGATGCACATTCTACTTTTGCTAGCAGATTAGCTGTCTGACTGAAGAGCAAGTGCTCTCTGATTTTGACATTGCATTCTGGACTCTCTATACTTGCACTGAAGGTGCAGTGAATCCTGATGGTGGAATAACAACTTTTCTTGTCAGTTTCAAAGATCTACATTTGCAGACCCTGTCCTAATTCTTTCTCCTCTAGGAAAATACCTTTCTGTGTGATCACTGATTTACATATATATGGTCTCTGGTATTAAATATAGCACAGCATACTGTATATTGCATTCAAGCTGTAATCCCTGGAGTTCAAGCTTTTAACTAGCACTTACTGTCAGACTGGATTCTTAAGGGTCATTAACCCAGATGGGCTGTCTACTGGCACTGAATTTCCTGGCCAGCAACCATAAACAAATTCTGTTTATCCAGAAATGAGTAAATTGCAAATACAGGTTATTACCTTATAATAATATGTACATGAAGTATGACTTTGTTGAGATATCATTCATTAGACAGTACAAGCTAGATTTACTAACATGCATGTTAATGTGAGGTGCATGAAGGGCAATGTTATAGTTCTTCATGCTGTAGCTCGCTGCTTGTCTGCTGTGACTGCCTGTGCCTCGTTCTTCCTCCTTCCTGTCGGGCAGTCTGCTGCCTTCGCAGCCTTGGCCCAATTGATATTCAGGCAGGTGTGTTGGAGTCGCTCCCCTGCTGACACTGCCGACTCTTCCTCTCCTGCCGGTCTGTTGAAGGAGCAGTGGCGGAGACCCTTGTCTAGGAGGACCTCAACTGTTGGAGCGGCGGCGGATCCTGCCCATTAACTCTGGTGATCGCTGCCGCAAGCTACTGCTGTCTTTTCAGTGCCTTGTCTGTGTTACCTGGACATTGCTGCAGTTCCCGTTTGGATCGCCTTGCCGGACCTGATCGAGCCACTCTGTTTCATCTGGTTCTTCATCATCCCTCTTGGCTCACCTGGACTTCTGCCATCCATCTTAGTTCCTTTCCCTTCTTACCCTGCTCCTTTGCTCTTCCTAATGTATAGTAACTGTACCTGACTTCACCATGCACTGTATTGTATTTATTTAATAGTTCATTGAAAGCCGCTTTGGGGCTGCAAACTGTGGCAAAAGGCGGGGTATAAATGGCCTAAAATAAAATAAATAAATAATGTACAGAAGACTCTCAATGCGCATAAATGTACACTTACCCATGAAAGTGCCAGCTTTGTACCTACATTCTAAACTCTAAAGGTGCTCCTAAGCGGCATACCCCCAAATTATATAAATCGCGCCTTAATTTCCACGTTGAAATTGAAGCGTATTCTATTACAATGCATATAACTTAATTGGTTAACTAGCCAATCAGCACTATTGGATGTTAACAAGCAATTATCAGCACTAATTGGCATTAATTAAGATTTCTGCACACAACTCGCTAAAGGCCCTGTTTACTATGGCGCGTTAGCATTTTTTAACATGCCTACAATTAGCATGTGTGCTAAGCATGTAGGTGCCTACAGGGATATTATAGGCACGTACACAGTTAACGTGTGTACATAGTGAATGCATGTTAAAAATGTTAATACGCCTATAACGCGGCTTAGTAAACGGGGTATTCTGTAATGTGATACTTGTAAATTCTAAGTCGCATAGTTGAAAAGGGGATGTGGCCATGGGCAGGTCATAGGCATTTCTAAAATCTATGCACATTATTATAGAATACACCCGCTCTGCGCCTAATTTAGGCATCAGGATATGCACCAAGTAAAACATGGTCTAAATGGATGCGACCAAATTTGGTTGCGTGGAGGGGCAGTATATATTCTGTATACTGTGTAGAAATTTAAGCCTATTCTATAAAATTTAGATGTACTTTAGAGAGTATACCTAGGCATATTATCTTTCCGTTCGGATTTTTCAGGTGCTATATACAGAATCTAGCCCATACCACATAAATGCAAGAGGGGCATACACAAGGGCAGAACGTGGGCAGGGATCCCCCTTGCGCACGTAGCTTACAAAATACTGTAAGTTATGTGCATCCCTGCCTCATGTAGGTGGCCACAGTTATGCTGATGTAAATTTGGGCATGTAAATATAATGTATGCAATACTGGATCATACTAGTGTTCTTTAACTTTCAAGTTTTATTTAAATTTGATATACCGAGTATTGGTTTACATCCACATGGTTTACAATTAATAAAAAAAACAAATTTAAAGCTTAAAAAGAAAAGAAATGAATGCCATTATTTATAAGAACAAAGATAAGTCAGTTAAAGTTGCCTCCAAATTCTCAGACCTAGTGCTTCCGCCATTATAGAATAGAATGTAACAGGACTATTCATGGCGCCTAAATTGAGAAGCCTACTAACAGAATTGTCTCCTTAGTAAATTGACTCCATGGGGTTTGCATTAAATAATGTGTCTTAGTAAATCAGTGTCTTAAGTTTTTATTGTGTTTTATGTCTCAAAAAAAGGTCATGTGAAGAAAGTGCTTTTCTTGAAAGTATGTCACAAATGTTTACTCAAATCAAGAGGAGTCGCCTTTCTCTTGTATGTGCAACTTTATTAGTATGCAAGCACAGAGAAAAAGCACGTTGTTGTGGGGACAATCTGTCAGAGATGATGGTTAAATACATTACATGGAAAGGCAAGCTGTGAAGGTCTGTCAGTCACTTTAGTGGAATCGCTCCCCTGGGTCAACTATTCTTAGGCCAGCTATTTTCATCTCCTAGTACTGCAGGGCTAAGATTAGCCTGCTAGGTGTTATCATGCCATCTGAGCTCTCGCTCTGTTTCTCCCCCCCCCCCCCCCCCCCCCACACACACACACACACCGGAATAGTTATTTATAGCAGGAGAGGGTTCTGTCATTTTCATTTTATTTCTAGTGCTTTAAATAAAGAAGATCACCATTTAAGAAAGCCACAGATTCCTCTTGCTGTCAGAACAGTGCTGACAACTGTCTGCTTCAGGGCATGATAATGTTTAAAATGTGGGCTTCTTGACCTAGTTCTATTTTAAATGATAGTAGATGAAGATCAATTGATATATTCAGTCTGCTCAGTTCTCCCCATCTGCTGTTCTCCCCTACTCTGGATAGATGAGCATAAAATAAATTCCTACAGTTAAAGCAACACCAACTCCTATTCCCCATTTCTTTTGAGCAGCCTCTGAACCTTGGTCCTGTGACTTCCTTTTCTATCTGTTGAACCAGATTCTATTGCAGGTTTCTTTGTGGACAAGGTCAGTACTTTAAAGAAATCCTTATCCGCTATTGAAGTTGTACCACCAGCTGTAACTTTGGAATCTTCTGTTGCTAGTTCTATATCTTCTCTTGGAGTTCTTTTTCACATTATTATTACCCACTGTCTCTTCATCCTTTACTGAACCCACCCCCCCCCAAAAAAAAAAAAAAACCAAAAACAAAGGAGCAGGGGCAGACCAGGAACCTTCCACAATAAAGAAAACCCAGAGGGTCTGAGATTGTGGCTAAAAAAATCTGCTTATTAAAAATCCACATAAAAACCAATAATGAACTAGCATAAATATCCATCCAAAGGCGAAGAGTCACAGGATCAAACATATGGACTCAAATGTCCATCAGAAAGAAAACCAATCGCAGGAACAAGCAAATGGACTCGACACAGATCTCTATTTCAGCAGGAAACGCCTACTTTAGGAGTCGCAGTATCTAGATGGAATCTAGTTTTCAATTCTGTGCAGATTCTGTGCCTTTCTCTCTCTGTTCACTGACTGTCACACAGTTTTACAGATGAGTCCTTTATTACAGCAGAAGAACAGGTTTATCATAAATTGCCCTTGTCTGTTGACAACCTTGAACTAACTCAACTACACTGCTCTTATCCAACAAATGAAATGCCTTCCATAAAATGTCCACTACAATTTACACACTAGCAGGAGACGAATGTGACACGACCCTACTTATATCACTCATCTTCTTCATCAACCATTCTCTATATTCTTCTGTTCCAGGACCACAATAAGTGTTTCCATTCCCATGATAGCGGGGATGGGACGACTTTCGTATGAAGAAAGACTAAGGAGGCTAAGGCTTTTCAGCTTGGAGAAGAGACGGCTGAGGGGAGACATACTAGAGGTATATAAAATAATGAGTGGAGTGGAACAGGTGGATGTGAAGCATTTGTTCACGCTTTCCAAAAATACTAGGACTAGGGGGCATGCGATGAAACTACAGCGTAGTAAATTTAAAACAAATCGGAGAAAATGTTTCTTCACCCAACGCATAATTAAACTCTGGCGTTCGTTGCCGGAGAACGTGGTGAAGGCGGTTAGCTTGACAGAGTTTAAAAAGGGGTTAGACGGTTTCCTAAAGGACAAGTCCATAAACCACTACTTAATGGACTTGGGAAAAATCCACAATTCCAGGAATAACATGTATAGAATGTTTGTATGTTTGGGAAGCTTGCCAGGTGCCCTTGGCCTGGATTGGTCGCTGTCGTGGACAGGATGCTGGGCTCGATGGACCCTTGGTCTTTTCCCAGTGTGGTATTACTTATGTACTTATGATCATTTACCAAAACATTCAATGTGTAAAAACAATTTCTTAAGCCTGTTCACTGCAGCTCATATTCTTTCTTGAAAATATGTATTTCTCTCTATTTCATATTCCAACAATTTCAAAGTATATGACTCATAATCATCAATATCAACTGTCCTATGCCAAACCGTTTCTGTCTGTCTCAATTCTCTCCTCAAAACCCTTATTGGAGCTATTCTCCAAGCCCAACAGTTGGAGTTATTTCTCACCTGTACAGTTTTCTTTGGTGCAAATTCATCCAGTGAATCCTGGGGTGAAGTATTCTAGATCTCCACTATCTTATCCAAGGAATTTGAATCTGACAGTACAAGCCTCTTTCTCTAAGACCCCTTCAAATCCCCTCTATAGAATAGTGCTAGGGGCTGAGATTTTCTGGCACCCAAATTTGGATGCCATTTACTGAATCTCATTCCATACATTTATTTCTTGAATTTGGAAAAAGTATGTCTTCTTTCTTTTGATTTAACAACTGCCTTTGATTTAGTGCATCAATGCATTCTTCTTTGTTGTCTCTCTGATCTTGGTGTTTCTGAGGTTGCTTATTCCTAGTTTCATTTCTATCTTTCACATCATACTTTTCAAGTTTCTTGGTCTCAAATTCTTTCTACCACTAATATGCTAACAGCTGGTGTTCCTCAGGTCTCCATTCTTGGTCTATCTTTCTAATCTCATTCAGGATCTTGGCTTTGTATTATTTCTTTATGCAGATTATATATACAGCTTCTTTATCCTTTAGATACTTTTACAAAGACACACTAATAATTTTAGTGCATGCTAAAAATAAGCACGCTGTAAACGCTAGAGACACCCATAGGAATATATGGGTGTCTCTAGCATTTAGCGCATGCTAAAACTTTGTAACAGACCTCCCTTATTCTTCTGAAAATATTGCCTTGGTTTCCACTAAACTTAATCATACTGCTTCCGGGTTATCAGCGAATGGCCTTAAGCTTACTCCTTTCGAATCTGAATTTTTGACATTTACACCTCTTTCTGTATCTATTTCTTCCTCTATAAATGGTGTGATCTTACCATTATCTCATTCTATTAAAGTTCTGGGTTTCTTTTATTGATAGTTCTATGAAATTTAATTTGCAAATCTCTCAGGCTATTAAGAGATGCTTCTTTACTCTGAAGCAAATAATCTCAGTTTGCTCATTATTTGATACTTCAGCTCTGCGTATTCTTCTTCTCTCCTTGGTTATTAGTAAGGTTGATTATTGCAATTCCTTATACCAAGAACTTCCAGCTCTACAATTGCACACACTGCAACTTACTGTATGTAGAAATCTACTATCAAATTTAGTGTAATAAAGGTAGATATGATCGTCACACCTCTTTTCATTGATGAACACTGGCTTCCTATATCTTCTCATATCTCTTACAAAATTCTTACTATTACATGCAAGCCCCAGGATTCTATATATGGTGCCCAAAATTGGGCGTTGATATAGGATGCCAATCCAAGATGGGTGCCCAAGTAAGGGGTCCTTTTACTAAGCCGTGGTAAAAAGTGGCCTGTGGTAGTGTAGGTGCGTGTTTTGGGTGCGTGTCAGGCCACTTTTTACCACGTCTGCAAAAAAGGGCTTTTTAAAAATTATGACTATTCTACTGGATTCTATATATTGCACCTTAATTTCTGCACGAAAATCAAAGCGTATTCTATAACAATGTGTGTAACTTAATTGGTTAACTAGCTAATCAGTGCTGTCAATTGGATGTTAAGCAATTATCAGAACTAATTTGCATTAATTAAGAATTATGTGCAGAACTCGCTACTCAAAACAGGATTCCTTTGTGTTTATCCCATGCATGTTTGAATTCCATTACCATTTTCATCTCATTCCATGTACCACCCTTTCTGTGAAAAAATACTTACTGACATTACTCCTGAGTCTGACCCCCTTCAACCTCAATTTATGTCCTCTAGTTCAACTGCCTTCCAGTCTCTGGAAAAGGTTTGTTTGTGGATTAATTCCTTTCAAATATTTGAATGTCTGTATCATGTCACCCCTTTTTCACCTTTCCTCCAAGGTATACATGTTCAGGTCGGCAAGTCTCTCCTCGTACGGTTTGTAACACAAATCCCAAGCCATTTTTGTAGCTTTTCTTTGCACTGCTTCCAGGTTTTTTACATCTTTAGCAAGATACAGCCTCAAAACTGAACACAATACTCCAAGTGGGGCCTCAGCAATGACTTGTAGAGGGGCATCAACACCTCCTTTCTTCTTCTGGTTAAACCCCTCTCTATGCAGCCTAGCATCCTTCTGGCCACGGCCGTCGCCTTGTCACATTGTTTCTTCACCTTCGGATCCTCGGACACCAACACCCCAAGGTGTCTTTTCTGAGACAAGCTTACTAATCTCTCCCCTCTTATTCAGTATCACTCTTTTGGGTTTCTGCACTCCAAGTGCATCACTCTGTACTTCTTGGCATTAATTTTAACTTCCAGACCCTCGACCATTCTTCTAAAGTTTGGAGATCTTTCTCATTGTTTCTACTCCTTCCAGGATATCCACTATTAGCTATCTTTATGTCATCTGCAAAAAGGCAAACCTTTCCTTCCAACTCTTCAGCAATATCTCCCACAAATATATTAAACAGAACTGGCCCCAGCACCGACCCCTGAGGAACTCCACTGCTCACCTTCCTTTACTCCAAGTGGATTCCATTTACCACCACCCTCTGCCACCTGTCAGTCAACCAGTTTCCTATCCAGTTTACCACTTTTGGTCCTAAGTTCAGCCCTTTCAACTTATTCACTAGTCTGTGGGGGACCATATCAAAGGCTTTGCTGAAATCCAAGTAGATTACATCTAGCGCACGTCCTTCATCCAGTTCTTTGGTCACCCAATCAAAGAAGTCAATAAGATTTGTTTGGCAGGATTTTCCTTTGGCAAAGCCATGTTGCCTTGGGTCCTGCAGCCTGATGGCTTCTAGAAGGCTAACTATCCTTTCTTTCAGCAGCGACTCCATTATTTTTTCCTACCACCGACGTGACACTTACTGGTCTGTAGTTTCCCACTTCTTCCCTGTCTCCACTTTTGTGAAGAGGGACCACATCAGCTTGTCTTACTCCTATGTTGGCTTTTTTAAATAAGAAGCTGTCACAGTAATAAAGTGTGTTTTGATTCAGAGACTGGCCTAGACGGTGGTCTTTGTGGGTGAAAGGACTGGTGTAGGGCAGAAGAATGTCTCCCACAGAGGTAAGACTACTACTACTACTATTTAGCATTTCTATAGTGCTACAAGGCATACGCAGCGCTGCACAAACATAGAAGAAAGACAGTCCCTGCTCAAAGAGCTTACAATCTAATAGACAAAAAATAAAGTAATCAAATCAATTAATGTGTACAGGAAGGAGGAGAGGAGGGTAGGTGGAGGCGAGTGGTTACAAGTGTTTACGAGTCAGAAGCAATGTTAAAGAGGTGGGCTTTCAGTCTAGATTTAAAGGTGGCCAAGGATGGGGCAAGACCTTGAAAGTTAGTTCTTTACCCTGTCCAACATGGCTCCATGGGTCAGGAACCTAGAGTTTTGAACATATCCCACACTGTACATGTGGTATTCAGCGCCCCATTACATTAGGATTAGAATTATGACTGAGTCTTAAAGGTTATCTTAGCTGCCTTAGGAAACAGATTCAGCTGTACCTCTGATATTAAGAGTATAAACCTGGCCGCTCTATGGAGGTCATCATACCTTTGTTAGAAGCTTGATGCAGCAGTATCATCTCCCTCTGCTTACCGACTTATGGATTTGAAGTTCAGCAGTATTTCACCTGTGGGCTTTGAATCAGTTTTCAGAAGGAAAGTACGAACATACTTTCATTTTGATAGCTGTCCTATGAAAAAAGGACTTGCAGAGATGTGCACCTGTTTTTCTTCTGAGGTTACTTTCTCCTTGAAAATAAAACACATAGAATTGAAAATATATCTTATGAGTACTATTTCTTTCCTATAACCCTGGGTGTTCCTTTATTTTACCCAGCTAAAATTACAGTAGGTGTACTGTTGATCCCCATGCTTATTTTTAGCTGGTAAGTGCTGGGCAGTTTGCAGTCAGTAAGTTTATCTGGGCTAATTACACTCTTTTCAGTAAACATGTAACCGCCCTCCCGCATGTCTGTTACTCCACATCAGCCCTTACCACACTGATCAGTATCTTTCATAAGCAGGCTTATGTTCTGTCACAGTTCTGGTTGCTACTTACTATGAGTAATGTCTCCAAATGGGTCAGATTTGTACATAAGCCACAAAACAGGGAAGCAAAAGTTGCTGTTAGTAAATTCACAAGAAATTCTTTTTCTATTAAACCCGGTTAGAAGGATGTAGTTCTGGTAATACAAAACAATTAGTAATAAATGAAACCTCAAATCTCCTGAGAAGAGTGCAACTGCTTCAAATTCACAGTGGAAGTCCAGTCTTATCATAGGTTTTGACTTCTGGGAAAAAAGAGCAACCAGGAAAAAAACTTCACTAAAACAAAAACATGGAGGAAAAAAACCATTATTCTAAAACAAGCAGTAAGCTATATGATAAATCAGAACCCTAGCACCACATCCAATCGAACTATGAGTACAATGAAAATTGAACGAGTTCCTAAAAAATGTGGCCACAACTTATCTCTTCTCAAAAACATCCAGGCAGGTAATCTTCAAAGCTTGCGGTTTTCAAAGATGAAGTTTCACATTGACATCATTCAGCATACATCCACACTCCAACAAGGGCTTCTTGTTTCACCAAAAACTGCATCAGGTGGGAAGAAGGATTCTACCCACATTGCAACCAGATCAAGATGGCAGCCGGAGAGAAAAAGACGCTGATATTCATCTGCACCAATATAAGGGGGTAATGGTGAAATGTGTACCTGGGAGCTTTTAAGTGAAGTCCATGGCAGTGCCCCCTAGGGTGTCCCACTGTTCTGCTCGGATGTCTGTGTGGCTAGACTACTAAGAATGCTGGCTCCTCCTAAATCCCAATGGCTTGATTTTATGCGTTTTTCACTTGGACATTTTGTTTTTTGAAAATGGACCAAAAAGATAAATGCACAGAGCACAAAATTATCTAGTAAGTGGTCATTTTGAAAAAAAAAAAAAGATAGACATTTTACTGTTTCTAAAATCACTATATTCATCATTCAGATTCTGGACATTTTGAGCAAAACATCCAAAGTTGGACTTAGACGTCATATCGAAAATGCCCCTCCACGTAATATATCAGTGTTTTTTTTTTTTAAAGACCAATGTTGGAGTAACAGAACCTGAATATTGCAGTTAATCAAGTGCTTCTATGGTACTCTGAGGTCTTTTTTTTTTAATTACCTTGATGTCCTATGATAGTGGCCTAAAATTGAATGTGGATAATCTACAATATAAGTCGATTGTTCAGTAGAGTTTTAGGGGTTTACAGTTAATTGAAGTAACTCATTATTATTGTATTGCTAAATTTGTTTTGTTTCCTAATTTTTGTTAATAATTTATAATTAGACCAGATGAATGATTGCTTACCCCTACTACTATTCTCTTTCCATTCACACATGGAATTTCTATCCATAAAGATTTCACAGTGCATTTTGTATCCTGCATTATTATTGCTCTCTTAAACCCCTCTGCCAACATGATTTACTGGATCATTGCAGTATAATTCATACCTTGATATAACAGTGACCTATTGGTTATTCTCCTTCCACCAGATCTCTGAGATGCCTATTATATTATGTTTTCATTCACTGCTATATATTCTAACTCTCCCACATGTGTTTATCAAAACACTGGAGAACAAATATTAGGAAAATGTTTGTTTCTTCAACAAATTTGGGTTAGTCTAATAGAATTTACAACCCAGAATCAGAACATAGCTTCACATTATTTCTGTCATATTGGGTTAGATGAAATGTATAATTCACTATGCAAGTAATTTAATTCAGATTTAATTATTAGATGAGATTTGTATGATTGTGATGGCTAAAACTCTGGATCATTTTCACTGTCTTAAGTCAAATGTCTCATCTGCTATTAAATGTCTAAAGTATACTTGTCTGGTGGCTTTGGCATAAGATGACTGTCATCATGTGGCACTGATCTCAAAGCCAATGAAAGATCAAGAAATGAAATTGACTTTTTATTTTCTGAAGAAATGCCTAAAACATTTATCAAACAGAAATAACAGTAACATAATCTTTGTGCTCTCTCTATATCAGCAAATAGCATGGTTGGCCAAGAACCATTGAGCCAAGCCTGCACATGATACACACAAATATGGGGAGCCCAACTTTTGTTTTGATTGCCAACTTTACTTCCAAAACATAGGGGGTCTTCTACAAAGCAGTGATAAGCCCAAGTCTTACTCGCTAATCCAGAACTACCGCCGGCCCAACGCAGACACCAGTGGTAGTTCTGGGTGGAGCACATGCCATTTAGCCCTTATTGCCACCTCAATGGGTGGCAATAAGTGCTCCCCACCACATGGCCATGTGGTAAGGGTTATCTTACTGCGTGGCCATTTTCTTTTTTGGGCATTTTACTCGCTGTGGTAAAAAGGGCCCCCGCCGCTACTGCAGGCCTCTTTTTCCTGCAGCTCAGTAAAAAGACCCCATAGTTCATAGGCCTTCTTCTCCAGTGGATTCATGGTTCTTCTTTGCACTTTCAGCCAACTCACCACAAATGTAGCAGAACGTGTCAGCATGATTAATACATTTCTATTACATTTTCAGTCTAATTAACCATCAGGTCATGCAATAACTAGATTTCATCAACTTCTCCTAGGAGCAATACATAAAAATAGGGTTAAATAGTGTCATACTATATTTAACTGAATGATGTTCATTTGCTAGTGATGTCTTGTTGGCACACACGCGTCGTAACACTTTTTCTGTAGATTTCTGGGAAATCATACGTTTTAGAAAACAATTTGACATTTCTGTGATGTATTCAAAAATCTATAAGAAATAATCTATGGAAATAATCATGTTGCCTAGAGGCACTAACCAGAAAGTATATGCAACTAAGCGATTTTTTAAAGCTACTTTAAACGCTGAACAGAATATTTTTGCAACTAAACTGAACTGGCTACATAAACACAGAGTTTTAAATAGACACAGGATTTATCAGTTTAGACCAAATGTCCCCTTTCCCCAAGTTTTAAGACAATTTTCCAGCAGGTAAATACAAATTCAGATTCCTTCCCAGCAGTGGCAGGTCCTGTCTTCTAACAATTCTTTTGGTGATTCACACTACAATTTGATTGACAGAGGAACCCTTTCATATTCTCCTTTTTATCTGTCACTATGATTTTAATTAATACTTATTTAAACAATATCACAGTTCTGTCACTTTCTCACAGGAAACAGTTTTGTTAAAAATCTTTTTATTCTAGGTCAGGTTTTTCTAACAAACAGTTTATCTCGGTATACACAAAGGACTTTTATCCTACTCTTCCTTTTCTCTTTAGTAAAAGACAAACAGATTTTTCAGCAAGGCTATGTTTGAACTGACTTTAGTAAGTACCAAATAGAAGGTTTTTGCAGCTAAGCTATGCTTGAATGAACCATGCAAACACAGAATTTTAATAAACACAGAATTTATCAGTTTAATCCAAACCTCCATTTTCCACAAGTTTTAAGACAATTTCCCAGCAGGTACATATTCATAAGGGCAGATTTCTTTCTAGCAGAAGTAGGTCCTGTCTCAGCACTCCATCAGTAGAATGAGTAAATAATGAAATGTTTCAGGAATTTCAATCAGTGCTGTTTAATGTATTAATTAATGAGCTAAAAAAAAAAAAGAGATCAACAAGCAAATTAAATTTGCAGATGACACAAAAATATAAAAAGTAGCTAAAACACAAGTAGGCTGAGGAGCTGCAAAATGATCTTGCCAAACTGGAAAAACTGCCATTGAAATGGTGGATGAAATTGATGTAGACAAGAGTAAACTGATACACAAGAAGGAAAACAATTCTGTGTTTACATAATGTTGGGTTTGCTATTGGGAGTCACCATCCACCTTGGAATCACTGTGGATGATGACTCGGAATCCTCAGTTCAGTATGCAGGCAGTGGTAGCCAAGAAACAAGCAAAATGCTAGGAATTATATGGAAAAGATTAGAGAATTAAATATACCTTGTAGAATATCGAGGTGCTTCTAAATCCATGGTGTGAGTGCACCTTGAGTATTGTGTGCAGTTCTGTCACCCCAGCTTAAATAGGAAGTAGTTGAACTGAAAAGGTACAGAAAAGAGCAACCAGAATGATGAAGAGGACAACATGGTTCACTTTTGAAGAGAAGTTTGAATAGATTAGGATTCTTCAGCTTGAAGAACACACGACTGTGAGGTTGTTATTATAAGCTGTGTTGTCCTTTAGTGCAACAGTTTACTCTTACTTACCCATGTTACTTTTATTTACGATGTAATACAATGTTTTTGCACAGAAAAGTCAGAAATAATACCATTGCACTAAGGGGTAGCACTGTGGACATGCAATATGTATGCAAAAGGTTGAATCCTTAATTGCTCCCAATGTAAAAATAATAAGAAGAATTACCCCCCCCCCCCCCAAAAAAAAAACAAAAAAAAACAAACCTACTCCAGACCAGGCACTAGACCCAATCCTGCAACCCCACAAAACATCTCTAGTGATTGAAGTGTGCTCCTGACCCCTACACGTCAATCCTCCAATCCCTAAAACATCCTGGTAGTGAGCCCCTGGACCCCTGATGACACTCCCCACCTCTGAACCCATAAGGGTATTACTGGGGTGCCTGGGTGAGGAGTTCCTTGGATTAGATAGCCCCGGAGTAAACTTTTTATCTCCCTTATTTGGCATTCTGACCCCTTGCAGTCAGGACTTCAGGAGGGCTGCAGGAATGGGCATCACTCCCTACCTCCCGTCTCCAGAGACGGATGGGGGTTGGGAATGGGATTGGGTATTCAGGCCCCACTGGGCCACCAGAGAATGTTTGTGGTGTAGGGGGGTAGGAATCAGGGAGTTAAGGGGTTCAGGGGCTTGAGGCGAACCGGCCTATCAGAAAATGTGTTTTCTGGGCTTTTGTGTCACCCTTCTTGTCAGTGCATGAGTAAATCCTCACTCATAAACTGACAGGAAGGGAGACAAAAATGCCAAATGGCATGTTACTGTGGTGGTATGCACAATTTTGTTTTCTCTCATACACATTTTTTAACACTGCAAAAATTTGTACACCAATTACTTAGTAGAAGTAAAAAAAAAAAAAAAGTTTTTTTTCCAGTGCATGCATTGGAACGATCTTCACTGAAGCTCAGCCCATTACATCAGCTTGACAAAGGAGAAATGTTAAAATCATGAGTGGGGTGGAACATGTTATCAGGGAATGGTTATTTATACCTTCCGATGGTATCAGAATTAGGGGACATTCCATGAAACTAACAAACAGATTTAAAATAAATTAAAGAACATATTTTGTTTCACTCAACAAACAATCACGCTGAATAATTTGTTGCCAGAGGAGGTAGTTAAGGCATCTTTCATAGCCAGACTTAAAAGGGGTTCAGATAAATTCCTAGAATAAAAGTACATACATATAATTATTAGCCGTATAGTCCTTGGGAAGCTAATGCTCATCCCCAGGAGGGAGATCCAAGAGAGAGATTTATGCTTTGGGATCTGCTGAGTACATTCTAATGGCTTGGGTTGGACACTGTTGGAGAAATAATGCTGAGCTTGATCGGCCCTTGTTCTGACCCAGCATGCCATATTTATGTCCTTATGCTTCTTGTGGTCAAATAAAACATAAGATCTTGGTTGAACGTGATGAGAAGAGATATTCAAATTCTTTTTTTAGGGTACAGCACCACAGAGCTCTTTGTGGTCAGCCTGAACATGTCAGATATGTAGACTGCTTCCAGCATCAGTATCCTAATTAAAACTTCATCAACCACAACCAAAATTCCTTCAGTCCAACCACTATGGACTGGAAAATACATTGCAGTGTTGCTGGAAATAACGAAGTGTTATTTATGATGATAGATTAAGGGCTCAAAGTTTGATATTTCTCCCTTTTAAGGTTTATAATATACTGACTAACATGAATAACTTATCAAGTCTTCTCACTTGCACTGCTAGAGGTCAGAATCAGACTTCAAATATAGGCGTCTTTCTCAATTTCTAGTTTCCCAATTTGCCATGCTGTGCAT